>NC_086447.1:907442206-907775593 GCF_028390025.1 Pseudophryne corroboree
CTTTATTCCCCCATAGGTATATGTAGGGGTATGCTTTATTCCCCCATAGGTATATGTACAGGTCTGTTTTATTCCCTCATAGGTATATGTAGGGGTCTGCTTTATTCCCCCATAGGTATATATACAGGTCTGCTTTATTCCACCCATAGGTATATGTAGGGGTCTGCTTTATTCCCCCATAGGTATATGTACAGGTCTGCTTTATTCCCCCATAGGCATATGTACGGGTCTGCTTTATTCCCCCATAGGTATATGTAGGGGTCTGCTTTATTCCCCCATAGGTATATGTAGGGGTCTGCTTTATTCCCCCATAGGTATATGTAAGGGTCTGCTTTATTCCCCCATAGGTATTTGTACGGGTCTGCTTTATTCCCCCATAGGTATATGTAGGGGTCTGCTTTATTCCCCCATAGGTATATGTAGGGGTCTGCTTTATTCCCCCATAGGTATATGTAGGGGTCTGCTTTATTCCCCCATAGGTATATGTAAGGGTCTGCTTTATTCCCCCATAGGTATATGTACGGGTCTGCTTTATTCCCCCATAGGTATATGTAGGGGTCTGCTTTATTCCCCAATAGGTATATGTATTATGTAGGGGTCTGCTTTATTCCACCCACAGGTATATGTACGGGTCTGCTTTATTCCACCCATAGGCAGATATATTGAGGGTACAGGTAATGAAACTGTGGCTCCCTGATTATTACTATTATTATTATTATTATTATTATTATTATTATTATTATTATTATTTTATATATATATATATATATATATATATATATATATACTGTGTATATATATATATATATATAGACACTGTCAGCGAACATATATATATATATATATATATATAATTTTTTTATTATTATATACAGGTTGAGTATCCCATATCCATATATTCCGAAATACGGAATATTCCGAAATACTGACTTTTTTGAGTGAGAGTGAGATAGTGAAACCTTTGTTTTTTGATGTCTCAATATACACAAACTTTGTTTAATACACAAAGTTATTAAAAATATTGTATTAAATGACCTTCAGGCTGTGTGTATAAGGTGTATATGAAACATAAATGAATTGTGTGAATGTAGACACACTTTGTTTAATACACAAAGTTATAAAAAATATTGGCTAAAATGACCTTCAGGCTGTGTGTATAAGGTGTATATGTAACATAAATGCATTCTGTGCTTAGATTTAGGTCCCATCACCATGATATCTCATTATGGTATGCAATTATTCCAAAATACGGAAAAATCCCATATCCAAAGTACCTCTGGTCCCAAGCATTTTGGATAAGGGAGACTCAACCTGTATATATATTTTTTAGGGGTCTGTAAAAGCAACAAAATATGTGGGCTGCCCCTGGAAATTAGGGTGAGGTGACAACTATAGTATAACAGGGAGATGTTTCGCAGAACCGATCATTACTTATGTGCCTTGCTAAAGTATTCACCCCCTTTGCATTTTTCATGTTTCGTTGACTCACAACCTGGAATTAAAATGGATTGTTGGAAGGTTTGCATCATTTCATTCACAGAACATGGCTACAACTTTGAAGATTTTGTTTTTATTTTTATTGTGAACCAAACAACAAATAGGACAAAATAACAGAAAACTCCAGCGTGCATAACTATTCACCCCCCTGGAGTCAGTACTTTGTAGAGCCACCTTTTGCGGTAATTACAGGGGCAAGTCGCTTTGGATAAGTTTCTATGAGCTTGCCACATCTTGCCACTGGGATTTTTGCCCATTCCTCAAGACACTCAAAACTGCTCCAGCTCCTTCATGTTGGGTGGTTTCCGCTTGTGAACAGTAATCTTCAAGTCTGACCACAGATTCTCAATTGGATTGAGATCTGGGCTTTGACTAGGCCATTCCAGTTCCAAGTGTTGCTTTAGCAGTATGCTTCGGGTCATTGTCCTGCTGGAAGGTGATCCTCCGTCCCGGTCTCAAATCACAGGCAGACTGAAACAGGTTTTGCTCAAGAATATCCCTGTATTTAGCACCATCCATCTTTTCCTCGACTCAAAACAGTTTTCCAGTCCCTGCTGCTGAAAAACATCCCTACAGCATGATGCTGCCACCACCATGTTTCACTGTGGGAATGGTGTTCTTGGGGTGATGGGATGTGTTGGGTTTGCGCCAGACATAGCGTTTTCCTTGCTCGCCGAAAAGTTAAATTTTAGTCTCATCTGACCAGAGCACCTTCCTCCGTACATTTGGGGTGTCGTCCACATGCCTTTTGGCAAATTCAAAACGTGCCTTCTTATTTTTAACACTAAGTAATGGCCTTTTTCTGGCCACTCTTCCATAAAGCCCAGCTCTGTGGAGTGTACGGCTTATTGTGGTCACATGCGCAGATACACCAGTCTCTGCTGTGGAACTTTGCAGCTCGTTCAGGGTTACCTTTGGTCTCTGTGCTGCCTCTCTGATTAATGCCCTCCTTGCCCGGTCTGTGAGTTTTGGTGGCCGGCCCTCTCTTGGCAGGTTTGTTGTGGTACCATGTTCTTTCCATTTGAAGATGATGGATTTGATGGTGAAGATGATGGATTTGATGGTGCTCCGGGGGATCATCAAAGATTTGGATATTTTTTTATAACCCAACCTAACTTGTACTTCTCAACAACTTTGTCCCTGACTTGTTTGGAGAGCTCCTTGGTCTTCATGGTGTGATGCCTCTTGCTTAGTGGTGTTGCAGCTTGTGGGGCCTTTCAGAAAAGGTGTGTTTATACTGACAGATCATGTGACACTTAGATTGCACACAGGTGGACTTCATTTCACTAATTATGTGACTTCTGAAGGTAATTAGTTGCATCAGAACTTTTGGGGGGCAGCATAGCATAGGGGGTGAATACATATGCACATGCCAATTTTCAGATTTTTATTTATAAAATACATTTTTTATATAATTTTTTTTTTCATTTCACTTCACCAACTAAAGAAATTTTTTATATAATTTTTTTTTCCATTTCACTTCACCAACTTAGACTATTTTGTGCAGATCCATCACATAAAATTCAGATTAAAAAAAAAAATGTAATTAAAGGTTGTAATGTAACAAAGTAGGTAAAAAGCCAAGGGGTGAATACTGTAGCAAGGCACTGTATATAGTTTAAAAAATAGTGCTAAACATTCATCAGAGTAACATCTGCCGCTATAAACTCCTGCAATATATAGTATTCACTGACAGTGTCTATATATATATATATACTGTATGTATATACATACACACACTCACACACATAAAACAAAGTGGTTGACGTGGCAGTTTTGAAGTAGGGGTATTTATCATACAATATTTGCGGCTATGTCCCAGCCGTTTTCAGGGGTTAGCTGCAAATATTATGTATCCCCTCCAATATCCCATCCGATATCTGCGATCCCTCCACTTCCACCTGCAGTGGTTGCAATGCTGCCTTGTGTATCAATATCGGGAAACTCCTGCTGATACTGCATGTATTGTATATTTAGCGCGCACACATTCTGCACCGCTATCACTGACATCAGCCCCTGCCCCAGCGGAGCTTACACTCTACTGTATACTCCCTATCACATGGACACAGTAGGGTTAATTTGTTTGTTTGAAGCCAATTACCCTACCAGTATATTTTCGGAGTATGGGAGGAAATCGGAGCACTCCGCGGAAGCCCGGAGTGACTAAGCCTTGGAGAGAGTTAAAGTGGACGGAGATAAAGTACCAGCCAATCAGCTCCTAACTGTCATGTCACAGGCTGCGTTTGAAAAATGACAGTTAGGAGCTGATTGGCTGGTACTTTATCTCCATCCACTTTATCTCCATCTTAGTAAATAGATCCATTGGTTAGGAATTAAGCTCAGTGTTGTGGAGAAGTAATGTTAGCCACTACGCCAACTGTGGTGCCCAATTTATTTGATGGTATGCACTTACCCGGCCTCAGGTATAATAGATTCCACGCATGTGAGAAGTATTACTAAATTAATTGAGCAACTACCGTTTTATATTGCTGTGCTGAGAAGTGCAGTGGCAAACGCAGGATTTCTAGAGGGGGGTTTCCAAATGTAATCCACAGTCTACCACTCTGCAGAACATGGAATACAGTATTAATATGTAACACTATAGACGGTCTATAGTATAGAATGTATCAAACATTTAAATAATATAAATAAGATAAGTGGTCGCGAAAAAAGGTTAAACATATTATAATAAATAAATACGTCAACACAATGGAACCAGTACTGCACTTTCTAAGCACACATTCTCCCACCTCATGGTAAGGCTCCTGTCTCTTCTTCCTGGTAGCTACTCTTTGGTCCAGTGCACTGATTGAGTGCTCAGAGCCACACACAGCATACTTGATAGAAGAAGTTGCTACCACTGGGTATGTGTAGCAACTCTGCTCTGTCTCTTAACTTGCATGACGTGGCAGCAGCTCTAGTAATCGTATTATATACCATTGCTATTGTAAAAATTTGAGCCAATTACCAAGAGAAGGGGGGTTTCTGGGCAACCAGAAACCCCCCTGCATTTGCCTATGAAGTGTACTGTAGATGGGTCCAGCATTTGGAGGGCATGCTGGTTCATGTTGTGCCATTTGGAGGATCTAGGGGTGACTCCAGGTGAGTTTGCTCTCAATTTAGATACATTTTTGGATGTGTCATTATTATGTAGCTTAACAATAAGCAAATATGTGACCCAGAGTGGGTGGACCACCGGTATCAGAGAAGCCGGTATATGGTCCTTAGGTCCACCTCACTTAGATCGACAGTCAATAGGTCGACCACTATTGGTTGACATGCATTAGGTCAACACCTGCAAAAGGACGACATGGGCATTAGGTCGACCTGGCAAAGGTCGATATATGAAAAAGTCGACATGAATTTTTCAGAAAATTTTTCATACTTTAGGATCCACGTGGACTACGATTGGAATTAGTAACCTTCACTCGCCATGCGAGGGGACATGGTGCACTAATTTGGCTTCCCGGTCACTTTACGAAGAAAACTACACCAAAAAAAAACCAAAAAAACTCATGTCGACCTTTTCCATGTCGATCTGATGATTACAGGTGTCGACCTAGTGTTTGCCGACCAATAGTGGTCGACCTAATGAGTGTCAACCTAAATATAGTCAACCCAACAAAACCATTCCAGAGAAGCCTTTGCAAATATATTCAACTAAAGACGGGTACACACTACCCAATGTTTAAATGCGGACGGTGACCGACTATATCGTTGAACGATATAGCACTCAACGATATAGTTCGTACACACTGAACGTTATCGTTTAACGATAACGTTCAGTGATGTCATCGCCGGCATTCCCGAACATACAGCTCAGCCCGTCATTGAACGATATTGGTGATCGACGTGCGGGAGCGTGTATTGTTCATCATTCACCAATATCACCCTCATACACACTGGACGATTTCAGGCTAAAAATAAATGATAGTGACATAAATGTCGTTATCGTTTATTTTGTAGGCAGAAATCGCCTACTGTGCACCTGCTTTAAGATCTCTGGATTTTCTACTATCATGTAGTGTTCAAGTCTTATTGCCGATACGTCTTGTTGTGCTGCTGGAAAACATTTCTATTTTATCGTAAAAGATGTCTACACCAGAATCCTGATAATCACCCTCCCCCTTACACACGTGTGTGTGTGTGTGTGTGTGTGTGTGTGTGTGTGTGTGTGTGTGTGTGTATTCACTTATTTAAAAATATAATATATTAATATATTGTATAATAATACATTTTGTTTATTTGGCACGGACAAATATCATACAGAAAATATAAACGGGTGTGGTTCATCAAATCGACAGTGTCTAGGTCGACAATGTTTAGGTCGACCACTATAGGTCGACAGTCACTAGGTCGACATGGATGGAAGGTCGACAGGGTTTCTAGGTCGACATGTGCTAGGTCGACAGGTCTAAAGGTCAACATGAGGATTTTTTTTTATTTTGGTGTCATTTTCTTCGTAGAGTGACCGGGATCCCAAATTAGTGCACTGCGTCCCCTCGGGCATAGTGCCTTCGCTCCGCTACCGCTTCGCTCGGCACACTTTACCATTCCAATCGTAGTCCACGTGGATCGTTAAGTATGAAAAAATTCAAAAAAAGAAAAAAAAATGAAAACCTAGAAACCCTGTCGACCTTCCATCCATGTCGACTTAGTGACTGTCGACCTAGACACTGTCGATCTTCAGACCGGATCCCAATATAAACATGGACAGTATTCTATAATGAGGAACTGATGGGGGACAAATAAATGAAAATATGTATTGCAGGAATTAAAATATAATTATTTACTTCTCTGCTACTAATGGATAAAATAAAAAAATTTATAAAGAAAAACACATAACTATTTTGTTAAATGTTTCCCCCTCGGAGACATACAGTATTCAATCATAATTTAATGTGTTTCCGTAAAATACGCTTAAAAATTTATTTAACCCCCATGAGTGTCTCTCCTGTATAATATTCAGACATGTCGAGATCCAACCTGAAGATTTCAATATCCGATTGTTTTTAGTCGAATTGCAAGAAAAGAAAATAATTTTTATATGACAATAGATTAAGGGGGTAATTCAGATTTGATCACTGCTGCACCGCAATGCATATATGCATCGGACGGCTACAGTAGGCTTCGCCGGTCAGCGACGGGATGGTGCAAAGGATCCATTCGCACGGGCGTACGCAAGGTGATTGACAGGAAGAGACCATTTGTGGGCGGTAACTGACCGTTTTCAGGGAGTGTCCAGAAAAACGCAGGAGGGACCAAGCGTTTTGAAGGAGGGTGTCTGACGTCAGCTCCGGCCCCGATCAGGATTCAATCGCACTGTAGGAGTAAGTCCTGGGCTGCGCACAGACTGCACAAACTGATTTTTAGCAGCTCTGCTAACACATAGGAACGAACACTAGCACAGCGAAAAAACACTCCCCCTGTAGGCTCTCTGATCGCGGGACTGCAAAAAACGCAGCCCAGCGATCAGATCTGAATTAGGCCCTAAATACAATCAGGTGCCGATGTTGGAATTAATGGGGAACAAAATCAGGAATGGTGCGAAATTGTAATAAACAAAATCTAATCTAATGTTCTCTAAAGCACCTGTACTGTACACTGATCACTGGACACACATGTCACAATGGTGTAAATTCTGGTTATCTAAAATAAAATCATAGTTTAAAAAAAACAACATAATAATACTGAGCTATAATTGTAAATGTATCTGATCATATAAAGCCAATTGTTTGTTCTGTCTAGACCAGGCACGTCCAGCCTGCGACCCTCCAGCTGCTGAGAACCGTGAGCAATGTTGAATCTCTAGCAGCCGGCTATAGTGGTTGCATTTGCGCCAGTGAAGCCCATACGCCGCAGGAACGGCCAGTCACCGCGAGAATGGTTCATAAGTGACACCAGCGGCCTGCCAGAGAGCTGAGTGATGTCTTTAATTATATCTGAGACCTCGGTGTCTGGACTGGATTTATAACTCTCAGATCGCTGATTCCCACGATTAACGAGAATATCTTTAACCTAAAGATGATTATATTTGGAGCACTGACATTTCCCTGCATTTCCATGTACTTAGCCAGGTCTTCTACAGAGAGAATTATAGCTGTGAGCAAAATGCTGAGCATTTAATGGTTTCAGATCGGACTCTCTCCCTCTCTCTCAATCTCTCTCTCTCTCTCTCTCTCTCTCTCTCTCTCTCTCTCTCTCTCTCTCTCTCTCCCCCTCTCCCTCTCTCTCTCTCTCTCCCCCCCTCTCCCTCTCTCTCCTATAAAATTACTTTGAATCAATATGTATCTGTAAATGGAACCTGTCTGTGGATTAGAAAACATTATAGGATTATATATAACACATAGTAAGTAAAATAAAATAAAAATCCAAAGATTAATTTGGAGCATAAAGTAACCTTTGAGGTTTAGTGGGCCCTGTATTTCCGGGGCGGCTTTTAGAAACATCTCATTCAAGTCCATTTGTTAACCACTTCCAAGCCAGTGAACTGTAATCTGTTTTCATATGTACTTAATGATAATAATAATTTTATTTATATAGCACTGTTCTCCCGCAGAACTAAAAGTCGCCTTAACAACATCAAAAACGCAGAGAGTTACTGCTGTATTTCCCGTAGAGGCAAAAATAAAATCATGCTACTGATACTTGATTGAAGATTTAGGGGTCTATGGGGGTCATTCCGAGTTGATCACTAGCTGCATTCGTTCGCTGTGCAGCGATGAGGCAAAAAAAGTCACTTCTGTGCATGCGTATGCGGCGCAATGCGCACGCGCGACGTACTGTTACAATGGCCTATGTAGTTTCACACAGGGTCTAGCGAAGCTTTTCAGTCGCGCTGCTGGCCGCAGAGTGATTTCACATGAAGTGGGCGTTTCTGGGTGTCAACTGACCGTTTTCAGGGAGTGTTCGTAAAAATGCAGGCGTGCCAGGAAAAACGAAGGCGTGGCTGGGCGAACGCAGGGCGTGTTTGTGACGTCAAAACAGGAACTGAACAGTCTGAAGCCATCGCAAGCGCTGAGTAAGTTTTGAGATACTCTGAAACTGCACAAAAATATTTTGTAGCCGCTCTGCGAACCTTTCGTTCGCACTTCTGCAAAGCTAAAATACACTCCCAGTGGGCTGCGGCACAGCTTTGCACGGCTGCTAAAAACAGCTAGCGAGCGAACAACTCGGAATGACCACCTATGTACTAAGCCTTGGACAGAGATAAACTACCAGCCAGTCAACTCGTAACTGTCATTTTTCAAGCGCATCTTGTAACATAGCAGTTAGGAGCTGATTGGCTGCTACTTTATCTTTCTCCCTGTTAGGGTCTCCTGCCCTGTGCTGCCACGTCGTCATGGCAACCGGGAGACAAGTGCTAGCGGAGTGACCTGAGCGCAGCTGATACTCCGGTTTGGGTCTTTTGCTGTGCAGTGGTTAGTTATAGGCTCTGTGCATGGCAGGGGATCCGGTGCTGGTTTTTGTGCTCACAGTCTGTGAGGTCTGAGTGGGGCATGGACAGCACCTGCTTTATAAGGCCTCTTCTCAGGGTAAGCAGATGCTGCTGAATCTTTGTTGGTTAGTCAGTTTCTGAAAGTTAGCCAGTTCTGTGTAGCTTTGTATTTGTTTGTTGCTTACTGCAAATAGGCCTGGGGATTTGGTATTACACTCTGCCAATCCAGACCTAGCAGTAAGACTGGAGTCAGTCGTTTAGCTTGCTGGGGTTCTGTTACTACTCTGTGAACTTAGCAAGTTTGCAGCTGTATTCTAAGACTTGCCTGTCTAATCCTGTCTCACTTTGCTAGGTGTCAGGGGTCAGTTTAGTGGCAGTAAGCTGAACCTGTGCACTGCAAGTGAGAATTAGGATTGTGGAGACTCTCCTTGTGTCTATCATTCCATCTCTGACCAAGGAGTTTACTGCCACACCCGTTGGTAACCCTTTAGGGTTTTGCTGTTGCCCTTAGCAACAGCATTTCGGGTTCTCTACGTATTAAAACACAACATCTTGCTTTTCTCATCTGAGCAGTTCTAATACAAGGGAGATACCCAGTTCCTTAGCCTCTGGGCTTCTCTGTTCACTTTGTGTGTATTTTGTTACCCTATCACCTTCTGTGTACGTTATGTCATATTCCCCAGTCTGTCTGTAAGTCCATTTGTTTTGCATAACAGTTCAAACACCAGTACATTCCTGCAGGCACTGGAGTGCATAACAGTCCTGACACCAGTACTTTCCTGAAGGCACTGGTGTGCATAACATATTCAGCAGCCTAATACTCCTGTTGAAATTTTGTGGGAATATGGAGCATACCCCTCAAAATACGTTGCAACAGGTGGTCGATCAGGTGCAGGTCCTGACTCGACAATTTAATGATTTGACCATTAAAATGCACACCTCCCAGGCTGCTGGCGGAGCTCCCGCAGCAGCAGCACCTGCAGGGGTTAAGGAGCCGAAAGTAAATCTCCCGGATCGTTTTTCTGGAGATCGCTCGCAGTTCTTTTGTTTCAAGGAGAGCTGCAAGCTATACTTCCGGCTTAGGCCTCAGTCTTCTGGGTCGGAGATTCAGCGGGTGGGCATAGTGATTTCCTTGCTACAAGGAGACCCACAGGTCTGGGCATATGGGTTGCAGCCTGACTGTCCGTCGCTTAAAAGTGTTGATGCTTTTTTTACGGCACTGGGCATGTTGTATGATGACCCTGACAAGACGGCCTCAGCCGAGGCTCAGATTTCGATCCTTAAGCAAGGGCGAAGGCCAGTTGAGGTTTACTGTACGGAGTTTCGGAGGTTGGCCCATGATACCCAGTGGAATGACCCAGCCCTGAGACACCAGTACCGAAGAGGTCTTTCTAACCAGATAAAGGACCAACTGGTACAATATCCCTTGCCTGATAGCTTGGATCAGCTCATGCAGTTATCCATCCGGGTGGATAGACGGCTGAGAGAGCGTAGGCTTGAAAGGGAGACTGAGATTTCCTTCCTTCCCAAGGGATCCTCAGACTCTGACGAATTTTCCGAGGAGCCTATGCAGATTGGGGCTACCCGCCTCTCCTCGCGTGAGAAGACGCGGAGGAGACAGCAGGGGTTGTGTTTGTACTGTGGGAATAAAGGTCATGTGGTAGTATCATGCCCAGAAAAGCCGGAAAACTTCAGGGCCTGAGGGTGATGGGAAATATCCTGTCAGGCCAGAAGTCAGAATTTCCCAAGAAGTTTTTATCATTCCGGTGACCTTGAAGATCCTCGGTCAAACTGTCAAGACTGAGGCCTTTGTGGACAGTGGGGCCGACGGGGTTTTTATGGACCGCCAATTCGCCCTGAAACACTCTGTTCCCTTAGTACCCTTGGCATCGGAAATTGAGATTTGTGGGTTAAACGGGGAACCATTATCCCAAGGTAAAATTACCTCTTGCACTAGCCAGATTTCTTTGTTTATTGGAGCCACACACTCTGAAAAATTGTCCTTTTATGTGACTGTCTGTACTTTTGCCCCATTGGTGTTGGGGTTACCCTGGTTAAGGGCCCACAATCCTCAATTTGACTGGGTCTCTGGGGAGATTCTTAGTTGGGGTACTGATTGTTTCAGGAGTTGCTTGAGCCTTCCAGTCAGGCTCTCGCAGCTAAGTTTGCCAGGATTGCCAGGGTGTTATGCAGATTTTGCGGACGTGTTCTCCAAAAAAGTTGCAGAGGTACTACCTCCCCATCGCCCCTATGACTGTGCCATTGATTTGTTGCCAAATGCTAAGCTTCCCAAGAGCAGGTTGTACTCCCTGTCACGTCCTGAGACTCAGGCTATGGCAGAGTACATTCAGGAGAACTTGGCTAAGGGATTTATCAGACCTTCACTGTCTCCAGTTGGGTCGGGGTTCTTCTTCGTGGGTAAAAAGGACGGTTCGTTGCGACCCTGCATCGACTTCAGGGAATTGAACCGTATCACGATTAAAAACTCATACCCACTGCCTCTCATTTCGGTCTTGTTTGACCAGCTTCGTACTGCCACCATTTTTTCTAAGATTGACCTACGCGGTGCGTACAATCTAATCCGAATAAGAGAGGGGGATGAATGGAAGACTGCCTTTAATACCCACTCAGGGCATTATGAATATTTGGTGATGCCTTTTGGGCTCTGTAATGCCCCGGCAGTCTTCCAGGATTTCATGAATGATGTGCTCAGGGAATATTTGGATAGATTCTTAGTTGTATACTTAGATGACATCCTAATCTTCTCCCATTCCCTGGAGGAACATCGGAAGCATGTACGCTTAGTCCTCCAGAAACTCAGAGACCACCGGCTTGGGGCGAAGCTGGAGAAGTGCAAATTTGAAGTTCAGCAAATCGCATTTCTAGGATATATTATCTCCCCAGAAGGTTTCCAAATGGAGGGTTCCAAGGTACAGGCAGTCCTGGATTGGGTGCAGCCCACTAGTTTGAAGGCGCTTCAGCGTTTCCTGGGCTTTGCGAATTTTTATAGACGATTTATCGCTGGATTTTCGTCTATAGTGGCGCCCTTGGTGGCACTCACTAAGAAAGGGGCGGATGTTGCTCACTGGTCTTGTGAGGCTAAAGCGGCTTTTGCCCGTCTCAAAAGGGCATTTGTTTCGGCCAAGGTGCTGCGACACCCAGATCCAGAGCGTCCTTTTGTGGTGGAGGTGGATGCCTCTGAGATGGGTATTGGGGCAGTGCTTTCTCAGATAAGAGTGTCTGATAATCGCCTTCATCCCTGTGCTTACTTTTCCCGTAAATTTTCGCCTGCCGAGATGAATTATGACGTGGGTAACCGGGAATTGTTGGCTATTAAGGATGCACTCGAGGAGTGGAGACACTGGCTTGAGGGGGCTAAGTTTGTGGTCTCAATTCTCACTGACCATAAGAATCTGGCATATTTAGAGTCAGCGAAGCGTCTCAATGCCAGGCAGGCACGATGGGCTTTGTTTTTTGCTCGCTTTAATTTTTTGATAACATATCGCCCTGGGTCAAAAAACATCAAGGCTGATGCGCTCTCGCTGAGTTTTGCTCCAATCCAGGAGACCACCGAGGAGCCGTTGCCCATTGTTTCCCCATCATGTATTAAAGTGGGCATTACCCAGGACCTCTTATCATTAGTCCTTAGAGCACAGGAGCAGGCTCCTCCAGACCTTCCGGTAGGTCTTTTGTTTGTGCCTCCTAGGTTAAGACAGCGAGTGTTCCTGGAATTCCATGCCAAGAAGTCTGCAGGTCACCCGGGTATTGCCAGAACTCGGGAGTTGCTATCTAGGGCGGTGTGGTGGCCCTTGGTGGCTAAGGATGTGGATCAGTGGGTTCGGGCATGTGACATCTGTGCCCGAAATAAGACTCCTAGAGGGGTTCCTGTTGGCCCATTACATCCACTCTCTATCCCATCTAAGCCATGGACCCACATTTCAATGGATTTTGTGGTGGACTTGCCCAAATCCTCGGGGATGACAGCCATCTGGGTTGTCGTTGACAGGTTTTCGAAGATGGCGCACTTCGTTCCACTGGTTGGGCTGCCATCGGCCAGACGCCTGTCTGAATTATTTATGCTGCATGTTGTGCGTCTCCACGGGTTGCCACTTGATGTGGTCTCTGACCGCGGATCCCAGTTTGTGGCCAAATTCTGGAGGGCATTTTGTTCCGATCTCCAGATTTCTGTCAGCTTGTCGTCGGGCTACCATCCGCAGTCTAATGGGCAGACTGAAAGGGTGAACCAGTCCTTGGAGCAGTTCCTCAGGTGTTATGTCTCCAAGTGTCAGACTGACTGGGTTGCTCATCTGTCCATGGCGGAGTTTGCCTATAACAACGCGGCTCACTCTGCTACAGGGATCTCTCCCTTCCTTTGTGTGTATGGGCATCATCCTAAGGCCAATTCTTTTGACCCCCTGGACTCCACGCCTGGTGGTTCCTCTGTGGTTTCGGTCCTTAGAGGTATTTGGCGGAAAGTGAAGAAAGCCCTTGTGTCTGTGTCATTAGTGACCAAAAGGGTTTTTGATAAGCGGAAAAGACCCTGCAGCTTCAAATTAGGAGACTTCGTCTGGTTGTCTACCAAGAATTTGAAGTTGAGACAGCCATCTCATAAGTTAGGCCCCCGGTTCATCGGCCCTTATAAGATCACCAGGGTTATCAATCCGGTGGCATTTCAGTTAGATCTGCCCCGTTCTTTGGGTATCAATAAAACATTTCATTGTTCCCTTTTAAAACGGGCGATTAGTAATCCTTCTTCCAGTGGAAGACCTTCCCCTCTTCTGATACGTGGCCAGAGGGAGTTTGTTGTTGAAAGGATTCTTGACTCCAAGGTGGTTCGGGGTCGGCTGTCATTTTTGGTGCACTGGAGGGGGTATGGCCCGGAAGAGCGGTCGTGGGTGCGCAGTTGTGATCTTCATGCCCCCAGACTGATACGCTCTTTCTTCTCGCAGTTCCCCGATAAACCCGGTGGTAGGGGTTCTTTGACCCCTCGTCAGAGGGGGGGTACTGTTAGGGTCTCCTGCCCTGTGCTGCCACGTCGTCATGGCAACCGGGAGACAAGTGCTAGCGGAGTGACCTGAGCGCAGCTGATACTCCGGTTCGGGTCTTTTGCTGTGCAGTGGTTATAGGCTCTGTGCATAGCAGGGGATCCGGTGCTGGTTTTTGTGCTCACAGTCTGTGAGGTCTGAGTGGGGCGTGGACAGCACCTGCTTTATAAGGCCTCTTCTCAGGGTAAGCAGATGCTGCTGAATCTTTGTTGGTTAGTCAGTTTCTGAAAGTTAGCCAGTTCTGTGTAGCTTTGTATTTGTTTGTTGCTTACTGCAAATAGGCCTGGGGATTTGGTATTACACTCTGCCAATCCAGACCTAGCAGTAAGACTGGAGTCAGTCGTTTAGCTTGCTGGGGTTCTGTTACTACTCTGTGAACTTAGCAAGTTTGCGGCTGTATTCTAAGACTTGCCTGTCTAATCCTGTCTCACTTTGCTAGGTGTCAGGGGTCAGTTTAGTGGCAGTAAGCTGAACCTGTGCACTGCAAGTGAGAATTAGGATTGTGGAGACTCTCCTTGTGTCTATCATTCCATCTCTGACCAAGGAGTTTACTGCCACACCCGTTGGTAACCCTTTAGGGTTTTGCTGTTGCCCTTAGCAACAGCATTTCGGGTTCTCTACGTATTAAAACACAACATCTTGCTTTTCTCATCTGAGCAGTTCTAATACAAGGGAGATACCCAGTTCCTTAGCCTCTGGGCTTCTCTGTTCACTTTGTGTGTATTTTGTTACCCTATCACCTTCTGTGTACGTTATGTCATATTCCCCAGTCTGTCTGTAAGTCCATTTGTTTTGCATAACAGTTCAAACACCAGTACATTCCTGCAGGCACTGGAGTGCATAACAGTCCTGACACCAGTACTTTCCTGCAGGCACTGGTGTGCATAACACTCCCCTTTATCTGTCTCCAGAACTTAGTACCTATTTATTATTATTATTATCCTTTATTTATATGGCGCCACAAGGGTTCCGCAGCGCCCGATTACAGAGTACAAATGCACATAAAAAATAGGAAAACAGTGACTTACAGTTGAATACAATATAGGACAAGTACAGGGCAGCTAAGCATAACTACACCAGTAAACATAGAGATAAGTTCCAGGTGGTCAAAAAACTGTGGGATCTGGGCGGTTGAGGATTATTAAAGTAAGAAAAGTATAAGCACATGAGGGAAGAGGGCCCTACTCGTAGACCCTATCATTTTTGTATTTATTTTTGTGCTCCTTGTATCACTGACAGAGATCCCTTTATGGAATCTATAGGCTCCTAAGGGGGTATATTAACAATATGTTAGCACAGGAATTTAGAAGTGGAGACGTTGCCCCTAGCAACCAATCAGAATCTACTTATTTATCTAGCACCTTGTAGAAGATAATAGCTAGAGCCTGACAGGTTGCTGCGGGCAACATCCCCACTTCTCTAAACCCGCACTTTAGTAACTATACCCCCTACAGTGTTGAAAACAGCAATCAAGTAAAACCAAAATACAATTAAAAATGTAAAAAAATAAAAATAAAACAAAACCGAGTCACACACAGCAAACCGAGAATTCATTTCAATTTGGAAATTAAAATTCCCATTCTGATAACATCTTTATCCGTCGGATTATTTTTAATTAAAACCGACGCTGAACACATCAAAGTTCTGGATTTGCCTCAGTGTTTATTAAAGAACAAGAACTTTGTGAAGCAACGCCATAATACAGCGTGGATCGGGGGCACACGGATTGGCATCCGACCCACGGCTATCCGTATTCTGATTATGTAGGCTACAGACAATTAGAGAGAGAGTATCAAACACAGGATTATACGTAGCCTACATTTAATCTGCCGACAGCCGTGATACACAGCAAACAGCATTTCAAGATAACTAATTGGGGATGTTACAATGTATTGACACTAGTTTTTATTTATTATTTTTTAAATGTCCATTTATTTTAATTGATGCCTATGTATTCACTAGGTACCAGAGACAACACTGCGGCAGTAAAATGTATATTTAAAAAAAATATATATTTATGGGATACCTCCAGCATCACCTGGCTGTATTGTATAGACCGCAGATAGACCGCAGATATCAAAGATATATCCTGCTTTTAACAGCAAATGTAGGGGGCCCCCATAGTAAGCTACAATATCAAATAAACCAAGTTCCGGAATGCAAAGCTTTCTGGAACTTGGCCCCGGTAGCTGACGCCATCTTCAAATGGTGTTAGCCTAGGAATGGGCATCGATGGTTACCATCGATGATACAATTGCTGTATAACCTCGATGGTCGGAAACCATCTGTAAGGGAACCATCGATGGTTTCAACAATCGATGGTCACCCCCTAGTATTGAGCAAGCCACGGGCCAAGCAGAGCTCAGGGGCATGGCTTCATGGGTGTCAGGAGCGGAGCTATGCTCCATATCCTGGTATCTACACAAAAACAAAAAAAACGTTACACATAAAAACCGTTTCAAATTAGGAAAGGGCGCGTGACCACGGGGAAAGGGGGCATCACGCCCACTTTCTTATACTTTCAATGGAAATTTGGAGTGTCAAAAATCGGTACAAAGCCCTTTTTGGCAGGTACAGACCATTAAAAAAAAGGTACTGTACCTGCCAAAAAGGTACAGTTGGAGGGTATGCATCTGGTTCTCCCCCATCAATGGCAGAAGTGTTCTACTTCGGCCAAAAACCATCGAAGATTAGTAATCATCGATCATCAATGGCCATCCCTATGTTAGCCCCTGTGGCCTATGGCAAAACTTTCCGGAAGAGGGATCCCTGATCTCTGGTCGCACATGAGCCCACTGAAAAACCGCAAAATGATCAAATGATCAAATACAAATACAAGACACAATGTTACAATCTGTATCACTGGATATCTGTACTGTGATTCATGTGTATGCTATGTACAATTGAAAATTAGCTACACGATAGATTGGCCGTGCAACTGTATCTTAAATCAGATTGAATAATAATGAGTTACACATGAATGTAAACAAAAACCACTCATTGAAACACATAAGGGGTTATAAGACACTTTATTGACACATGGCAATATATTGATATACACCCAGGTTCATTACGAGTGTGTGAGATCCCTATTAAGATATCCTAAGCAATATAATATAACTGAAATATTGAGATAAATAGGATCATATAGGGCAGTATATACTGGCAGTGGAGGTTATAATTGCCTGTAATAGGGAATATGGGTGTGGTTAATCAAATCGACAGTGTCTAGGTGGACAATGTTTAGGTCGACCACTATAGGTTGACAGTCACTAGGTCGACATGGATGGAAGGTCGACAGGGTTTCTAGGTCGACATGTGCTAGGTCGACAGGTCTAAAGGTCGACATGAGGATTTTTTTTTTGTGTGTGTCGTTTTCTTCGTAGAGTGACCGGGATCCCAAATTAGTGCACCGCTTCGCTCGCAATGCTTCGGGCATGGTGCCTTCGCTTCGCTCGGCACACTTTACCGTTCCAATCGTAGTCCACGTGGATCGTTAAGTATGAAAAAATTCAAAAAAAGAAAAAAAAATGTGAAAAACTCATGTCGACCTTTAGACCTGTCGACCTAGCACATGTCGACCTAGAAACCCTGTCGACCTTCCATCCATGTCGACCTAGTGACTGTCAACCTATAGTGGTCGACCTAAACATTGTCGACCTAGACACTGTCGATCTTCAGACCGGATCCCGGGAATATACCCTTGGAATATAAGCAGCAGTCCCTGACAACATTTTAATATCACAATTTCTAACTTTTTCACTTACTATATTTGTTTTTAATATTTCATAAGGCTTAGAATTTTAATGAGAGAACAATAAAGGATATGTTTTAGTCATATATTAGTGATTTGTCAAGTTCTCAGTGCACCCAATAAATGGCCTCTTTTTCTGTGTGTGTTGACCACTGAAAACCGCGCTTGCGCAGTTGCACGGCCATGTCCTGAAAGCCATCATGCTAACAGTCAGTTTACCTGTAAAACATCGCAGTGGCAGGCTCCTGACCCTGGCTGTTCATTTTTTTTGTTACATCGCTGTGATCATTAGTTTTATTTTATTGCCGCTATAAGCGGCCTGAAGAAGTTATAATGATCGGGACTAATTCCCGATGATTAATAAATGTACCCCTAAGTATCTCATTCTTCAGCAACCTCACTAGTCGCTAGCGACTTATCATTATGGCATAGGTCATGACGTGGTTAAACAGTCACTTGTGTCATTTAAATCTGTAACTTGCATTTAATAAGCTGCAGAGTAGCTAACAGAAGTGCTCCGGGGCGCCATCTAATGGCCATCAGTGGCAATAAAATAGCTGGAAATGGTTTTCCTTCATTTGATTTAGAGAGTCATCCAGATCTGATCGCTGGGCTGCTAAAATTGTAGCCCTGCGATCAGATAGTAGCCGCCCAAGGGGGGGTGTATATTCGCCGTGCAAGTGTGCGATTGCATGTGTACGTCGAGCTGCAGAAAATCCCTCAGTCAGCTGCAAATCCGTTGCACCACACTCACCATCTAATGATTTTTCCACTTTGTGCGGTGTGTGCGCAGCCCAGGACCTACTCCTACAGTGCGATGAGAACGGGCTGATCGGGGCCGTGGCTGACGTCTGACACCCTCCTTTCAAACGCTTGGGCACGCCTACGTTTTTCCGGACACTCCCAGTAAACGGTCAGTTACCACCCGCAAACGGCTTCCTCCTGTCAGTCACCTTGCGAATGCCCGTGCGATTGGATTTTTCGCACCATCCCGTCGCTGACCAGCGATGCCCTTTGTTGCTGTCCGATGCGCGTGCCCATTGCGGTGCATACGCACATGTAGTTAGTATCTGATCGCCCGCTGTGTGCGAAAATGCACTGCGGCGCTCAGATCTGAATCGCCTCCTTAGTGACGCACACATTGAAAAATATTCAGTGGTTCCCAGTGGTAGATAAACTATTTTATGTTGTCATCCCCCAATTGTGAGGATGCATCTTGATTCAGAATTGCTTTCTTGTTGCAATATTACCTTTGTACGTCTGTCTCACATCCCGAGTTCCTGTCTTGTGTCCACACATTGGTGTAAATTTACTAAGGCGCGATTTATTTTTAGAACATGTGATGTTTCCCATAGCAACCAATCAGATTCTACTTAACATTGATCTAACTGCTTCTAGAAGATAATAGATAGAGGGCTAGATGCATCATCGCTTGGAGAGTGATAAAATGGAAAGTGATAAAGTATCAGCCAGCCTAACTGTCATTTTTCAAACGGGGCATGTGACATGGCAGTTAGGAGCTGATTGGCTGGTAGTTTATCACTTTCCATTTTATCACTGTCCAAGCGATGATGCATCCCTGTTTCTGATTGGTTGCTATGGGCAACATCACCAGTTCTGTACTTAATATTTGGGCGTACCTCCCGACAATGGGTGTTTTCTGGAGATATCCCTCAAATATTAATTGATAAATTGATAATAGGCCTAAAGTGTCTGCAAAGAGTCGTCATGATAACAGACAGAAAACTCTGGATACGAGGCTGAGCGTCTGGCGTCTAGCACAAGATCGCTGCTGCTGCATATTTTACAGCCTAGAAACTGCTTTGCACAGAAAACACAAAGCTGTTGAAAGTGAATTTTCCATGACAAAGGAAATCTGGAGCTTAGCAGCGTACACTACTTATTGTACACCCCAATCTGCATTGCATCTATTTATTACCGTCACAGCACAGATGTCAGGTTACATCAAAGACAAACTAGAAAGACAATAAGAGGGAATAGTCAAAACACAGAAATCCATCCATATATCTTAGTCATTATAAGCTGTAATAAAACATTCCGTCCCGCAACGATGCTGCAATGAGTCATGTGACTGGGGGACGGGAGGGTCATCACTTATCACCAAATTAACTGCACTTTACAAAATCATGCAATAATGAAGATCAATGAAGAAAGTAGCTATCGGCTTCAGAGGTGAATCTGCAATCAGCCAATCAGAAGCAGCTAGCTAGCACTGGCAACCGTTATCACCATCTGCGAGTATTTACACTGGCCCCGAATTGATACAGCTACCCCCTTTGCAGCACACAGCGCAATGCATATTATTTTTATCTTTTTTTTTCTGGAGGGGGCGTGGCCATGCCTCCGGGGTTTGACCACGCAATCTTCTACCAGTACCCAGGCCCCATCCAGCTCTCCATGGCCCTGAAAGCTACTGACAGGTGTTTTTGTGTCTCAGTGCAGTTCTGCCTCGAGTTGCAGGAACCCCCCTTTATACTCGGTCTGCCTCTGTACTCTTTCCCTAACCAGTAATGCCTCTACATGCATAAGGAGGCACAAGTACCAAATCTTCTTATAGATGTAGGCTATACTATTTCTATTAGGACGTACAATGCAAATGTAGGTATTTTATGCTAAGACAGTGTGCGTATGTTGAGTGTGAATAGACTTGTTTGTCTTTACATTAAGAACACCATTTAGTGCCATCAAATCCACAATCTACTATGGAAACTTTGTTTCTTTGAGTAAATCAGACTATTTTGTGTCATGATGCACTCTTCAGCCAGGCTTGGGCTGGGCCAGGTAGGTAGATGCCCCTATGGCCGGTCCCCTTTTCTACTACTATTTTCATTGTCCTGGGCCACCTGCCAGGATCTGTAATTTTACAGCATGACGTCCTACCTTATATGATAGTGAGGTCATTTCATTTACAGACCACATCCCCACCTTTACTTCTCTTCATTTCTATATGTTTCTCTCCTCCTCTGCCTGCTTCATCTGTTGGCTGATTTACCCACTACAGAAACTCTTTGTGGGAACTGGAACAGGGATGCTGGGCAACAGGAAGGCTACTGGGTGTACCATCTTCTGGGGTGTCATGAGTTTGCTTCCAGCATTACACCATATTCTGAGCTGTGTGCATTTCATTCATAACTATTGCATATATCATAGATTAGGTGTAAGTGCTGCCAATAAATGGTCCCAGTATCAAAGGGATCTTTGTATTGAGCCTTGGAGAGAGATAAAGTGGATGGAGATAAAGTACCAGCCAATCAGCTCCTAACTGTCATGTTACAGGCTGGGTTTGAAAAATGACAGTTAGGAGCTGGTTGGCTGGTACTTTCTATCAACGACCACTTTATCTCTCTCCAAGGCTTAGTAAATAGACCCCACAGTCTCCAAGTATTGCCATGTTCAATTTGCCCAGAAACCTTCCCACCGCTGCCACCATTCTTACCACATCTATCTTTATCTCTTTTGATTGAAATGTAATGAAAAATAGGAACGATGTTTAGCATGAGAGGTACTACATCCGGAAGCGCTGGTAGGAAAGATTGATACGCAGCAAAAATGTATAGACAGCAATTCCAACAGGATGTCTTTTTATTGAGCCGCATAGAACTCTGGATTAAAGAGGATGATTAGTCATTTGGCAAAAAACAGACAATCACAAGAATAAGATGGCATTAAAGAACATTAGCAATCATAGTTGACCATAGCTTAGAATACACTGGAACATTTAGTAATTTAAGAGGACAATCAATCTAATCACAGACATATGCATATTTCAATAACAAAATAATGAGGGTGATAAGGAGAGTGATGAAAAATACAATTCTCAATAACAGTTTCTATATTCCTATCTTTCTCTAATAATGGTGCTTCAATCTTCACCAGCAAATTACATTGGAGCTCTCTTTTGATCTTGAAGTGATACAGTTTTACAATGGAGTGGTAACAACACTGGTAAAGAAGATTATCCCTGGGTTTTAATTGAAATGTCACTGTGAGTCAGATAGTGGATAGCGAAGGTATTTTAATGTCTCTAACAGAAGCAGCTTACTCTGTAGTAAGGATTCCTTGGATAAATGAACTCCTCAAATAACATAATAATCCTTGGGTAAACAACTCCGTTTTCTTACTCTTTAAAGCGACTGAAGGTCTCTCAAGCTCTTCTTAGAAAGCGTGTCTCTGTCCTGGTAACTGTATTTAAATAAGGGGCTAGTTTGTAAGCTGTCGCTTTACGGCCTGGTGACAACCCTTCTCTCCAAACAATAATGCACAGTGTGTATAACCAATGGACCATTGGGCCTGGCACTTGCCTGCAGCCCACCACCACAACAGTCTCTGTGTACTCACTCCGATCCTCTGCTGTAGTTACTTCCACTGGCTGGGCCTTTCTCAGCGGATCTTAGTGTTACAAGATGGCTACCACATCTGCACCTTGCTATAGGCCTGGCGGTGTCGGGTCCCAGGCTGTGACTTCTCACGCCCGCTCTCCTGTTCTCTGCACTCCGGTAGCACCCCGCTGCTTCAGCTCTGCATCACTGCTCTCCACCACCCAACAGGACTACACGGTTTGCTCCCCCTTGTCAGATCCCGCTCCGCTCTTCTCAGCACGTTCAGCACTACAATGGCTTCCTCTCCACTCCACCTCCTTCTCCCCACAAGGCTCCTCTGCTACCAGACTCCCTTGTCCAATCAGCACTCACCAGCTAAAACATGTGACCGGACTCTAGTCGGACCTTAGCTCCTGCTGTACCAGCATGACACTGTAACAGGGCCGGACTGCCCATCTGGCACTTCTGGCAAATGCTGGTGGGCTGGTGGTCATTGAGACCTCTGTTTGAATCCCAATGTCAGCTCCCTGTGAACTTGGTAAATGCAATTTTCTCCTTGTGTCCATGGAACCCAGTGTCGGAAGAATAATATTCAATAAAAATGTATCTTCTGCACAATAAATAATAGTAAGCCAGTAGTGGATTCTGCTCCACATGGAGTTCTTTATTTAAATGTAGCTCTCTTGCAAAACAAGTTCAGGCTGGGATGCTGGGGAGAGAGTGTAAGTGGGCATTACTGAGCAGTATTTAGGCATAAATTACAGCAACAGCGGCAGTGACTCTTTAATAACACACAACAGTCTTTAGGATATAGGAAGGAATCAACATGGATTAAGGAATCAACATGGATTTGTGAAGGACAGATCATGTCAAACCAACTTACTTGGCTTTTATGAAACAGTAAGTGCAAACCTTGATCAGGGTAAGGAGGAAATTTAATCTTTTTAGACTTTGCCAAAGCTTTCGACACAGTACCACACATGAGACTTATCTACAAGCTACAAGAATCAGGGCTAGGAAGCACAATATGCACTTGGGTCAGAAATTGGTTAGATAATAGGGAGTAGCGCGTTGTGGTTAATGGATCTTTTTCAAATTGGACTGAAGTGTTAAGTGGTGCGCCGCAAGGCTCAGTATTAGGACCGCTATTGTTCAACATTTTCATTAATGACCTAACAGTAGGTCTAGAGAGCATGGTGTCAATTTTTGCAGATGATACCAAATTGTGTAAGGTTATAAATACGGAGGAGGTCTCTCCAGAACGACTTAGTTGAATTAAAAGCTTAGGCAGCAAAATGGAGAATGCGCTTCAATACAGACAAGTGTAAGGTAATGAATGCACTGTGGTAACAAGAACAAAAATAACACCTACATACTAAATGGGGTAAAATTAGGGGATTCTGTACTGGAAAAGGACTTAGGTGTTCTCAGAGATAGCAAACTAAGCAGCAGTACCCAAAGTAGGATGACAGCAAAGAAGGCTAATAAGATATTAGCATGCATAAAACGGGGGAATTGATGCAAGGGACGAGAGTGTTATACTCCCGTTATATAAATCACTAGTGAGGCCACACCTTGAATACTACGTTCAATTCTGGGCAACATACTACTAAAAGGATATCCTGGAGCTAGAAGAGGTTCAGAGGCGGGCAACCAAACTAATTAAGGGCATGGAGACGCTGGAATACGAGGAAAGGCTTGAAAGACTAGGCATGCTTACACTGGAAAAGAGAAGACTAAGAGGGGACATGATCAACATCTACAATTATATAAGGGGACAATACACAGAGCTTGCGCGGGACCTGTTTTTGGTTAGATCAACACAGAGGACTCGGGGACACTTGCTCAGGTTAGAGGAAAGGAGATTTCGCACAATACGGCGTAAAGGCTTTTTCATGGTAAGGACAATACGTGTTTGGAATTCCCTGCCTGAGAGAGTTGTAATGGCCGACTCAGTCAACACCTTTAAGAATGGGTTAGATAAATTCCTAATGGATAAGGATAGCCAGGGTTACGGGGCATAGTCACAAACTATAGTTACTATAAAAAGAGGGATAAAACGCGATGGCTGACATCAGCATCAGACAAAATTTTAGACCAAAATAATCCTGCACAGGAGACCACAAATAGAATGAACTCAATGGACAATTGTCTTTTTTCAACCTTAGATACTATGACCCTCATTCCGAGTTGTTCGCTCGCAAGCTGCTTTTAGCAGCTTTGCACACGCTAAGCCGCCGCCTACTGGGAGTGAATCTTAGCATAGTAAAATTGCGAACGAAAGATTTAGCAGAATTGCGAATAGACACTTCTTAGCAGTTTCTTAGTAGCTCCACACTTACTCGGCAACTGCGATCAGTTCAGTCAGTTTCGTTCCTGGTTTGACGTCACAAACACACCCAGCGTTCGCCCAGACACTCCCCTGTTTCTCCAGCCACTCCCGCGTTTTTCCCAGAAACGGCAGCGTTTTTTCACACACTCCCATAAAACGGCCAGTTTCCGCGCAGAAACACCCACTTCCTGTCAATCACATTACGATCACCAGAACGAAGAAAAAACCTCGTAATGGCGTGAGTAAAATTCCTAACTGCATAGCAAATTTACTTGGCGCAGTCGCAGTGCGAACATTACGCATGCGCAATTAGCGGAAAATCGCTGCGATGCGAAGAAAATTACTGAGCGAACAACTCGGAATAACCACCTATGTTACTATGTTAGGTGATCTTTAAATTGTGTTGCCATGGCTTCCAGACTGTTTGGCATCTTCATTATTATCTTCCTGGGTATAAATGTCACGTCCTATCTTCTGCTCTTACTTCCTCGTGGTACAATGGCAAATATTTAAGCTGGGCTCTGTGCCCTCTCAGTGATATTATAAAGCACGTTGGCGTAGCAAATGTATTTGTTGAAAAGTATTTGTCTCAATTGTCTACGGTAACGTTTCCGTAAAATTTTGGTGGTGTCTAAACCCCATTCATTTGACTTTCTTCAAACATGAATGAATGAAAGTCTTAAATAAACATGGGGCTAATTCAGACCTGAATTGCACATGCGCAGGCACCGCAGTGCGCCGGTGCATGCCAGAGATGCTATTGGCATCTCAGCCCAGCGATCGCCTCTGCCTGACTGACAGGCAGAGGTGGTCGCTGGGCGGGAGGGGGCGGGCCGGCGGCATTAGGCAGCTGTTTTGGAGGCGGGTGGGAACGTACGGGGGGTGGCCCGTGACGGCTGCATTACGTCACACACAGCAACTGCGACCCGGAGAGCGATGGGTAGCTCCCTACCAGCGCGCAGGAGCTGTGCTGGTAGGGAGCTACTCTTCGGGTACAAAGTCATCGGCGCCGTGCGAGACTTTTGTACCTGCGCGGCGGTGGTAGGGCCTGACATGCGGAGCGGACTAGCCCTGCGCTGGGCGTCCCTTCGCATGTCAGGGTGGCTGATCGCAGCTGTGCAAAATTTTGCACGGTTATGAACAGGTCTGTATTAGGCTCTATGTATGGTGTTATTATATTCCTCTCATGTAACTTTCATTGATTATAAAAATTAAAAATTAAAAAATCGCAAAATAAACTGAGGATGCACCGCAATGCGCAGGCGCATCGGACGACTGCACCGGGCATTGGTGCATAACGACGGGATGCTGCAAAAAAAGCGATCGCACGGGCGATCGCAAGGTGACTGACAGGAAGAGGGCGTTTGTGGGTGGCAACTGACCGTTTTAAGGGAGTGTCTGGAAAAACACAGGCGTGTCCAAGCGTTGGAAGGGCGGGTGTCTGACGTTAGCTCCGGGACCGGACAGGCTGAAGTGATCGCAGCGGCTGAGTAAGTCCAGGGCTACTCAGAGACTGCACAAAATCAGTTCCTACTGTAACTGCCATTTTTTCAAACGGGGCATGTGGCATGGCAGTTATGAGCTGATTGGCTGGTAGTTTATCACTTTCCATTTTATCACTGTCCAAGCGATGATGCATCCCTGTTTCTGATTGGTTGCTATGGCCAATATTCACCAGTTCTGTACTTAATATTTAGGTGTACCCCCCGACAATGGGTGTTTTCAGTTTTTAATGACTGTTTCTTTGACATCTGTTAAATTATAACAAGGTAATATATTACTTTGTGTAGCCGCTGGTATGGGCTGTTCTGTGGGGATGTAGTTATGTGACCGGCGGGATCAGATCACCTCCCCCTACATCCCACCCCCTGAGAATCCTGTCAGTCGACATACTGTCTAGCAGGGACTATTCCCACTCGTTGGTTTCCATGACAACCATAGAGTGGAAACAGAAGCTATGGGAACCACAGCTCGGCACTGAGCCCGCAAGGGGCAAGTTGCGCTCGCTTCCCCCCAGCCGGCATTCCGCTGCTGGGATACCGGCGGAGGTATGCTAACCGGTAGTCTCTTGACCGCCAGTTCAACCTGAATTATATTATAGTCCCTATTCTGTTCTGGTTAAAGGCTATATCCTCGGATATCTTTTTCCATGAGAAACTTATCTAGCCCATTTTTAAACGTATTGACTCAGGAGGTCATTCCGACTCGATCGCATGCTGTGCTTCGTTGCAGCAGTGCGATCGGGTCGGAACTGCGCATGCGCTGCGGCCGCATTGCACAGGCGCTTCGTTGCCCGGCGACGCCGCTAGCAAAGAAAGCGGTCGCAGCGGCGACCGCAAGAAGATTGACAGGAGGAAGGCGTTCCGGGGTGTCAACTGACCGTTTTCTGGGAGTGGTGTGGCGAATGCAGGCGTGTCCAGGCGTTTAGAGGGCGGATTTCTGACGTCAATTCCGGGACCCGCATCGCTGGATTCATCGTACAGAGTAAGTAACTCTTACCCTTGTCTAGTTCTGCACAAAACTTTTTTTACATAGCAGGGCTGCACAAGCGATCGCAGCCTTGCTATGCAAAAATACACTCCCCCATAGGCGGCATCTAGTTGATCGCACGGGCTGCAAAAAGTTGCAGGGTGCAATCAACTCGGAATGGCCCCCTGAGTCCGCTATTACCACCTTCTCTGGCAGTGTATTCCACATTCATATTGCCCTTACAGTGAAGAATCCCTTCCTGCGCTGAGCACGAAATTTCCTCTCCTCAAGCCATAGCGGGTGTCGGCGCGTTTTGTATAGAGGTCTCTTAATAAACAAATCCCCTGATAGCTCCGCGTATTGCCCCTTTATATATTTGGAAATATTAATCCTATCTCCTCTTCGTTATCTAGCTGCTTCTAGAAGATAATAGATGGAATCTTATTGGTTGCTATGAGCAACATCACAAGTTTTAAAAAAGTCCCACCTTAGTAAATTTACCCCTATGAATCGAGATAAAATTTTAATTTTATTTAACTGCAGAGTGGCTATATATATATATATATATATATATATATATTGTATTGGAGCTCTGATGAAACAATAGAACCTTTTTAAACAGAGTTGCGATGGAAAGAAATAGATTGAACGCTGCACCATCCGCTCCTACCCAATCCTGCAGTGCTCCTTTGGCTCCCAACCAGCCGTTACCCGTGACTGCATGCAGGAATTGCCATGACGGCGCTGATTTAGAAATTAACTTCTCCTTTTTTTTCTCCAGAAGTGTTTTGTAATTTTCAAAACAGAGAGATCTGAAGTAGCTCAAAGCAAGAGAATTAATTTATTTTAGGCATTTGTGCTGACTTCACAGAGAAAACGAGCTAGCCTCAGCTGCTGGTATTGATCCTTGCCCTATAGAATTAAGCTTATACAGTGTTTTCCAAGGAGTAAAATAAAAAAAATGTAAAAAAAACCATTGAACAAACTGGGAGATTACGAAGCGGAATGTTTGTCTGCAACTGCAAAAGGGAACGAGCCTTCCTCGCACTTAAGTGCATGGAGTAGTTTATTAGTTAACGTGCCTCAGCAGAACCGGTATTGATGTGCTTGATACTGATGTAGCACACAGCGGTGAGCGCTACGGCCCATTCTGAGGCCAGGGAGCGGAGAATTGTGGGAGACATTGATTTTCCAAAGACTACTTGTTACTTATTCTGCTTAAGTCATCTCTTCCTCGGCTAATAACTTTCTATTTCAAAGAATGAAAGTGTATCAGCCCGTCACTGCGATCGCAGTATCAATGATCCCCGCACATATACTCCTAACAAGCTCCGTGATTCATTCTGCACTAATTGTAAGTGTTGTGAGTTGTAAGAGATTGCAGGCTGACGAATGTGCATAAGATCTGAGAGGATTAACCGCAGTGATCAGAGGTGTAAATAGATTTACCTATAGGTCCAGCCTGTATAATGTTACTATCCGCAACTATAGTTTATTTTTATAAATCTTGTCTCAGTTACACATTATGGGGCTCATGCTTAAATGAATGGAATTTGCATCTATCTAACTCTAATGCCCAGAAAAAGGGTGGCGAGATGGCCGTATTTGCAACTAACGTCCAGCTTGGAAAGGGTGGCACATGTTCCTGGTTTGCTGCAGGGCCATCTTTTCAAATGGACTCAATGGGCAGTTGCCCAAGGGCCTCAGGAGTATAACAGCCCATGTCTGATAGCTGAGGGTCCCCTCTTTCCAGGGGTACCAGATATTAAAATTGGCCCTGGGGAACCTTAGATATCCTTCTTTAAAGTAGTGGTCCCCATCCAAGCCTGTTAATCGCTCTTCCCAGCCAGATATCTCGGGTTCTGTCTGACTTAGAGTTTTTCTGAGGGTATACTCCAAAAGCTGAGACTCTCCCCTTTCGGTGGACACTGACAGCTTGCTATACTATGCCCAGAACCAGAGATATCAGACTTCCAGCAGCCGGTCCCTGCTCCAGCTCCACACGCCTAGTATGCAGTCTTATATTTTCGTTGGTGGATTGCTCTGGTTCCTGAACTCTGATCCCCAAGTCCTCAGTATCTCCTGTAAGGTGGGACTTTCTAGTTTTTTAGCCAATTGAAAGCTGAGAAATCTATTTTCAGGAACTGGAGATATCTGCAGTCAAGCAAGCTGCCCTCCCACTGGAAAATGATAAATATTAAGCCCACTTCAGTATCCACCCCTCCCCTGGGTATTAAACACCCCCCCACCACCCTGGAAGTCATGTACTGGGGCCCCTTCATTCAGTCCAATGCCCCTTCTACAGTTTAGTGTTCTTCCTCCCGCCCCATCTCCCACCATCAGTGCAGTAAAGGAGTAATTAGAAGAAATTACTGTTCCAGGTCCTACATGCTGAGCGGAAGATAGAACACCACCTTCCGCCCGCGGGACATCAAAGCTGCCAAAAGCCTACCACTGGAGGATGGGTAGGGGGCCCAGTGCATTGTCTGCCCAGGGGCCTACACTGCTGTTAAGATGGCCCTGGTTTACTCCACTAAGTATCTATGTAGTTTATGCAGTGGAGTGTCTATGGTATGCGGTCAGCGTACCGCTCGTCAGGATCACAGCAGTCACTATACCGATGCCAAGATCCTGACTGGGTCACCATACCGCCGTCGGTATACCAGCGAGTTAGGTGATACCCCCTCTATGGGTGTCCACACTTGGTTGCGCTCGCTCCCCTGCCGGCATTCCACCGCTCAGGATGCCGATGTCAGTATAATGACATTCGGAATCCCGTGCAGGGGGATACCATACCGATCCTGTGTCTATAGTTCGGTGTGCGCTGCATAAGTTCTTCTATGTCATACTTGCCTACGGTCAGGAGGCTCCCGAATCTCAGGTGGTACTCCCAGCCAGCAATCAAGTTTCCTGGAGACTGGTCGTCACCCACTTGGGCCTGGCTAAGTAAAGTAGGTGGCCCGGGTGACCGATGACGCGATACATACTGAATTGCATTATCAAAGCTAGGCCCCATCCCCTCCGCTTTACAAGTGGGGGTGGAGTTACGATGAAGCTGCTATTGCCGCTGTGCTACATCATACCCCACCTATGCCAACCCCCCCTCCCCCACCTGCACGCCCACCACTGTGCCGACCTGGCTGTCCCCAGGGGCAGTAAGAAATTTGGCAAGTATACCCTGGGGCAAGTAGGACATGCTGCGTCCAGATTAGACCCCCATTGTGCGCAGAGCAGCGGGCCTTCCTCTTGTATATCTGTTGCCGGCAGCCATATTTTGCGTGTTATATTCGAAAGATGGTAACGGTACAGGTGATTGCAATCAGAAAGATGGCTGAACAAATGGTGGCTGCAGCAATGGCAGAATGTATTGGGAGGGGTTGTGCCCCAGGCAATAATACACCTCTGGGTTTACGCAAGGAGATGCGGCTGCGCAGTGCAGGGGTAAACACTAAAATGACTGCGCATGATTCATACACAATACATAGTACATAGATGAGTACTGTTATAAATAACTTATACTAACCACATAACGTTACTTAAGGACAAGCTGCAAAGACAAAATGAAAGTATTACAATCAATATTCACATCCTTCGCCTTCCCTTTTAAGAAATTATCTGGAAATATTCTACTTTGCTAACGTGAATAGATTGCAGCAGACACATTGCATTAATCTTAGTATAAGTGGGAGGGATTCTTGCGCATTCAGCCAATCAAAGGCGGCCTACTGATCAACATCATTATCATTGGTTCAAACTTCCACCATGGAACTATCAAGTAATCTGCGTTTTTCTTGCAAATAGTGGGACACATTTGGGGTGACCATGCTCTTACTGTATTTACCCATGTTAACTTACCCCCTCCATCAGAGCCACCATCAGGGGGCTGGGGAGGGGACTGCAGGGACTGGGAACTGATTGCCGGCCTAGGCTAATCCAAAAGTAAGCCAGGGCCAACTGCAGCACCCCCAGGATTTGGAATGCAGACTGGAAGCTATGGCTAGTGAGCACTTCCGGGTGCCGTTAGCCAGGAGCGGAGAAGCGACCCACAGCTCCCGACATATACAGCATGGACTACCCCGGGAGCCCTGCATTTGGGGGGCCCTGTCTATTTCGTCAGCCCAGGGCCCCACACGTTCTGATTGTTAGTCGATGATGCGCTCTGTGCCTGTCTCCATAGAAGTCTATGGGCGCATTTCCTAGTGTTTATCCCCTTGTGCCAGTGTCTCTCGGAGGCGGAGCTTAGTATGTGTAATGCTATGATCAGAGGCGTAGCTAGGGTTTTCGGAGCCCAGGGCAAGATGGAAAATGGCGCCCCCCCAAAAAACAAAAAACAAAAACACAAAACGAAGGATGTGCGCGCGCCGAAAAAATGGGTATGGCCACACACCAGAAGGGGTGTGGCCATGCTCCAGAAGGGGTGTGGCCACTGAAAATGGCCCACGGTGCCAGTTACATTGCCCCACAGTGCCACATACAATGCCCCACAGTGCCGGATACATGCCCCACAGTGCCAGTTACATTGCCCCACAGTGCCGGATACATACCCACAGTGCCGTATACATGCCCCACAGTGCCAGATACATTGCCCCACAGTGCCAGATACATTGCCCCACAGTGCCAGATACATTGCCCCACAGTGCCAGATACATTGCCCCACTCAGTGGCAGATACATGCCCCACAGTGCCAGTAACATTGCCCCACAGTGCCAGTTACATTGCCCCACAGTGCCAGATACATTGCCCCACAGTGCCAGATACATGCCCCACTCAGTGCCAGATACATGCCCCACAGTGCCAGTTACATTGCCCCACAGTGCCAGTTACATTGCCCCACAGTGCCAGATACATGCCCCACTGTGCCAGTTACATTGCCCCACAGTGCCAGATACATGCCCCACAGTGCCAGGCCCCACTCAGTGCCAGTTACATGCCCCATTTGGTGCCAGATACATGCCCCACAGTGCCAGTTACATTGCCTCACAGTGCCAGTTACATTGCCCTACAGTGCCAGATACATGCCCCACTGTGCCAGTTACAGTGCCCCACAGTGCCAGATACATGCCCCACATTGCCAGATACATGCCCCACAGTGCCAGTTACATGCCCCATTTGGTGCCAGATACATGCCCCACTGTGCCGCTTCCGCCGCCCCCCCCCCCACCCCCCCCCGGTCACTCACCGGCCGCCTTGTTGTTGATATGTGAATGTGAGGGGAGGAGAGCGCAGCGCAGCGCCTCTCCGTCCCCTCACCGCTCCAGGTCTCCGGTGGCTGTCTGGTGCCGGTTCGCTATCCAGTCAGAGCTCGCGGACCGGCAGCCAATCAGGAGCCGGTCCGCAAGCTCTGATTGGCTAACGCAGGAGACCGGACACAGTGCTGGCAGCGGCGGTGAGGGGAGGGAGAGACGCTGCGCTCTCCTCCCCTCACATTTAGGGTTGACGGGGCGAGTGGGGCATGATGCCCTGGCCTCCGGCGGCGCCCCCCTCTCCTGGGCCTGCCAAGGCGCCCAGGGCACGTGCCCCACTCGCCCTACCCTTGATACGCCTCTGGCTATGATCCTCCATCTTAGAGAGCGCGAGTAAGCGTGCAGAGCTGAGACCGGGAGCGGAGCTCAGTGAGAGAGACTTGCAGCGTTTCCATGCATGTACCGCGGCTCTGGTGCTATCACAGAGCCGGGCGCCGCACCTTCTCTACAGCGGGAGTCAGACTGCACGGCTGTGCAGTCCTCCATCCCTTACCACTGGAGATAACTTCTGCTGAGATACTGCAGCCACACAAACAGACTGACTGTGTTATCTTGTATGATATAAGGGGGCCGATGACCTAAATCAATAAAACATCCAAGTCACCTGTGTGTTTACTGAATAAACCTGCGTTACTGTTTAAGTTTATTAAGTGTGTGGACTGGCGTCACTGCACCAGGCACTCCGCTATACTCTGCCAACACTGATGGCAGCCCTGCCCTCCGTATCCCTGCAGAGGATAACGCAGCTTGTACATCAGTCAGACTTATTACACTATTAACTAAAGATTCCACACTAGAGGAGGAGCTTCTTCTGCGTGAGGGTTCTGGTGATCTTACAGGGACTGGACTGTATTATTCCAACCCATGGAATCTGATTACCTGTATAACTATTTTTATTGACATTTTTTTTCGCTCTTCCCAGTAGAAACGACTTATGTGGGTTACAGTCACTACAGGTTTTGTAGTATCAATTACATAAATAGCTCAGATTTTTCAAGTACTAATGCACTGTACATTTGTAACAGATTTAAAAAACAAATGCTCCGGCGCTATTAATAATTCAGACGAGAGTACAAAGCGATGCACGTATAATCATATGCAAAAACAGCACAATTCAATGAATGGGAGACGGGCTATGAAATGTCCCATCAAGGTCTCTCTGAGCTCCGCAAACACAGATGAAATAATATAAATTATTCAGAAATCTGCATTGTTTATAAAACACTTTAGTGCGAAGCAACTTTATGTAAATGCTACATGCCAGGTACGGTGAGAGAAGCGGGTGCTACACATAAGAGGGCAGAGTACACAGCTCCAAAAGCGGAATTACTCCATGTGGTGCAGCCAGTGTCGGACTGGGGCATGTAGGGCCCACCTGGGGAATGCAGTGGTAGGGGCCCATGTTTAGGGGTGTGGCCAGCTTGCAGAGGGGGTGTGGCCTGCCATCACATTGGTTTGAGTAACCACCATTAGAGAGTGCAACGTCTGGGCCCCTTCATTAGATTCAGTAACTTCAGCTGCTGCATGCATGATAATGTACCAGATTAATAACAGCAATGCACTGTAGAGAATACACCATAGTCCAGTATAAGGTAATATATATGTATAATGTATAATACAAGTGCACAGTCTGGAACCTGATCATTAGAGCAGGTGGTGAGGCCCCAGGCAGTGGGGCCCACCGGTGGTTTTCCCTGTACCCCTGTGGGCCAGTCCAAGCCTGGATGCAGTTATACTCTGTAAGGAAAACTATACCTATAAATATATCATATCAATCATAGTGGCTGCAAGATCCTGTAAGGGGAAGGTCCAAGCGGCAATTGTGTCATCATGGTCCCTCCCCTATAGCATTCTACAGTGGTAGGTGGAGCCCGGGTGACGTGATTCACAGGTCATTACGTCATCAATGATAGATCCCTTTTACTGCAGAAGTGGATTCTGGGAGAACAGGCAAGTATGACCCTCTCCCCCCCCCCCGGGAAATTCAATTGTCCCCAATGCCGGCAGTTATCCGGGATTTTGTTTTCGCGTGCCTCAGGCAGCCCTATCAACACCGTTTTTTTCAGGTAATCACATAGGTCTGGAAACTTATCCCGTATCCCATGCATTTTTTGCCCAAAAATAGATCGATTTACGGGTGAAAGAACAGGGTATTATTGGATAGGGAGAAAAAAAACTGGCAAAAAAGTAAAGAAAGAAAAAATCCCCCGTAGTCCATACAACCGTGACTTTTAGCACATGAGAAACAAGTAGTGAGGCTGTCTATGAAACAGAAGTTCAGTACACAAGAAACACTGAGAGACAACAGTAACTCACAGTAGATATAATTAGAGATGAGTGGGTTCGGTTCTCCGAGATCCGAACCCCCCCGAACTTCACCTATTTTACACGGTTCCGAGGCAGCCTCGGATCCTTCCCGCCTTGCTCGGTTAACCCGAACGTGGCTGAATGTCATCATCCCGCTGTCGGATTCTCGCGAGATTCGTATTCTATATAAAGAGCTGCGCGTCGCCGCCATTTTCACTCGTGCATTGGAGATTCAACGGAGAGGACGTGGCTGCGTTCTCTCCCTGAAAAGCTCCGTATCTGTGCTCAGTGTGCTGCAAATATCTGTGCTCAGTGTGCTGAAAATATCTGTGCTCAGTGTGCTGCATTGTGGGGACCACCAGTATATAATTATAGTAGTACAGTACAGTAGGCCATTGCTGTATCTTGCAGCTCTGTGTCAAGTATACTATCTCTGTGCTGCATTTTTGTAAGCAGTATATAGTAGGACAGTGCAGCATTTTGGTGACCAGCAGTATACATATAGTACAGTCATAGGTGTGCGCAGGGGGGGTGCCTGGTGCGCACAGGCACCCCCTAATGTCCAGCACCCCGATCTCACATGCCTGATGCAGCCGAGCAGGCTGATTACTGTCCCCTCTGCGGTGCACCCTGTCAGGACTGCATTACTAAATGGACGCCTGGGTTAATCAAGGGTGGTATTGCCAATTTGCCACCGCCTTTCAAACTCCCAGCTCCACCTCCATGTATAAAAACAGAGCGATGTGATGTGATTACGTCATGCTGCTCGCACGCCCACCCACCACATGCTAACCTCTCTCCTTCTGTGCTATGCCAACGACAGCCACTGATGAGGAGCAGCATGCAGCCAGCGTTCCTCTTAGGAAGACAAATTCAATACTGGCAGACAGTCGGCAGCAGCATTGACACGTCACTCGTTTTTCCAGCAGCAGCAGTACTAGTCTGCGACTGTCAGTGTCAGTGAGTGACTGACTTGTAAGTAAGCTGCTGCAGCTTGCAGGGGAAAGAGAGGGGCAGCCAGACCAGGCTGAGGAGGAGCAGTGTAATTGCAGTGAGTGCCATCAGGGGTGTTTGTTTGGTGCACACCACAACATCTGACAATGTATCTGCTTTATTAGGATTGGTACAAAGGTGGATATTTTATATTGCGATGACTGTCAATAGATGGTGCTAGACATGCCCAAAAGGCGGTGCTAGACATACCCCTCCGACGGTGCACCCCCTAATAAAATGTGCTGCGCACGCCTATGAGTACAGTACAGTAGGCCATTGCTGTATCTTGCAGCTCTGTGTCAAGTATACTATCTCTGTGCTGCATTATTGTGAGCAGTATATAGTAGGACAGTGCAGCATTTTGGTGACCAGTAGTATACATATAGGCCCTCATTCCGAGTTGTTCGCTCGCTAGCTGCTTTTAGCAGCATTGCAAACGCTAGGCCGCCTCCCTCTAGGAGTGTATCTTAGCTTAGCAGAATAGCGAACGAAAGAGTAGCAGAATTGCTGCTAGATATTTTCTTGCAGTTTCTGAGTAGCTCCAGACCTACTCCTAGATTGCGATCAGCTCGGTCCGTTTAGTTCCTGGTTTGACGTTACAAACACGCCCTGCGTTCGGCCAGCCACTCCCCCGTTTCTCCAGACACTCCCGCGTTTTTACCTGACACGCCTGCGTTTTTTAGCACACTCCCGGAAAATGCTCAGTTACCACCCAAAAACGCCCCTTTCCTGTCAATCACTCACCGATCAGCAGTGCGACTGAAAAGCGCCGCACGAACAACAGCAAAACTGCTACGTTTTTAGTTAAATAACTAAGCACATGCGCCCTATGTACCATGCTCATTTAGCAACAAATCGCAGTATAGCGAAATTCGGCAATGAGCGAACAACTCGGAATGACCCCCATAGTACAGTACAGTAGGCCATTGCTATTGATATATTACTGGCATATAATTCCACACATTAAAAAATGGAGAACAAAAATGTGGAGGGTAAAATAGGGAAAGATCAAGATCCACTTCCACCTCGTGCTGAAGCTGCTGCCACTAGTCATGGCCAAGACGATGAAATGCCATCAACGTCGTCTGCCAAGGCCGATACCCAATGTCATTGTAGAGAGCATGTAAAATCAAAAAAACAAAAGTTCAGTAAAATGACCCAAAAATCTAAATTAAAAGCGTCTGAGGAGTAGCGTAAACTTGCCAATATGCCATTTACGACACGGAGTGGCAAGGAACGGCTGAGGCCCTGGCCTATCTTCATGGCTAGTGGTTCAGCTTCACATGAGGATGGAAGCACTCATCCTCCCGCTAGAAAAATGAAAAGATTTAAGCTGGCAAAAGCACAGCAAAGAACTGTGCGTTCTTCTAAATCACAAATCCCCAAGGAGAGTCCAATTGTGTTGGTTGCGATGCCTGACCTTCCCAACACTGGACGGGAAGAGGTGGCGCCTTCCATTATTTGCACGCCCCCTCAAGTGCTGGAAGGAGCACCCACAATCCACTTCCTGATAGTCAAATTGAAGATGTCACTGTTGAAGTACACCAGGATGAGGATATGGGTGTTGCTGGCGCTGAGGAGTAAATTGACAAGGAGGATTCTGATGGTGAGGTGGTTTGTTTAAGTCAGGCACCCGGTAAGACACCTGTTGTCCGTGGGATGAATATGGCCATTGACATGCCTGGTCAAATTACAAAAAAAAAAAATCACCTCTTCAGTGTGGAATTATTTTAACAGAAATGCGGACAACAGGTGTCAAGCCGTGTGTTGCCTTTGTCAAGCTGTAATAAGCAGGGGTAAGGACGTTAACCACCTAGGAACATCCTCCCTTATACGTCACCTGGAGGGCATTCATCAGAAGTTATTGACAAGTTCAAAAACTTTGGGTGACAGCAGATGCAGTCCACTGACAACTAAATCCCTTCCTCTTGTACCCAAGCTACTGAAAACCACGCCACCAACTACCTCAGTGTCAATTTCCTCCTTAGACAGGAATGCCAATAGTCCTGCAGGCCATGTCACTGGCAAGTCTGACGAGTCCTCTCCTAACTGGGATTCCTCAGATGGATCCTTGAGTGTAACGCCTACTGCTGCTGGTGCTGCTGTTGTTGCTGCTGGGAGTCGATCGTCATCCCAGAGGGGAAGTCGGAAGACCACTTGTACTACTTCCAGTAAGCAATTGACTGTCCAACAGTCATTTGCGAGGAAGATGAAATATCACAGCAGTCATCCTGCTGCAAATCGGATAACTCAGGCCTTGGCAGCTGTGTTGGTGTTAAACGTGTATCCGGAATCCACCGTTAATTCACAGGGAATTAGAGAATTTCTTGAGGTAGTGTGTCCGCGGTACCAAATACCATCTAGGCTCCACTTCTCTAGGCAGGCGATACCGGGAATGTACACAGACGTCAGAAAAAGAGTCACCAGTGTTCTAAAAAATGCAGTTGTACCCAATGTCCACTTAACCACGGACATGTGGACAAGTGGAGCAGGGCAGACTCAGGACTATATGACTGTGACAGCCCACTGGGTAGATGTATTGCTTCCCGCAGCAACAACAGCGGCGGCACCAGTAGCAGCATCTCGCAAACGCCAACTCGTTCCTAGGCAGGCTACGGTTTGTATCACCGCTTTCCATAAGAGTCACACAGCTGACAACCTCTTACGGAAACTGAGGAACGTCATCGCAGAATGGCTTACCCCAATTGGACTCTCCTGGGGATTTGTGACATCGGACAACGCCACCAATATTGTGCGTGCATTACATGTAGGCAAATTCCAGCACGTCCCATGTTTTGCACATACATTGAATTTGGTGGTGCAGAATTATTTAAAAAACGACAGGGGCGTGCAAGAGATGCTGTCGGTGGCCCGAAGAATTGCGGGCCACTTTCGGCATTCAGCCACCGCATGCCGAAGACTGGAGAACCAGCAAACACTCCTGAACCTGCTCCCCCAATATCTGAAGCAAGAGGTGGTAACGAGGTGGAATTCAACCCTCTATATGCTTCAGAGGATGGAGGAGCAGCAAAAGGCCATTCAAGCCTATACATCTGCCTACGATATAGGCAAAGGAGGGGGAATGCACCTGACTCAAGCGCAGTGGAGAATGATTTCAACGTTGTGCAAGGTTCTGCAACCCTTTGAACTTGCCACACGTGAAGGCAGTTCAGACACTGCCAGCCTGAATCAGGTCATTCCCCTCATCAGACTTTTGCAGAAGCAGCTGGAGAGATTGAAGGAGGAGCTAAAACGGAGCGATTCCGCTAGGCATGTGGGACTTGTGGATGGAGCCCTTCATTCGCTTAACCAGGATTCACGGGTGGTCAATCTGTTGAAATCAGAGCACTACATTTTGGCCACCGTGCTCGATCCTAGGTTTAAAGCCTACGTTGTATCTCTCTTTCCGGCAGACACAAGTCTGCAGATGTTCAAAGACCTGCTGGTGAGACACTTGTCAAGTCAAGTGGAACGTGACCCGTCAACAGCTCCTCCTTCACATTCTCCCGCAACTGGGGCTGCGAGGAAAAGGCTAAGAATTCCGAGCCTACCCGCTGGCGGTGATGCAGGGCAGTCTGGAGCGAGTGCTGACATCTGGTCCGGACTGAAGGACCTGCCAACGATTACTGACATGTCGTCTACTGTCACTGCATATGATTCTGTCACCATTGAAAGAATGGTGGAGGATTATATAAGTGACAGCATCCAAGTAGGCACGTCAGACAGTCCGTACGTATACTGGCAAGAAAAAGAGGCAATTTGGAGGCCCTTGCACAAACTGGCTTTATTTTACCTAAGTTGCATCCCCTCCAGTGTGTTCTCCGAAAGAGTGTTTAGTGCAGCCGCTCACCTTGTCAGCGATTGGCGTACGAGGTTACTTCCAGAAAATGTGGAGAAGATGATGTTCATCAAAATGAATTATAATCAATTCCTCCGTGGAGACATTCACCAGCAATTGCCTCCAGAAAGTACACAGGGACCTGAGATGGTGGATTCCAGTGGGGACGAATTAATACTCTGTGAGGAGGGGGATGTACACAGTGAAAGGGGTGATGAATCAGACGATGAGGAGGAGGTGGACATCTTGCCTCTGTAGAGCCAGTTTGTGCAAGGAGAGATTGATTGCTTCTCTTTTGGTGGGAGCCCAAACCAACCAGTCATTTCAGCCACAGTCGTGTGGCAGACCCTGCGGCTGAAATGATGGGTTTGTTAAAGTGTGCATATCCTGTTTATACAACATAAGGGTGGGTGGGAGGGCCCAAGGACAATTCCATCTTGCACCTCTTTTTTTTTTTTTATCTTTGCATCATGTGATGTTTGGGGCTAATTTTTTTGAAGTGCCATCCTGTCTGACACTGCAGTGCCACTCCTAGATGGGCCAGGTGTTTGTGCCGGCCACTTGGGTCGCTTAGCTTAGTCATCCAGCGACCTCAGTGCAAATTTTAGGACTAAAAATAATATTGCGAGGTGTTCAGAATAGACTGGAAATTAGTGGAAATTATGGTTATTGAGGTTAATAATACTATGGGATCAAAATGACCCCCAAATTATATGATTTAAGCTGTTTTTGAGTTGTGTTTAAAAAAAACCACCCGAATCTAAAACACACCTGAATCAGACAAAAAAAATTCAGGGAGGTTTTGCCAAAACGCGTCGCAATCCAAAACACGGCCGCGGAACCGAATCCAAAACCAAAAGACTAAACCCGAAAAATTTCCGGTGCACATCTCTAGAGATAATGTCCATGAATCAGAAGTAAAGCATATGGAGACATTACACAGGTCCACACATTTGAGGTAGACATGATGCTCTGGCAGTGAGAAAGTATCTGGGGCAGGTTTAATTAGAGCACTCCTAACACCCATTGGTGGAGCAGGTCATGTGAACCCAGCCTTAGATCCTATTGGGTCATGTGAATCTGAAATCAGTCACCTGATAAAAATCCAATATGGCTGCACCCATGCAGCCAAACAGTCTATGAACAATGCAGGGCAGCGCTTCAGGATTGCCATAGATGTCCAGGAGAATAGCAGGACACCATACCATGCCATGACATCACCAGACAGGACAAACAGGGATAAGACCCAGATGATTGAAAAGATGGAGACAGGACTATTTTATATATATATATATATATATATCTCCTATATAATAGCCCTATTCTGTGATCTTGTGATTCATTTGCTAACGCTGGGCGGAGTCACAACAGTGGGCGGAGTTAGTCAAATGAGTCACAGATCTGGCCAAATCTATAGGACACTAGGAGCAGCTGTAGAAGCAGATAGTATGGACATGGCACAGGCAGGGTGCATACCTCCCAGCTTTCACACACACACACTCACACACACACACACACACACACACACGGCGAAAAGGGGGCGTGGCTTCACGGGAGAGCCCCCGTTTTCGACAGTGAGGGGGCATGCCCAGCGCTCTGTGAGCTGCTGGCATGGCCCCAGGGGCTGATTATGAGTCCGGGGGGCACAGGGTACTTGAGACAGGGGAGCCCTATCTCATTGCTGTGCCTGCTGTGGGTTGGGGGCGTGGCCTAATCGCGGGACGCGAGGCCACGCCCCATTATGCAAATTCCAGGATTTTTTTTTTTTTTTTTATGGTATTTTGGCCCCTCAGCTAGAGGTAAATCCAGAGGAGGTGGTCGCTCCCCCCTACACACCCGCACAGGCAGAAGAAAGCAGGGAGACTGCTGCCTCCCTGCAACACCACAGACCTGCCAATACGCAGCAGCGTGTGCTGACTGTAGCACAATGCTGCCGCTGTTGCTGGCAGGACGGGGGAGCTTCTGAGCTGGGACAGAGCTACTCCAGCCAGGGGGCCCCCTAAAACTGTGGGGCCAACGGTACGTACCGCCTGCCCCCCCCCTTAATCCGGCTCTGCTGCTGGAACCCCCCCTTAATCCGTACCCCCTGATGCCCCCTCTCCCTCTGTCTCCACTATTCACCGCCGCTCTGCTAAGCAGAACAGCGAGTACAGGAGCTTTCCAACTGCTCCCCCCCCCCCCCCCACCGCAGGACACTGCGACCCGCGGGTGGGACAGCGGGACAGACCCCAAAAAATGGGACTGTCCCGCGAAAATTGGGACATTTGGGAGGTATGGGGGTGTGTGAGGGGGTATGCCATACTTGACCCCCACATCAGCATACTCAGCAGGGTCTCTCTGGCAGGGAGGAGCGTCACATTCTGGCACACTCCACGCTTCTTAGCTGTAGTTTTGTGGGTCACCAGCCGCTGTGCACTTTCCGTACTGCCTCTGTTATCTCCAGCCCCTGCGACCCCACCGCTAGCTGCAGCGCTGCCACCCGCAGTGAGTTGCGCCCAGCTCCTTCACACACTTTAGCCGGCGGGTAGCGCTGCAGAAGTCCGCGCTGCTTGCAGGCTCTGACCCCCTCCTCCCTCCAGCATCAGCGTCTCCTGGGAGCTAACCAGTCACTCCCAGTCTCCCCTTACCATAGTGCCCAGCAGCCGTGAGGTCCGCGCCACGTGCATGCTATGACCCCCTCCTCCCTCCAGCCGCAGCATCTCCTGGGGGCTAACCAGTCACTCCCAGTCTCACCTTACCACAGTGCCCGGCAGCTGCGCGAGGTCTGCGGTGTGTGACTGAGGAGGGGGGGAGTGATGCGGACGGGCAGAGGAAGCAGGAATACAGCCTAAGAGAGTCAGCCATGCCAAGTCTCCACCAGCAGCAGATGCCAACAGGTTGGAGTGGAACAGCAGCAGCCAGCAGCAGTGACTCCGGTAAGACACATCTGTCTGTCACCACTGTTCTGTCCCTAATACCAATCTCTCCCGTGCCCTGTGTTCTGTCATGTCCCTGTAATCCCTGGCCTTGACCTGCCACCCTTATCCTGGCCCTTTCACCCTTATCCTGGCCCTTTCACCCTTATCCTGGCCCTGTCACCCTTATGCTTGCCCTGCTACCCCTATCCTGGCCCTGTCACCCCTGTGCTTGCCCTGTCAACCCTATACTGGCCCTGACACCCCTGTCCTGGTCCTGCCGCCCCTACACTGACCCTGTCACCCCTATCCTGTCCCTGTCATTTCTGTCCTGGCCCCGTCGCCCATGTCCTGGCCCCGTCACCCCTGTCCTGGCCCCGTCACCCCTGTCCTGGCCCCGTCACCCCTGTTCTGACCCTGTCACCCCTGTCCTGGCCCAGTCAACCCTGTTCTGACCCTGTCACCCCTGTCCTGGCCCTGTTACTGCATACCCTCCAACTACCTTTTTGGCAGGTACAGTACCCGCAGCACCTCCAGACCTCTCCCCAATGCACCACACCTCCGCACCTTCCCCTCCACCACATGCGGCACTCCACCCCTCCCCCACATGCTGTGCCTCCAGACCCCCTACACCACCCGCGGCTCCCACTCCTCCGCCCCTTCACCACCCCCAGCAATCTCCAGGCCCCCTCCACCATTCACCCCCCTTATATGTCTCCCCCACACCTGCCCCCCTCCACCCGCAGCATCTGCAGACACCCTCCTCCATCCGCGGTCCCCCCCTCACCCACCCCTCCCCCACCAATGGCACCCCCGCACCTGCCCCACCACCACCTGCAGCACCTCCGGACCTCCTTCCCCATCTGCCGCAACACCCGTACCTGCCCCTCCCCTACCCATGGCGTCTACGGACCCCTACCCCACCAGTGGCACTCCCGCCCCTTCCCATCCCACAGCACCTCCGGAACCCTTCACCCATCTGCAACATCCCCACACCTGCCCCTCCCCCACCCATGGCACCCCTGCCCCTCCCCCACCTGCAGTGCCTCCGGACCCCTCCCCCATCTGCATCCCCCACTCCTCTGCCCCTCCCCCACCCGCAGCACCTCCCAACCCTTCCCCATCCGGGCCCCACCCCCACTTCCGCCCCCCCTCCATCCGCAGCATCTACAGACACCATCCGCAGTACCCCCCGCACCCGCTACATTCTGTACATTGTGGTCTGCAGATGCTGTTCACGCCGTCGCAAGGGGCTGCGCCTCCTTCACCATCGCACACCCTTTCATTGTGCAATATTTAACCACTAACAAAGGAATGCAGGTGATACTCCATATAACACAAATATTGAACCCCAGAAAGGCATGCAAGGGTTAAGGGGGCGTAGCCCCTTGCGACGGTGTGAAGAGCGCCCGTAGGGCGCGATGAAGCACCTAGTATATATATAGATAGATAGATAGATATATATATGAAATGTATTATTTATTTATTTCAAGTGTGTATGCTTTGAACTGGCCATGGGAAGAGAGACTGTTGCATGTGGCCGCAACAGATTTGTAGCATGAGCTCAGTTGCAGACAAGAGGGGATATGTACTAGGATTTTTGTCTCCCGGGACAAGGCAGTAACTTGGACCAAACTACCCGCCCCCCCATCTTTAATCCACGTCTCCTGTGTCTTTCCAATGCTCCTAAATTCTCCATCTGACCTAATCTCTGCCACTGTCTCCTTCCTATGTCTTTCCCCATCTCTCCTGTGTCTCCATAACATCAGCCCCCAACTGCCCTGTGTCACCCCAATCGCAGCCCACCATCTTCCTGTGCTTATCTCCCAATCACATCCTCTTCATCCATCTTCTCCTGAGTCTCCTCAACCTCAGCCCCAGTTCTCTGTTCTCACCCATCCAGACAGGGGGGGTTGGGTGTGTGTGGGGCCATGATAGTGATGTAGAAAGACGTGGTCTCTGGGTGCTTTCTGGCATCCATCCTACACTTATCCTGAGACAGAGGACTGGTGATAGCAGGTGGAAACATTCACCTAGATCTCGATGACCCTGCAGTGTCCCTAGGGAGCTGATCCATGCTGTGCTTCTGCCGGAAAGCGCTGCGTTATCTTCTGGCCCACCACGTCCTGGACCCCACGGCAGCACTATGTCTTCACCTTGTGGATGCGCCGGAGCTCACTCCTGGTCTCTGGCTGCAGTGTCTCCGGGAGTGAGTCCTGCAGCCTCCTCATATCAGTGGTGAGTGTACCTGGGGATGCAGGGATGCAAGTGCCGCTGGCATAGTGCTCGGGCCACTTTAGTATGCTCATCCAGTCAGACAGGCAACTCCTCTCCAACTCTCCCCCGCCATCGGCCCTCAAATTCGGCAAATGGGGCCCTATGTTCAGACTCCATAGCTCGAAGCTAAATTATAACTTTTCTCTAACAATTGGTAATTAGCAATAGTCGCATTGGTTTACTCCAGAAACTTACTTTGAACTGTCTAATGTTACTGTGATGTTCAATAAGTGTCTCCTCAACTAAATCTTACTTATTATCAGCCATTCGTTTCTTTCTCAACCAGATATTGCTCTATAATTATGACAAGGAAGAATGAAGTAACATTGGGGGTTACTTTTAGCAGCCGTGCAAACGCATTGTCGCCGCCCAAGGGGGAGTGTATTTTCGCTTTGCAAGTGTGCAAACACGTGTGCAGCCGAGCGGTACGAAAAAGTTTCTTGCAGTTTCTGAGTAGCTCTGTTCTTACTCAGCCCTTGCGATCACTTCAGTCTTTTTGGTCCCGGAATTGACGTCAGACACCCGCCCTGCAAACGCCTGGACACGCCTGCGTTTTTCTAAACACTCCCTGAAAACGGTCAGTTGCCACCCACAAACGCCTTCTTCCTGTCAGTCTCCTTGCGATCGGCTGTGTGAATAGATTCTTCGTTAATTCCATCGCCCAGCACCGATCTGCTTTGTACCCATATGACGCGCCTGCGCATTGCGGTGCATACACTTGTGCAGTAGTAACCTGTTCGCTGTGCTGCGAAAAACAGCGAGCGATCAACTCAGAATGACCCCCTAGTCCCTACAGTAAGTTCTCACTATCTGTGGTATGTGTCCACAGGGGGTGCCACATAGAGAATTATGGGAGATTTCATTCTGTTAAATATAACTGAAAATCAATCTCCTATATAATAGCCCTATTCTGTGATCTTGTGATTCATTTGCTAACGCTGGGCAGAGTCACAACAGTGGGCGGAGTTAGTCAAATGAGTCACAGATCTGGCCAAATCTATAGGACACTAGGAGCAGCTGTAGAAGCAGATAGTATGGACATGGCACAGGCAGGGTGCATACCTCCCAGCTTTCACACACACACACACACACACACACACACACACACACACACACACACACGGCGAAAAGGGGGCGTGGCTTCGCGGGAGGGCCCCCGTTTTCGACAGTGAGGGGGCATGCCCAGCGCTCTGTGAGCTGCTGGCATGGCCCCAGGGGCTGATTATGAGTCCGGGGGGCACAGGGTACTTGAGACAGGGGAGCCCTATCTCATTGCTGTGCCTGCTGAGGGTTGGGGGCGTGGCCTAATCGCGGGACGCTCCCCCCTAATCGGTGGTCGCTCCCCCCTACACACCCGCACAGGCAGAAGAAAGCAGGGAGACTGCTGCCTCCCTGCAACACCACAGACCTGCCAATACGCAGCAGCGTGTGCTGACTGTAGCACAATGCTGCCGCTGTTGCTGGCAGGACGGGGGAGCTTCTGAGCTGGGACAGAGCTACTCCAGCCAGGGGGCCCCCTAAAACTGTGGGGCCAACGGTACGTACCGCCTGCCCCCCCCCCCCCTTAATCCGGCTCTGCTGCTGGAACCCCCCCTTAATCCGTACCCCCTGATGCCCCCTCTCCCTCTGTCTCCACTATTCACCGCTGCTCTGCTAAGCAGAACAGCGAGTACAGGAGCTTTCCAACTGCTCCCCCCCCCCCCCCACCACAGGACACTGCGACCCGCGGGTGGGACAGCGGGACAGACCCCAAAAAATGGGACTGTCCCGCGAAAATTGGGACATTTGGGAGGTATGGGGGTGTGTGAGGGGGTATGCCATACTTGACCCCCACATCAGCATACTCAGCAGGGTCTCTCTGGCAGGGAGGAGCGTCACATTCTGGCACACTCCACGCTTCTTAGCTGTAGTTTTGTGGGTCACCAGCCGCTGTGCACTTTCCGTACTGCCTCTGTTATCTCCAGCCCCTGCGACCCCACCGCTAGCTGCAGCGCTGCCACCCGCAGTGAGTTGCGCCCAGCTCCTTCACACACTTTAGCCGGCGGGTAGCGCTGCAGAAGTCCGCGCTGCTTGCAGGCTCTGACCCCCTCCTCCCTCCAGCATCAGCGTCTCCTGGGAGCTAACCAGTCACTCCCAGTCTCCCCTTACCATAGTGCCCAGCAGCCGTGAGGTCCGCGCCACGTGCATGCTATGACCCCCTCCTCCCTCCAGCCGCAGCATCTCCTGGGGGCTAACCAGTCACTCCCAGTCTTACCACAGTGCCCGGCAGCTGCGCGAGGTCTGCGGTGTGTGACTGAGGAGGGGGGGAGTGATGCGGACGGGCAGAGGAAGCAGGAATACAGCCTAAGAGAGTCAGCCATGCCAAGTCTCCACCAGCAGCAGATGCCAACAGGTTGGAGTGGAACAGCAGCAGCCAGCAGCAGTGACTCCGGTAAGACACATCTGTCTGTCACCACTGTTCTGTCCCTAATACCAATCTCTCCCGTGCCCTGTGTTCTGTCATGTCCCTGTAATCCCTGGCCTTGACCTGCCACCCTTATCCTGGCCCTTTCACCCTTATCCTGGCCCTTTCACCCTTATCCTGGCCCTGTCACCCTTATGCTGGCCCTGCTACCCCTATCCTGGCCCTGTCACCCCTGTGCTTGCCCTGTCAACCCTATACTGGCCCTGACACCCCTGTCCTGGTCCTGCCGCCCCTACACTGACCCTGTCACCCCTATCCTGTCCCTGTCATTTCTGTCCTGGCCCCGTCGCCCATGTCCTGGCCCCGTCACCCCTGTCCTGGCCCCGTCACCCCTGTCCTGGCCCCGTCACCCCTGTTCTGACCCTGTCACCCCTGTCCTGGCCCAGTCAACCCTGTTCTGACCCTGTCACCCCTGTCCTGGCCCTGTTACTGCATACCCTCCAACTACCTTTTTGGCAGGTACAGTACCCGCAGCACCTCCAGACCTCTCCCCAATGCACCACACCTCCGCACCTTCCCCTCCACCACATGCGGCACTCCACCCCTCCCCCACATGCTGTGCCTCCAGACCCCCTACACCACCCGCGGCTCCCACTCCTCCGCCCCTTCACCACCCCCAGCAATCTCCAGGCCCCCTCCACCATTCACCCCCCTTATATGTCTCCCCCACACCTGCCCCCCTCCACCCGCAGCATCTGCAGACACCCTCCTCCATCCGCGGTCCCCCCCTCCCCCACCCCTCCCCCACCAATGGCACCCCCACACCTGCCCCACCACCACCTGCAGCACCTCCGGATCTCCTTCCCCATCTGCCGCAACACCCGTACCTGCCCCTCCCCTACCCATGGCGCATACGGACCCCTACCCCACCAGTGGCACTCCCGCCCCTTCCCATCCCACAGCACCTCCGGAACCCTTCACCCATCTGCAACATCCCCACACCTGCCCCTCCCCCACCCATGGCACCCCTGCCCCGCCCCCACCTGCAGTGCCTCCGGACCCCTCCCCCATCTGCATCCCCCACTCCTCTGCCCCTCCCCCACCCGCAGCACCTCCCAACCCTTCCCCATCCGGGCCCCACCCCCACTTCCGCCCCCCCTCCAACCGCAGCATCTACAGACACCATCCGCAGTACCCCCCGCACCCGCTACATTCTGTACATTGTGGTCTGCAGATGCTGTTCACGCCGTCGCAAGGGGCTGCGCCTCCTTCACCATCGCACACCCTTTCATTGTGCAATATTTAACCACTAACAAAGGAATGCAGGTGATACTCCATATAACACAAATATTGAACCCCAGAAAGGCATGCAAGAGTTAAGGGGGCGTAGCCCCTTGCGACGGTGTGAAGAGCGCCCGTAGGGCGCGATGAAGCACCTAGTTAGTTGTATTAGTAAAAACAAATATATACAATTTAATGTAAAGGCATTTATTAAACATTCAAATTAATTGTTATTTCATGTTCTAGGATCTAGACGTTATATCTGCAGGATAAGCGATGCAAAACGGGCTCTGCCATGAGGAGAGGCGCCTGGCATGTACCCCTTGGAACGATCCTATGGTAGACTACTTGGACTGGCATTAGCAGGGCAGAACCTAGTCATGGGCAACATAACAGGAGTCTTTTGTCACTAACGATAATTATAATAGCAGTGGTGGCTAAGCACCCCAGGTATTATGCTCCCTGGTGCCTGGTCTTCTCCAGGGTCCTGCCGCATTATTGCAAATTGCGTACTTTGGATCAGCCCCAAACGCTGCAACTGCCGGCCTGCGGTGCATTTAATGTTTCATATTGTCATGCGGCTTCATTTTAAAAGGCTGCACTGGATTTTGCATGACACGCATGTAGTTTGCACATTTAAATTACTTGTGGGTGCAGCATTTAGCATGTTCTAAAGGACGGAGCTTGGTGTGTTGGCTCTCGTTACATGCAAAAAGTATGTTTGGAGGGAAGAGATAAAGAGATTAAATGTAACAGATGGAGAAAGGACATTTACAGGGTTGTTGCGAGATGTGCAGGCGGATGCAGAACATGTTTTTGTGATTGGTGAGCAGGGATGTATCTAGGGGTCCAAGCGCCCCTGGTAAAGTAAAGGACTGGCGGCCCCCATATCTGAAATAGGGAAGGTGCACGTGCATAAAGGGACATGATCTTGTGGGAAAGGGGCATGACTAGACAATAGTTCCCCCAATTCAAATTACGCTACACAGTAGTAACCCTTTTACACATCATGCCCAGACAGTAGCAGTTCCCTTTACACATTATGCCCACACAGTAATTCTTATAACACTGAGGAGACATCAGCAGTGCCTGGCCTGGCTGAGGGCGCAATGCCACCCAAGGCCAGGTAGTATAATCAAATAGTAGTGCAAAGAATGCAGTGCAGCGCACTACCCAGTGGTGCAAGTAGAAAAAAATGTTAGTGGTACTGCGTGTGCGCGCACACCCAAAAAATGGGTGTGGCCACATGGCCAATGAAATTGGGGGCGCGATACACATATGACCCCAATACTGCAGTACCAGATACAAATATGCACCCAATAGTGGCAGATACACATATGTCCCCACAGTGCCAGATACACACATGCCCCCACAATGCCAGATATACCCCCACGGTGCTAGATATGCCCAAACAGTGCCAGATATGCCCCCACAGTGCTAGAAATGCCCACACAGTGCCAGATACACATATTCCCCTACGTTGCCAGATATGCCCCCATGTTGCCAGATATGCCCCCACATTGCCAGATACACATGCCCCCACGGAGCCAGATTTGCCCCCACAGTGCCAGATGTGCCCCCATGGTGCTAGATATGCCCCCACTGTGCCAGATATGCCCCCACAGTCATATAGTCATAGTCCCCTCCCCCTCCCAACACATAGCCATAGTCCCCTCCCAGTAAATAGCCATAGCCCCCACCTACCCAAGCAATAGCCATTGTCCCCCAAGCACATAGCCGTAGTCTCCACCTCTCCCAACACAGTCATACAGTAGTCCCCACCCCCCTCCCATCACATAACAATAGTTCCCTGCAAGCATAGCTAGCCATAGTCCCCCTACCTGCATATAGCCCCTTACCTCCCCAAACACATAGCCATAGTCCCCCTCCCCCTCCCAGCATATAGCTGTAGTCCGCCCTTAGGACATAGTAGTAGTCTCCCCCACTCCCAGCACATACATAGCCGCCCCACACAGCACATAGCCCTAGTCCCCATTCCACTCCCAGCACATACATAGCCGCCCCACACAGCACATAGCCCTAGTCCCCATTCCACTCCCAGCACATACATAGCCGCCCCACACAGCACATAGCCCTAGTCCCCATTCCACTCCCAGCACATACATAGCCGCCCCACACAGCACATAGCCCTAGTCCCCACCCCACAACATCCCAGCAGATTGCCGTAGCATCTGGCAATACCTGCTGTGCCGAGCTGCCTGGGATGGAGGGTGGAGGATCGCTCTGCAGACAGTAGCCGGCGCCGGTGTCTGGCACTGCACCAAAATACGTGAAGAAACTGAAAAAAAACCCTACAGCTTCCAGCAGCTCTTGCCGCCAGGAGCTCCGGTTGTAGTTTATATTCAGTTTCTTCCCTGTAGTGCATTGCAGTGCCGGACACTGGTGCCAGCTCCTGCCTGCTAAGTGTTCCAACACCCTCCATCCCTGGCAATGCACAGGCAGCTCGGCACGGCAGGTATTGCCAAACACTACGGCTTAAGGGATTCCACCCATTGGCCGAGGGTGGCACCGTCGGGTGGCGCCCCCTGCTCAGCTGGCGCCCCTGGCGAGTGCCATCCTGGCCAATGGGTAGATACACCTCTGTTGGTGAGTGCAGAGGCTGGATGTTGTAAGGCGGTCTTGAGCTGGGAATCTCTGAAGCTCGGTCAGTCATCCTCAGGTGATGGCACACACTGGCACACACACGGAAAGCTGCCAGCCTACCCCTGCTTGCCATGGGGCCTGATTCAGATGTGGTTGGACTGGAATTGCTATTGAAGCTGCTTACATGGAAGCAGCTGTGAAAGCACAAATATGAGCTGCATCCTAGCACACAGCATTGGATCATCTGCTACACCATCGGCCACTGGCGCGACCCAAGCCGGCCGCTGCAGATCCAACAAAGATGCCAAGAAGTCTCTGTCATCCATTGAAAAACCTGGCCCCGTCACTCCCCCAAGATGGCGACGTCACCACCTCCTCCCTGCCCACAAATGTCCACAGTACTACAAGTAATAAAAACAAATATATTGAACAAATGCGCTGCCTGGACCAATGCAGCCTGCTTGAAAAACACAGGAATCCTCTTAAAATTCCAAGGGAAACAATATAACAGATAGAAGTTTACAAGTGGGCGCAAAGGACCTACATAGATAATGTCCTCTGAATGATAAATGTTCCAGAAGTGTCACAGCCTGTGTTCTTAGGTTCCCAATCCACCGTATGATCAATCAAGTGGTTTTCTTTATCTCAATGGAAAAAGAATAGATCATGGTGCAGATCAAATTTGGAGGGACAATACGTTTTATTTTACACAGGACACTCACAATTAACATAAAAAGAAACAGCATGTAACCAATCAAATGGTATAAGTGGGGGTGTAGGCCTCTAACATCATCACGTTACCCTCCCAGAATGGTATTGGGACACCACTGGCGGTTCCGGATAGCACACCAGTTTGGAGTAGGCTTTGAAGTCAGAAGTCACACAGCATCCACAGTAAAACGAAGAACGCCACCAGCTTGACGCGTTTCGGACAGTGCCTGTCCTTCCTCAGTGCCTGTCCGTCAAGCTGGTGGCGTTCTTCGTTTTACTGTGTGTGTGTACACGGCCTAAGTGACCCTTTCCTACAGGTAGCGCCAACATTATATTACACTGAAACGCGCTGGAATGTCTGTGGGTATCTCAGGGCATTATTACATTACCTACCCCAGTTTATTTGTTTTCTAATCTGGAGATCACTGGTGCACGTTATCCTAAAGCACTTTTATCCTCCACGTCTTGTGATGAATGGGTTTACAAATCTTGTCAATAAATGCCAAAAGCTAAAATATAAAAAAAGCGAAATAAATGCAATTACTTTGCTTTAGAGCTGTAATGATTTCATTTAAACTGCGTTTCAACCCATAAAGCGCATTTTCTTTGAGGGTATTTTGGTTTATTTTTTTAAATCATGTATACACGGGCATAAAACGGATTTTATGTCAATAGGACTTTAATTCCACAAGATGTGCGTTCTGCGTACTAATTATCTCCTGATTGTCTTAGTTTCTTTTTTCTGGAAGTGTTCCGTCTTTGATTTATTTAAAAAAGGACTTATGTGGTATGTTGGCGTGGACCTGGCTTTGCACAAAACTTTCTCATAAATGCATCAGCAATTGTGAATTGTGGTTTTGTTGTCAGTGTGACACAAATTGTGGCATTTCCAAAAATTGGTGCACAGGCAAGGGTGAAGGGAGTGCAGGTGCTATGGGCCCCAGAGCTGAGAGGGGCCACCTTCCCTGTCACAGTTACATGTGTTATATACAAGGGTGTAGGTACCATAGGTGCAGACAGAGGCGGAACTACCGCCAGTGCAACCAGTGCGTTGCACTGGGGCCCGCCTCTGTCCAGGGGCCCAAAGCATGTAATGAGTCAAACTGACTCATTACATGCCGCTGCGTGCTGCGGGCTACCGCTGCCCGCAGAGCACAGCCGCCCGGAGAGGAGAGGAGCAGCGGTACGGGGGAAGGAGGAGGAGGGAGGTGGAGGAGGGAGCCGCAGCAGCGCTTTGTTACTGGTGGAGGCGCTGCTGCTGCTGCCTCTCTGCTTCACTTTAGGCTGTCTTCCGAGAACAGCCTATAGTGAAGCAGAGGGGCAGCAGCAGCAGCGCCTCCACCAATAACACAGCGCTGCTGCGGCTCCCTCCTCCACCTCCCTCCTCCTCCTTCTCTACTGCCCGGGAATCGTCAAGCTGCACCGAGGAGCCTTGAGCCAGCGGAGATGGTAAGTATAATTCTTTCTTTCTTTCTTTCTTTCTTTCTTTCTTTCTTTCTTTCTTTCTTTCTTTCTTTCTTTCTTTCTTTCTTTCTTTCTTTCTTTCTGTCTGTCTGTCTTTCTTTCTGTCTTTGTTGGTACTGCCTGCCACTATGTGTAAATTGGGGAATCTGCCTGCCGCAATGTGTAAAAATGGGGAATCTGCCTGCCGCAATGTGTAAAAATGGGGAATCTGCCTGCCGCAATGTGTAAAAATGGGGAATCTGCCTGCCGCAATGTGTAAAAAGAGGGAATCTGCCTGCCGCAATGTGTAAAAAGGGGGACGATGTCTGCCGTAATGTGTAAAAAGGGGGACGATGTCTGCCGTAATGTGTAAAAAGGGGACGCTGTCTGCCGTAATGTGTAAAAAGGAGGACGCTGTCTGCCGTTATGTGTAAAAAGTGTACGCTGTCTGCCGCTATGTGTAACAAGGGCACGCTGTCTGCCGTTATGTGTAACAAGGGCACGCTGTCTGCCGTTATGTGTAAAAAAAGTGGGGGGCTGTCTGCCGTAATGTGTAAAAAGGGGACGCTGTCTGCCGTAATGTGTAAAAGAAGGAATCTGTCCGCTGTAAGGTGTAAAAGGGTCTCTACCTGGTGTAGTGGTGCTACTGTGCGGCGTAATTTGAATAATGGAGACTTCTGTGCACCGTTTTATGAATTGGTATTATTTTGTGGCCACACCCCTTCCCCACGAAGTCACGCCACTATGTATTTTTGCACGCGCCTACGGCGCGCACTGCCCCTGTTTTGCATGCAGGGGTGGGGCTCCGATGCCATTTCTTGCACACAGTGCTAAAATGTCTAGTTACGGCACTGTTGCTAGGTATCCATTTCTCTGGCCCTGAGCAGGTCCCCCTCACCAGATCCTCTCCAGGGGTGAGGGGGTGGACTGGGATGGGGGGTGGGGGGGTGGGGGGGGCTGATGGGTGCCCAAAGCATTTTGCCGCACCTGGCCCACCGCTCGCTAGTTCCGCCACTGGGTGCAGAGACTGCTATGGGGCTCAGAGCTCAGAGGGGCCACCTTCCCTGTCACATTACATGTGTTATATACAGGGTGTAGCTACCATAGGTGCAGGGAGTGCAGCTGCTATGGGGCCCAGAGCTGAGAGGGGCCACCTTCCCTGTCACAGTTACATGTGTTATATACAGGGTGTAGCTACCATAGGTGCAGGGAGTGCAGCTGTTATGGGGCCAGAGCTGAGAGGAGCCACCTTCCCTGTCACAGTTACATGTGTTTTATATACAGGGTGTAGCTACCATAGGTGCAGGGAGTGCAGCTGCTATGGGGCCCAGAGCTGAGAGGGGCCACCTTCCCTGTCACAGTTACATGTGTTATATACAAGGGTGTAGCTACCATAGGTGCAGGGAGTGCAGCAGCTATGGGGCCCAGAGCTGAGAGGGAATGCTCCCATTTATTGAACTTGCAACTTATATTACAATATTTACAATATAATACAATAAATAAATTAAATACATTAATAAATATATAAATAATATATCACATCATGATACATAATACAACATAAACTAAATGCAATCCGCAATATACCAAGACATATCATCAAAGTAAAGAAATATGTACACAAAAAAACAACAACAACAACAACAACAACAACAACAACAACAACCCACAACTTCATATTATTATCCTATTTACACATTTTGTAAAGGAAAACTGAGCAAAGCTTTTTAGACCTATGCAAAACCTGTTCCTTAAAACAATCATAATCACAAAAATCTACGGGATATGGAAGGATAGAAAAAGTACCAGCTAGACTTTGAAAAAGGATTTCGGCCACCCACTCAAGGGGGTTTCAGGTGTCCCCACCAATTGGACCACCTGACAGCATCCACCCTTTCCCTGTCTAGAACCATCATCCGCTCCACCTCGTGCAGAATTAAATCCACCACCACTTCACAAGGAAGGATTTTATTTCTTAGGGAAACCTGACACCGTGCCATCCAAGTGTGATATCTAACTGCTAAACTGACTAAATAAATTGTGGTCAAATTAAATACACCATATCTTTTGAATGCTCCATAAGCCCACTCTGGGTAACTAAGCCGCGAAAGACACGGGATACCCAAAGCTCCCGAAACTCTCTTGTAAACTGTTACATTAAAGGGGCACTTGATCAAGAAATGGTCCATTGTCTCCACCTCCCCTAGACATTCCTCCCGTGGACAACCACGATCATTGGCATTTCTCCACATCATGTTCCCCTTTATGTAAAGCTTCCCATGGAAAGAAAGCCAAGCAATGTCTCTAAACTTCAACGGTATCCTCTCTGAATTTATGAGAGCTAATCCAGCAGAAGCGACATCACTTGGGCAATCCCTTAGTGACAGTGGAACATGAAAATGGGTTCGCAAAATCCTTTCCCCCAACTCCTTCCTGGAAAGGCTTTTGACTTCACCCACTTCCAGACCCCAACGCTTTGTCACCTTAAAGCTCTGGACAACGTAGATCGGAAGATATCCTTTCCGAATTTGAGGATTCTTTACTTGGTCACCACCTAACCAAAGTTTGAGGAAGGGGGACACCCAGACCTCAAAACCACCTACCCATCGAGGAGGAGTTTCTAACAATAAACTCCCAAGGTTAAGTTTTAAAAAGGCTGTAACAAAAAAGACTACAGGGTTGATCATGCCAGCCCCTCCGTCTTTCCTCGACTTGTAAGTAATACCTCTCTTGATTAGATTCATCCTGTTTCCCCAAAATAAAAGGAAAAACAAGGAGTTCAATCTGACCCATAAAGACTGAGGCAAAAAGCACACATAGCTGACATATAAAAATAATGGGATCAGGTAAGTTTTGCACAAGTCCACCCTTTCCCTGAAAGAGAATTTACATCTCTTCCAGCACTCCACTTTCTTGGCAGCATTCTCCAGACACCTCACCTAATTTAGAGTGTTATAATCACCATGGTCAAAACAAATACCTAGAATCTTTATCTGAGGACTGGCCCGGGGGAGGCTGTCTGGAAGGGAAAATTCTTTCCCTTCTTCCCCCATCCAGAAAGCTTCACACTTCTCTTGGTTTACCCTAGAGCACAAGGCTACAGAGTATTCACAGATGAGCTCTTCAACGTCATGTGCCTCTGCCACTGATGACAGAACCACTGTGACATCATCTGCATAAGCCACCACCTTAAAAGGGAACTCTGGGCTCAGCTGTACCCCTCCCACCGTACTGTTCTCTACTCTTCTTATGAAGGGGTCAATCGCGAATACATACAGGAGGGGGCTCAGGGGACAACCTTGATGGACTCCAGAGCTCACCTCAAAAGTAGGACCCACCCAACCATTAACAAGCGGGAAGCTCTCGGCCTGACTGTATATTCTGAGCCAATTCACCACCCTGACTGGAAAACCATACCTTTCAAGTAGAGCCCATAGGTACTCATGATTTACTCGGTCAAAAGCCTTAGACTGATCCAATGCCAGCAAGTATTTTCCCCTCTATGGCTTCCCGGACACCAAGGACAGCACTAAATGTGCTTCGGCCCTTCACCGTACAATGCTGAGATGGGGAAAGCAGTTGTTCTGAAAATTCTGACAACCTGTTGAAAAGTACTTTTGCCAAAATCTTCCTATCTGTATTGAGAAGGGCAATGGGGCGCCAGTTCTCAATACGAGATGGATCTTTCCCCTTGGACAATAATATGAGGGCAGATATCCTCATAGAAGGAGGGAGGGTTCCCTCACCCAGGCACTAATTATATACTTCTACTAGGCGAGGAATTAAGAGGTCTGCAAATACTTTATAAAACTCAAATGTTAAACCATCTGGGCCTGGGGATTTCTTACAGTTTAACTTATCAATTGCCATCTTAACTTCCTCTGCCGTCACATTCCTACCCAAGGTTTCAATCAAGGCATCTGGATTAGAAAGTCCAGGTGTCTCCCTCAGAAATGTTTCCATCCTTTCTCTGATAAGTGGCTGCTCAGACAAAAGATCGGAGTAATAAGATCTAATGACTCCCAAGATGCCTTCCTTATCCTCACGAAGAACACCCTGTTTGTCATAAAGACCCCTCACCTCCTTCATCTCAACTGATCTTCCACAATTCTGGTAAGGATCAGGCGAGTAGTATTTGCCAAAATCCCTTTCCAAAATCAAAGAATCCAGCCGGTTATACTGATATTCCTTCATCTGAGCCTTCACTCGGGAGATTTCCCCACTATCTCCACACTCAGAAATCAGGAAATCTAATTTCCTTCTCAAACTCTGGTAGATATTTTGCTTTATCAAGTTCTTTTTTGCTACCAACCTCTTGAAGAATCTCCAAATTCTCTTTTTAATTTCTTCCCACCACTCAGATCTACTCCATCCAGCCTCCAAAAGTGTTTCCTGAGATTGAAAGAAGTCTCTAAGGGATTGTCTAATCTTTTCATCCTTTAGGAGCTCAGAATTCAGTCGCCATAGGCCCCGCCCCTTCTGAGCAGCTACTGAAGCATTCAAAATGACAGAGAGAAAAACGTGATCAGAGAACTCTACTGGCTTTATCTCTGGAGGCAAAGTTTTTGAGGTCTCTTTAACAAAAAACCTATCTATCCTAGATCTATGACTACCACTAAAGAAAGTGTAACCTGTGAGATCTGGAGAATGGTGAATGTGCACATCCACCAAACCTGCCTGTCTAATCATACTAACTAAAAAATTAGAGTCATAGCCCAGGGCTGTCTTTGAACCTCCCCTGTCTTTTGGCCTAATAATGGTGTTGAAATCACCACCAAAGACAATCTGCTGAGCCGTAAAAAGGAACGGTTTTATCTCCCTGAAGAGACCTTTCCTGTCCCACTTTGACTGTGGCCCACAGATATTAATGAGCCTCAGGTCATGTCCCCTTAGGTTGACATCTAAAATCATACATCTACCTGCCTGTAGTTCTATAACCCTGTGCACGGTTACCATACCAGTAAAAAGCACCGCCACCCCACTGTACGGCTCGGCCGCAAGAGACCAGTAGGAAGGCCCACGCATCCACTCACTTTTCACCTTGTGGAGGATGTCCAACCTACTAATTCTGGTCTCTTGCAAAAACAAAAAATCAATCTCAATTGTATTGAAAAAATCAAAGGCCATATAACGAGCTCGCTCAGAAGCTACGGAAGCCACATTAATGGTGGCGCATCAAATGGGTTGGGGATCCATGTTTCTTTGGGTTATAGAAGCAGGACCCTGCTCACTTTTCCTTTACAAACCTTGTTGAGACCCTCCTAGAGGATCCAGAATTCTGACTAGTCACCTTCTTGGAAGCGACTCTACTCTTCTTAACCACCATTTTCCCAGAGTCCTCACTAGGAGGGGGTCCTGGGTCTGGTGGTTCACAAGCAGACTTAATTTCAAGGCACTGATCACCCAGTACCTTATCTTCCAGTGGAATACTTGGACCTATTACTGACCCAGATGATTCTAAATTTTTCCCACCACCACTTAATTCTACATCACTTAGGTCACTTTCTTCCCCCATACTTTCCACACTTTCTTTAACTAGCTCTGTGCCAACTGGGTCCCATTCCAGACTGTCCTGGATTTCCACATCAGATTTTATTTCCGCTGCCTGTCTCTTTCTAATATTCTTTTTCTTTTCCTTACTCTTTTTGCCCTGCACCACCCCTACCTTAGGGCTTACTGCCACTTTCCTTACTCTGCGTCTGTTCACCTTGGGAACTAAAATGGGCTCGCCCCCATTTCTAACAATTTCCCCTTCATTCTCCTCATCTGAAGTTAAAACGTCAAACCGGTTACTTAAACTCACTTGTGCTTCCTCCCCCTTTCTCTTTTTCTTCCTACTTTTCTTTACTTCTTGAAAGAAATAATTTTTATCCACTACTGTAGGATTTTCCACTACCACAACAGATGTTACCTCCTTATTCACAGTCTTCTGATTTCCCTCCTGACCTGCTGCTTCCTTACCTGCTACCCACTGAAATGCCTGATTCTGACCAACTTTCTTTCCCCCAGTTGGCACATCCTCCTCCATATTGTGTTCTGCCCAGGGGCATCTGCTGTAGGGGTGACCCTCCTCCCCACACAGATTACAAGTAACATTATTACATTCGTTAGAAGTATGTCCCAGTTTACAACATAAATTACATTTAGTCACAGTACAATCGCTACTTAAGTGGCGGAAGTCCCCACAACGGAAACATGTTCTTGGTTGCCCCTGGTAAAAACATTGTATACGATCTCTACCAATATAGGCAGCAGAAGGAATATGTGCAAATCCCCTGTCTGTATTCCTTAATTTGATCATTGCAGCCCACGCTCCTCCCCACACTCCCATGGTAAAGCCAACCTTTATCAAATCTGATTCCACATCACAAAACCTTGTTAGCCAGTATTTAATATCTTGCACAGGAATGGATTCATTCCTCACCAAAATATTCACCTTCACCTTATCCTGTTTTGTAACCAGCACTGCCTTATATGCATCATATGGCTTAGATGACCTATACGCCAGCCATTTTATCCAAAAAGCTTGAAGCCCCTAATATGAAATAAAACTCAGATCAAAATCTGCAGTTTTTACTGGATGGATACAGGCGTATAGGTCAGTTGCATGGAACCCCAAACTAAAGCTCATTTGCAGGAAAACTTCTTTGGAAGGTGATTCACCTTTTCCCAGCCATTTAAATTGAATTAAATTTCTCCTCTTCCCCACCTGACCTGATCCCACATTTGTTTGGAAAATATTAGCGCTTATACCTGGCTTAGCATTAACCATGTTAGAATAGGAAATAGTACCTGGGACTGGCTGCTTATTGACATCATCCAATGGCACAGATATTGCATTACCTTCCCCAGACCCCTTATTCAATCTTACTTGCTCCTTATGCAATAACTGAGCTGCCACTTGAGCTCTTTCCGGTACCAGCATTTGTCCATATACAGTCTCAATGATCTGTTGTTTACCAGATGACAGTTTATTCTTATGCAAAATTGCCATTCCTTGTGCTGTTCGCTGGTGCTGCTGTTCTGTACCTGTGGAAGAAAGAGACTGCACTTCTTGGGCATTAACTCCTGGTTTGCCATTTGGTGCTGAATAACTACCTGCACCCAAAGTCGCCCCAGAGGTGCCTGCCTCAGTGCTCATGTCCGCCCTTGCCACCAACCAAATTTCCGCACCAATAATATCCATCCTTAGCTGGAAGTCAGAACGCTCCACTTTCAGACCTTCACTTTCAGCTGCTGCACCAGCAGTAGAAGGTTCACACAGCATGGGCGTCGGCCCAGCAAGTTCAGCAGCAATTACTGCTGCACCTGCCACCTCAGCATCCTGTGCACCCTTTCCTGCCTGCATTACTGCTGAATCTTGGGGAGACGCCTCCAAGCCCCAATCTCCGCAGCCACCGGTACCTCCACAACAGAACTTTGTCTGTCCGATTGACAGACCTCCATTTCTTGATTATCTTTAACCACAGACTCACAGGAAACAACAGGTAAGTCTCTTTTTGCTTTGCTTTTCTCCTGTAACTGCTTCACTGCCAGTTGAGCTTTAACCCTTTTAAGTCCAGATGTTAGCACAAGAAGCTCTTCTTTCAAAATTGTCCGCTCCCATTTATAGCATGAGTTCCGTTTCTTCTTTTTACTTGCTATTTTATTGTTCAGAGACAGGCTTTCTCGCTGCAGTTCTTTAATAGTGTAACTTTCATACGTCTCCATCTCCTCCTCATCCTCTGTATCTCCCGTGGATGCCAGCACATTCTCCCCAGCGTCCCAGCGTCCAAAGGCTGGGACCCCCCCGCTTCACTAACAGTCAGGCTGGAAACAGCTGCTGCCACTCCACCCTGAGTTACACCTTCACTCAGAGGAGCACCCTCCTGCAGTTTGGGGGAGTCCGCATTAATGGAACAACTGGCCACTTCTGCCACTGGCTGGCTGCCTATTATTATGGCTCCAGGGTGTACTGTCGTAGCACTTCCAGTGCTCTGGACGCAGTCCTTATTCAGGGAGCTTTCTCCCCTGGGGAGATCCATCCCACCCGGGGAAGCCAGCAGGGAAACTCCCTATGTAAAACTCTGTGCAGCTTGAGCTCACTTCCTCACAACCTGCTCCTTGCACACACAGCTCACTTCTGCAGTGTCTCCGCCCACAGCCCTGTCTGGATTACAGGTGCCCAGAGCTGAGAGGGGCCACCATCCCTTCACAGTTACATGTGTTATATACATTTTTTACCACTGGGTGGTACATAAGGGGTCCTTACAAACTTTACCTTCGGCCTACAATATACTGTATCTATTTACACCCCTGCTCATAGTAATGTGGTATAAAATGAACTGGAGGACATTATAATGTTACATAATATGAACTGGCGCACTGTACACAATATGAAGTAGAGGCAGGGCCCGATTAAGCCTTGAGGGGGGGCCCGGTTCACTTAAGACAGGGGGTCCTGGAGGATGGGGGGTTGTATATTAAATTGTGCATACCTCCCAACATAACCCATTGGGTGCATACCTCCCAACATAACCCACCATAATCTGGCTATGAGTGGAGGCACTATAGTTGGCATAATATGAACAGGGGGCACAGTATGTCATAATGTGGGTTGGGGGTACTGTCGGGGCCGGCAACAGAAATCTTGGGGCCTAGTACACTGTTCTCTCTGCCCCCCACCCAGATACATATACAGTATAGTAAGATATTTCTTTATATGATTCAAATAATGATGCTTTCCATACCATTTCCACTTTATAATAGATCTCTACAGGACATCATTATGCACCTACACACCTGATAAGGAAGGCTTGTACCTGTGCATTATAAAACACCATCACTTAGATGTGGGGTAAGCTAGTCACTGGAACGTGGAGTTAAACTGGTCCTATTATTACTCCACCTTGATTCCCACAAACAATGTAGTGACTGGCAGGTGGCTGAACAGACGCATGGAGAGGGTCTGTCTTGTGTGGGTGTTATGGGACTACTCAGATGTCCAATCGTCCATATACTCAGATGGAAAATCTATACCTGTCATCAGGCTGAGGCAAGTTTTGATGGTGCAACCGATGGTGGTTTCTAAAGATGCACCAGGCGATATTACAGCCATACTTACAGACTTTCTGGCTGCTCTCTACGGGAAAGAGCAGCCAGGTCGGCTCAGAAGGTGGCAGGGCAGGGCAATGATGAGCTGAGGGGGCGGGATGGAGGTGGAATGGGGTGGGACAAAGGCGGTACAGGGGCGTGGTTGATGGGTCGCGTCATTTAAGCCACGTCCCCTGCTCTGTAATGCCGATATTACCGGCATTATACTGCAGGGGGCGTGGCTATGATGACTCAATTCTACAAGAATTGTGTCATCGACTGCCAGGACCGCCCACTTTACTCACTAAGTGGGCGACCGGGTTGGGCAGACCACAAAAATTGGGAGACCTGCCTGCCGGGTCACCCGATTTTCGTTAGCCTCCCGGCCATTCCGGGAGAGTAGGCAAGTATGATTACAGGCAGGCAATGAAGGCGGGCGTCTCAGTCCTTGCACATTCATACACACGGATGTACACCGGCGAAGAGCTTTGGAGCAGCATTTGCATAATGTCGCATACGGGTGATTGCAAAAAGAGACAGCCAATGCCAGGGCTGTCAACAGCTCTGCCAGGCCCCATACTTGGACTGGGAGAGAGGTAATGGCCAACTCAGGAGGGTGACTGCTGCAAGTAGGAAAGAAAATCTTAGTGGTACTCAGAGGCGTCACCGGGTGTGGTGACACCCGGTGCGCACCCTTCATATCCCAGAGCGCGGAAAAAAGGGGTCATGGCCGCTAACAAAGGGGGCATGACCTCGCGGGGTCGGCACTCCAGGGGCTTGCCCAGCATCTCCAGAGATGCCGTTCTGTACTGGGCTGCCCCCGGAGACTGTCTGCAGCGCTGTCGGCTCCTCTTCTATGACAGGAGTCGGGTGCTGTAGCAGAATTTCACACTGCAACACCTGGCTCCTGTCACTGCAGAGGAGGAGCCCACAGTGTGGTGTCACCCCTTCTAGGCGTCACACCCTGATGTGGGCCGCACCCCCCGCACCCGGCTTGTGACGCCACTGGTGGTATTGTGTGCACGCGCCGCAGGCGTGAACATGAAAAATAGGGGCGTGGACATGGTAAAGTGGGCGTGGACATGGAAAATGGGGGCATGTCAACATTACACGCCATCCATTTATCATCAGTCTGGGAACATTCCTTTTCCATTCCATATAGCACATCTACAGTAGTGTCCGTTATTCACATTACACTACACAGTCCCTTATACTTGCTATGCTATACAACAAAGCCCCTTATACATGTTACACCAGATAGCAGAGCCCCTTATACACATAACGCCAGACAGCATAGCCTCTTATACACGTTACACAAGGCAAGAGACACTTATACACGTTACGCCAAACAGCGCCCCTTATACACGTTACACCAGACAACAGAGACACCTATACATCTTAAGAAAATCCAAAGGGGTTAAAGTGGGGCCACAGGGGGGTGAGTAGGGGACACAGTGAGCTGAGTGGGGCCATAGAGGGAAGAGTAGGGGACACAGTGAGCAGAGTGGGGCCATAGAGGGGAGAGAAGGGGACACAGTGAGCAGAGTGGGGACACAGGGGGGAGAGTAGGGGACATGGGGGAGAGTAGGGGACACAGGGGGGAGAGTGGAGGACACAGTGGGAAGAGTAGGGCACACAGTGGGAAGAGTAGGGCACACGGGGGGAGAGTAGGGCACACTGAGGGGAGAGTCGGGGACACAGGGGGGAGAGTAGGCGATACAGCGGCAAGAGTAGGGGACACAGGGGAAAGAGTCGGGGACACAGGGGAGGGAGGGAGTAGGGCACACAGGGGTGAGAGTGGAGTACATAGTGGGAAGACATACCCTCCAAATGTGCCTTTTTAGCAGGTATAGGACCTTTTTTAATGGCCTGTACCGATTTTTGACTCTCCAAACTTCCATTGAAAGTATAGGAAAAGGGGCGTGGTCATTTACCCGTAGACACGCCGCCTTTTCTAATTTGTACAGATTTGTTTGTGTAAAATGTTGGAGGGTATGGGAAGAGTAGGGGACACAATGGGGAGAGCCGGATCACGGCATCACACAGGGGGATCACTATATGAAGCGCCACAGGCACTCGCCTGCAACACTGCCCGTGCACCAGGGGGGGCAGCAGCAGCACCATCCCCACAGACAAATACCCTAGGCAGTTTCGGAGGAGCTGGGAGAATCACACTAGGGACCCAGTAGCTGAGTTGCGCCAGCCCCTGCCCCGGTTGGCTCTCTCCAGATCAGTCCCATGTCTCAAAGATCAGGAACATTGAGCTGCTGCAGCGCCTTTTTCTTCTGCAGGCTGGAGATGTAGGTCGTGCTGAGCGGGATGCTCGTGCTGCTGCGCCTGACAGCCGGGAGGTGAGGGGGGGCTGGGGTGTGAGGTGACAGCGGGCATATGGCAGTGGGCGCTGAATGGTCGTCTCCAGCGAGGGAGACACGGGAGCAGCGATAATGGGCAGCAGGAGAGCGGGAGGTTTGACTATCAGGTGGTACAGCATACCAGCTGCCAATCTCTTACCGGTACACTGTACTGCGCCATACTGCCATACTTTCACCACTGCTGCTGCTGCAACAACAACAACAGTGTGTGCTGGCGGGGAGAGAGGCTGCAGCAACAGCAGTCTCTTCTCTCTGCCTGGCCAAAGTGCTGGATCCAGTGCAGGTTAAGGGGGGCATGGTGGACCGTTGGTCCAGTCCAACACGCTTGGGCCCGGGTAAAGAGTACCCACTTCCTCCCTCTCAGTGACCCTGGCCAAGGCCGCATCTGCATCCACCTGTGAATCAGGCCCATAAAGTGATTGCTAATGGTGTTGATTAGACCTGAATGAGGTTCCTAAGGTTGTACAAGATATCTGCAGTCACATGGTGCAGCAGCACATCAGATTGGAAGACAGACCTCCCTGGGTCTTAGTGCCCTGCATGTATGCACAGTGCAGTGGTGCACTGCTTCCTAACAACCGCTGCACACTAGTAGCATGTGACAAGGTTAGAAAAGAACGATATTGTGGATGCATTAGATCGTTCACAGGTGAGTTCATCTGTTTTGCTGGGCTCAGTAATTGTCCCACCTACTTCTTGTTTTGTTCATATGTTTGTAAATCCAGTCATCAGGACACAGAGACATGTGAGTTCACTGCTGTGCTGTTTATTCCAATACTAACTCCAGACACACTGCACACTGGACCACCCACTTCCCAGCATCCCCCTGGTCCTAGGGACAATCACTGAAGATTCAGGCTTATACATATTAGTAAGAGAGTGTCTACAAATATTAAGCATTCTAATGCACTAACATCACATCCTCTTTTCTTTAAAGATAAGCCCTGTACGCTTCAATGCAACAATTAACAATGTCATATTGAGAACATCATCTAACACGTTTCAATGAGTCTCTCAGATCTGCGTATTTCCCTTTTGGGTCTTTCATACACAGTCTGTGTTTCATCGACCATGTTGGACCTTTCTAGAATCGTGGTTGGTTCACCATTATCAGGATCATCATACATGTCAGATGAAGGGTATTCTTCAGTCATGTTGTCTTCATTATGGTTAGGTTGAGATCTTAAATCCACCCGATTTCTTCTTACTTCCGTTCCACGCTCTGTACGTATAGTATAAGATCTTGGTGCTACTTGTGCTTGCTCAATACCTTTCTGCACACAAATACCTTTCTCGTGATCTCTGAGACGGACTTGGTCACCCGATTTTAGATCAGATAAGCTTTTTGCTTGCCTGTCATGGAACAGTTTCTGTTTTGCCTGTAGACGTTCCTTACTCAGTCTGACCAACGCTGAGTTATGTGTATTAAGCAGTTCATCATGTATCAGGAGATTTGCTCTAATCCTCCTTCCCATCAGCATTTGTGCAGGAGAAAGTCCATACTGTAAAGGTGTACTGCGGTAGATTAAAAGACTTTTGTAGAAATATTCTTTACCTTCTTGAGCTTTTTTCATGAGACTCTTTACAGTTTTTACTGAGCTTTCCACCAACCCATTTGAGCGTGGATAGTGGGGACTTGACGTAGTATTGACAAATTCCCACTCATCACCAAATTGTCTAAATTCAGCACTGGAAAACAGAGGACCATTGTCAGTGAACACTTCCATAGGAACACCATGCCTTGCAAAGATTGACTTCATGCAATTGATTACGGCTTTACTAGTAGTTGTATGTAGGGTCTTCACCTCAGGGTAGTTAGAGTAATAATCAGTCACGACAATGTACGTTTTCCCATTACAATCAAACAAATCTGAGCCAACTTTCTGGTACGGTCTCTCTGGCCCTGCATGAGGACTCAGTGGCTCGACTTGTTGTTTCGGTCTATACATAAAACATAATTCACATGTAGCTGTAGTCTGTGCTATGTCTTGGTTCATTCTTGGCCAATACATAACTTCACGTGCTCTCCACTTACATTTTTCTTGTCCTAAGTGGCCTTCATGTATCTTGCACAGCATGATTTTTCTTAGTCTTGCAGGTATGACAAACCTATTGCCTTTGTAAATAATACCATGGACAACTGTAAGGTCCATGCGGTACATCCAATAATCATGAATAGACAGCGGGCACACATTTTTTTCTGCAGGCCAACCTTTCAGAATGATTTCTTTCAACACTTTCATTGTGTCATCTGTCTCAGTTTCTTTCCTAATCTGTTCTTGTCTTGCAAGAGACACTGGTAGAGAAGCTACGATCAAATTAACATAGGCTTCTATCTCTTCATCCATCAGACTTTAGGAACCTTCACTTTTGTCCACAGCACGAGAAAGTGTATCAGCAATGTACATGTATTTACCGGGACAGTACAGCAAGTGTACATCATATTTCTGTAGTCTGATAAGCATTCGTTGAATTCTCATGGGACAGTCATGTAATGATTTAGTCATGATAGCTACCAATGGCTTGTGGTCAGTTTCCACTGTAAATGTTTGACCATACACAAACTGATGAAATCGCTCACATGCATATGTGATCGATAGAAGTTCTTTTTCTATCTGAGCATACCTTGTTTCAGCACTTGTCAGTGCTCTTGATGCATAAATTACTGGTTGCCATGTATCCTCATGTTCTTGTAACAACACTGAGCCTAAGCCAAATTGTGAAGCATCTGCTGAAATTCTTATTCTTTTCGCAGGATCAAAGAATTTGAGCACTGGTTGCTCTGTAATGATCTTTTTCAAGTTTTGCCAACTTTCTTCTTGTTCATGTGACCACATCCACTCGTTATCTTTGTCCAACAACCATCTAAGAGAGGCTGTTCATTCAGAGAGTTGAGAAATAAACGTTCCTAAGTAAGTAATCATTACTAGGAATCTTCTGATGTCGTCTTTGTTGTTAGGACGTTCCATGTTCACTATGGCTGATATTTTCCTTGGGTCTGGTTTTACACCTTGATCCGAGACCACGTCACCCATAAAGGTAAATTCATGTCAAATTCACATTTGTCCTTGTTTAGCTTTAGATTCACTTTCTTGACAAGTTCCATTACTTGTCTCAATCTAGAATAATGTTCTTCCTTTGTAGATCCCCAGACAATAATGTCATCCATCATTGTTTCAACACCTGGAATATGTTCAAAAATCATGTGTATCTTTTTGTGATATACTTCTGGAGCAGACAATATTCCATATGGTAGTCGAAGAAATCTGTATCGACCTTCTGGTGTATTAAATGTACAAAGCTTTGAGCTGGCCTCATCTAGCTTCATTTGCCAGAATCCTGAAGATGCGTCCAATTTACTGAACCATTTTGCTCCCGCACTTGCGACATGATTTCATCTCTGGTTGGTAGTTTGAAATGTACTCGTTTAATAGCTTTGTTTAAATCTCTGGGGTCTAGACATATTCTGAGTTGTCCATTTTTCTTTTCAACAATTACTAAGGAGCTTACCCATTCAGTAGGCTCATTAACTTTCTGTATCACACCCAAGGCTTCCATGTGATTTAACTCTTGTTTCAGTTTTTCTCTCAGCGCAAACGGCACTTTCCTACAGGGGTGTATCACTGAAGAAACTTGCGTGTCTATATTTATTTTATGCTCTCCAGGCAAACAACCTAGACCTTCAAACAAGTCTCTGTATTCTGTAAACATCGATTTGCAGTCATCTTCTACTTGTGATGTCACCATAAAAACTTTCTTTAGCAAGCTTAGTTTCTCACAGGAACTTAATCCTAGAATCGGTAGCACATTTTTATCCACAATCAGTAGAGATGTTTTAAACTGTTGTCCCTTATATTTCAGTGTCACTAAGCATGTACCTTTCACAGGAATCTCCTCCCCAGTGTACCCTGTAACTTTCACTTTGGCTGGATGAATTTTAGATTTTACTCTAAAAGTCTTATAGTCTTGAAATTATATTAAATTCACCTGCGCGCCAGTATCAAGCTTAAGGGGAATGACAATCTCGTTCACAGTTAAAGGGACAATCCATTCTTTCTTATCTGCACTGCAAAGTTCAATGCAATCCACAAAGAATTCCTCTGTTTGTTTAACAGCATGCACTTTGGTTGTTTCAATTTTCATTTTACAGCATTTGGCAAAGTGATTTAGTCTACCACATTTCATGCAGGTTTTACCATAAGCAGGGCACATTTTAGGATTGTGAGCATTTCCACATCTACTACAAATTTCCTTATTAGACTGTGGCTTAGACTGCTTCATTCTTGAGAATGGAGGTTTGCTTGGCTCTGTTTTCTGCACTACATGTACAGCACCATCAACTTCCTTGTGTAACGTTTTGGCTTGAAATCTAGTTATTTCTGCAGATCTGCACATAGTCAGTGCCTTTTCTAGTGTTAGGTCTTGCTCTCTCAGCAGTCTCTCTCTGAGTCCATTATCAGGTATTCCACAGACAATACAATCTCTAATCAGTGAATCCTTTAAATCACCAAACTCACAGGTTTTACTGAGTGATTGCAGCTCTGTAACATACTGATCAAATCCATCTACAGACTTCTGATCACATGTGAAAAACTTACATCTTTCATATGTCACATTTTTCCTTGGCACAAAGTAATCTTCAAACTTTTGCATTATAGAAGATAGCATCATATTCTGCCCCTCATCAAACTGAAAACTATTATAAATGTCCAGCACATCCTCTCCTATCACATGGAGGAAAATGGATGCCTTCATTTTGTCAGCCTCTGAATCAGCTCCACATGCAGCAAGATATATATTAAACCTTTGCTTAAATCTTTTCCAGTTTTCAGACAAGTTATCAGACATCAGCATGCCGGTTGGAGGAGCCAGTTTATCCATGGTTACTCACTGTTTGAAGAGAGGAGCACACGTCAGGCTTTGCAGACACTTAGTATCACAGCCACAGACTTCTGCAAGATTCTTTCACACTCTGAGAGCACTAGCAGTCCAAGTTATACTTCTACTGACACCATGTTTTTTTCATATGTTTGTAAATCCAGTCATCAGGACACAGAGACATGTGAGTTCACTGCTGTGCTGTTTATTCCCTCACCAACTCCAGGCACACTGCACACTGGACCACCCACTTCCCAGCATCCCTCTGGTCCTAGGGACCATCACTGAAGATTCAGGCTTACACATATTAGTAAGGGAGTGTCTACAAATATTAAGCATTCTAATGCACTAACATAACACTTCTCCAGACAAATCCTCAAAACATGACCTGTTGGGGATACTTGAGGGTTGAGGATGAGACATACTGTACTTCTCCTGCGGAAGACACATGATTTTTAGGGTAGTCCCCCGCACCCCCGGAGAGTGGGCACCTCTCCTGCATTCCGCCCACATCCTGGTGAAGTGGGCAGAATGGGAAGATAAATACAGTGAATCCATGGTCCCTGTCAAGGGGACTGAGCCTGATGTTGCGATGCTATGCTAATTATGTCATTTTAGCCACGCCCTCTAAGCAAACATGCTCCAATCGCATCATTTTCCCCGCAGGGGGGCAAGGTCTAATGATGTAATTAGCCTGAACTCTCCCTCATCGCCACCCACCGGTATCTCCTGCAGAGGAAATCATCAATGTGGGTAAGTATGGGTTGAGAACCAGTGTTGTGCAGAATACAATACATGTGGTATATAGACGGCTTATATGGAATTCTGGCAGCAGTAATTTACTAGCCTACAAATCTGCTTATACATTATGCTGTTATGTAGCTCAGTTGTTCTTAAAAGTATACAGTATATATGTCTTATTTGTTCATAATGGGTTTTGTAACCAAACACTAACTGTAGCTTCTTCCCAATTAGTGTCAGGTGATTTGCTTGGTACTTAGCTGCTAATCCTTGGGGAGTACTTGCCTTTAAAAGCTGTGTGCAGACAAGACTGAACTCATGTTAATGTTAACATGTATTGTAATATGTGCCGCTAACATTCCCTGTGGGAGATGTATCATACCTTGTAGAGAGATAAAGTACCAGGTAATCAGCAGTTGACATTTTTCAAACACAGCCTGCAAAAAAGCAGTTGGTCGGTACTTTATCTCTCTCCACGTAATCTTCCTCCAAGGTTTTATACACCAACCCCAACCCCCCATTTTTGTAATACAGAGTAGAACAGCTTCAAGTAAGTATTATGGCACTACTGATGTCTTTGATGAGTGTTTAGGACAGGAGACACCCACGCCCGGTATTGGATGAGGGTACTGGCCGAGAAGAACTGTCCCTCTCCGCAGCGCACATAGGGGGGTCATTCCGAGTTGAATGCTAGCTGAAAATGTTCGGTGCACTGCGATTAAGGAAAAAAACGTCAGTTCTGCGCATGTGTATGCGGCACAGTGCGCACGCGCAACGTACTTTCACAACGGCCGATGTATTTATTTTTTACACAAGGTCTAGCAAAGCTTTTCACTTGCAATGGCCGCCGCAGAGTGATTGACATGAAGTGGGCGTTTCTGGGTGTCAACTGACCGTTTTCAGGGAGTGCTCGAAAAAACGCAGGCATGCCAAGAAAAACGCAGGCGTGGCTGGCCGAACGCAGGGCGTGTTTGTAATGTCAAATCCGGAACTGAATGGTCTGCAGAGATCGCAAGCGCTGAGTAGGTTTGCAGCTACTCGAAAACTGCACAATTTTTTTTTGTAGCCGCTCTGCGATCCTTTCATTCGCACTTCTGCTAAGCTAAAATACACTCCCAGTGGGCGGCGGCTTAGCGTTTGCATGACTGCTAAAAACTGCTAGTGAGCGATCAACTCGGAATGACCCCCATAGGGCCTAATTCAGCATGGATCATTAATCTGAGAAATTGCAGTTATCTGCGAGTAGAAAGGCGCCGCTCTGACAGAAAGAAAGGATGCCGCTGCCCTGACAGAAAGAAAGGATGCCACCGCCCTGACAGAAAGAAAGAATGCCGCCGCCCTGACAGAAAGAAAGAATGCCACCACCCTGACAGAAAGAAAGGATGCCACCGCCCTGACAGAAAGAAAGAATGCCGCCGCCCTGACAGAAAGAAAGAATGCTGCCGCCCTGACAGAAAGAAAGAATGCCGCCGCCCTGACAGAAAGAAAGGATGCCACCGCCCTGACAGAAAGAAAGGATGCCGCCGCCCTGACAGAAAGAAAGAATGCTGCTGCCCTTACAGAAAGAAAGAATGCTGCCGCCCTGACAGAAAGAAAGAATGCCGCCGCCCTGACAGAAAGAAAGAATGCTGCCGCCCTGACAGAAAGAAAGAATGCCACCTCCCTGACAGAAAGAAAGAATGCTGCCGCCCTGACAGAAAGAAAGGATGCCGCCGCCCTGACAGAAAGAAAGAATGCTGCCGCCCTGACAGAAAGAAAGAATGCCACCTCCCTGACAGAAAGAAAGAATGCTGCCGCCCTGACAGAAAGAAAGAATGCCGCCGCCCTGACAGAAAGAAAGGATGCCACCGCCCTGACAGAAAGAAAGGATGCCACCGCCCTGACAGAAAGAAAGAATGCCGCCGCCCTGACAGAAAGAAAGAATGCCGCCACCCTGACAGAAAGAAAGAACGCCGCCGCACTGACAGAAAGAAAAAAACTCCCCGTGCAAGTTCGCGAATGCATCGCAGATCGCTTCCCCCTCGCAGATGCATGCACAACTTCTGGAACATCGAAAAGTTTTTGCCGTGTGAGCAAATGTGAGTAGATCTGAAGCTACATCTCTGTGACTGAGACGGCCTGTAAGTAGTCTGTCCTGACGTCAGAGACCCTCTTCAAAAACGCCTGGGCACGCCTGCGTTTTTTCTGACACACCTTGTAAACGGCAGGTTTCCACCCAGAAACGCCAGATTCCTGTCAGTCAAACAGCGGCTGCATTGCGTTTACAATCTGTACGCATTTTCTGTCACTATTACCCCTCATTCGACAATCGCTCCATTAGCGATCAATGCTGAATTAGGCCCATAGTATTTTTCAGTGTTTTTTTTTTATTTTTCTGAAGGAACATGAACACACCTTCTCGAAGTTGGCCTTGTTCTCTGTCTCAACCGGCCCCACAGGCTGACAGGATGATTTTTTTTTTTGTATGGTACATCTCAGGGGGAGCGGTATCAACATAGGAGATAGATAAAGTACCAACCAGTCATGCTTCTATAATTTTTCAAGCACGGTCTGTACAATGACAGTTAGTAGCTGATTGGTTGGCACTTTATCTCTCTCCAAGATTTGATAACTCTCCTCCTCGGTCTCTCTTCTTTTGACATGATTAGAAACCAGATCCACCGCATTACCTTCAGATCTCCGAAGCAAGGACAAATACAGTTTTGCTGTGCTAGGCAGGATGGGAATGAGATAAAAGCAATGAAATGTTACGTGAAGGTAATTCTGCAGCCTTTAGTCTTATATATTGGGTCGTATTGCTTCACCCTACAATGCACATACGGCAGTAGCGGGCTCTGGCTTAACGTCCACGGAAGCAATCGCTGATGGGAGAAGAGCTCACTGACACTGCAGAAATGATTCAAATGCAATCTGAGATATCTGAACATATTACCTCTCAGAGAAGATACAGCATGTGTAGAATGTATTGTTGTCCTTGGATACAGAGAACGTGGAATCCCACACATGGGAGTACCATTGGGGGTCATTCCGAGTTGTTCGCTCGCAAGCTGCTTTTAGCAGCTTTGCACACGCTAAGCCGCCTACTGGGAGTGAATCTTAGCTTATCAAAATTGTGAACGAAAGATTAGCAATATTGCGAATAGACACTTCTTAGCAGTTTCTGAGTAGCTCGAGACTTACTCTTCCAGTGCGATCAGTTCAGTGCTTGTCGTTCCTGGTTTGACGTCACAAACACACCCAGCGTTCGCCCAGACACTCCTCCGTTTCTCCAGCCACTCCCACGTTTTTCCCAGAAACGGTAGCGTTTTTTCGCACACTCTCATAAAACGGCCAGTTTCCGCCCAGAAACACCCACTTCCTGTCAATCACATTACGATCACCAGAACGAAGAAAAAACCTCGTAATGCCGTGAGTAAAATACCTAACTACATAGCAAATTTACTTGGCGCAGTCGCACTGCGGACATTGCGCATGCGCATTAGCGACTAATCGCTCCGTTGCGAGAAAAAAATACAGAGCGAACAACTCGGAATGACCCCCATTGTTAGTAAGATGCTGGCCTTTGAACTCTGAATACTCAAAAGCGATTAGCATCTGCCGCAGAGATTGATACCGCCTGACTGGACTTGTGCTATAGATTAGCCAAGAAGGGTTTATTTCATTCTATATGGCAGTGTAGGCTCTTGGGGCACTATTAATACACTAGTAAGCAGTATATTTACTAAAGATTTTTATTGATTTTTATCAATTTAAAATCGATCTCGATCGATGTTGCGTTTCCAGGGCTAAAACACACATTTAGTAACTGATGATTTTTTTCATATTACTTTTTCAATGTTAGTACAGAACATGTGTGTGTTTTATCCCCAGAAACACAACATTGATTTAGAGTGATTTAAAAAAAAATTGACCTTTAGTAAATATACCCGTGTATGATTTCATCATTTCCTTTCTTGCGTATTGTTTGGGTTATTCAGAAATGAACGCAGATCGCTTCATCTACGCACAATTAGATTGCAGGGGCATCGGATCTGAGGTTGACCCCTTGCAGCGCAGCCTGGCTGCGATATCAGGCGGTCAGCAGACATTTTTTTCAGAGCAGCTGCATTTTCCTGGTGCCCCCCACCACCACCACCACACCCACTGCCATAACTCCACACCCGCAACGCCCGCTCCTGAAAATCACATTGCGGCCACATTCTTCAGGGTGCGCGTGTACAGGCCACCTGGATGCAGCCGCTGGGAGTAACCATACGGCTGCGTCCAGGGCTGAATCGGGCCCTGTAGCCTCTAGTTAGCAGCGTTGAGTTTGTACGCTCTCTCGTGTTTGTTCAGTTCTTCCCGCAATCCAAACAAACAGTCGTCCAAGCACTGGCGCCATCTCCATTTCGCTATCCCCATCATGGCCACCGAGATAGGATTGGGGGGTACTAAATGTTGGAGGGGCCAGTCGGGGACCCAAATCCGCCGCTGTTTATATAAAACATGTTTTCCCAAATGTGTATATCTGCAAAGAAAAAGCTACTATATATTTTTTGTTATATATTTCATTTTTTCATTTATTTTAATTCGTTTTATTGTTACAAATGGAACTGAAAGACCAGATCAAGGTTTCCGGAACAAACGTCCATGCATGAACCAAAATACTCAGTTCCGCAGATCCAAATGAAAGTGCGCCCCACCGGGGAATACGGGCGTGGTGACTCGGAGCAGTGGGTGGCATGGCTCCTATAAGCTCTCAGAGCCCTACAGAGATCTGGACATACATATTCCATATCCCTCCACACCCACCACCAGGTGTGGTATGCAAGGTCAACAGTAACTAGGTCAACCGCTATTGGTCGACAGGGATCTAAGTCGACATGGTCTAGGTCGACAGGTCAAAAGGTCGACATGAGTTTTTAAATGTTTTTTTGGTGTCGTTTTCTCCATACAGTGGCCGGGAACCCCAATTAGTGCACCGTGTCCCCTCGCATGGCTCGCTTCGCTCTCCATGATTCGGGCACGGTGCCTCGCTCCGCACTGCTTCGCTCGGCAAGTATGAAAAAGGTCAAAAAAGGAAGAAAATTGTGAAAAACTCATGTCGACCTTTTGACCTATCGACCTAGAACATGTCGACCTAGAGACCCTGTCGACCTAGTTACTGTCAACCTAGTTACTGTCGACCAATAGTGGATATTCCTAGTTACTGTCGACCTAGAAACCGGATCCCATCATGGCTCCCTCTTTGTCAGTTATTGTGTTCTGTAAATGAACCTGTTTGTAACTCCAGAACAGTAGCGGATCTTGATACGGGCACACGGGACTTTTGCCCGGGGTGCCGCCTTCCGGAGGGCGCCGACGCCTTCCGGAGGGCGCCGCACCATGGCAAAATCCACTACTGTTTGGCAGTGCCCCCAGCTGTGTCCCCCGGTGTGAAGGGAACTAGACGCTACCCATCTAGTTTCCCTTCGTGGAGAGGACCTTTGCTGTGCAGTGTGCGATGACGTCATCGCGCACCGCACAGCATTGTGGGACTGGCACAGACGCTAGGGGTCATAATTGACCTCTAGTGTCTATCTATGCTGTGCTAAGGGAGAGACGTCATGACGTCTCTCCAATAGATCCGAGGAGCGGCGCCGGCGGAGGTCAGCAGCAGAGGTCAGCAGCAGTCGGGAATCAGGAGCGGGGATAGTAAGTATATATATTTTTTTATTTATTTTTTATGTAAGCGGCGCTACTGTATAGAGGCACATCTCTACAGGGGACACAAATGGGGGCACAACTCTACAGGGGGCACAAATGGGGGCACAACTCTACAGGGGACACAAATGACGGCACAACTCTACAGGGGACACAAATGGGGGCACAACTCTACAGGTGGCATAACTGACCACGCCCCTGTATGAAGCCACACCCCTATTTTCGCCCGGGGTGCCACAAGGGCTAGAACCGGCCCTGCTCCAGATATATTTATTTTATTATTTATTTGAAGGTGGGCGAGGGGAACGGTAGGGGCTTTCCAGAGGGGCAATATTGAACTTTAGACAAATTGAAACAATAAAAAGCACATTCCTAATAAATATTTTACCTCCGCACAATAACATTTGCTCAAAGTTTAAGACCAGTACTAATGTGTTTGCCAAAAAAACAAAAATCTGAATAATTTTACTCGGTAATGTGCAATTCATATGCAAATATCATCCTTTCACTGTGCCTCGGTGATAATAATACTCAATAATTACATCCGATTTACAGGGGTTTTATCTTAGACCGAGCGCTGTCTGTTCTAATGTTCTGTACAAAGTGTAATAACTACAAAAAGGGATGTGTAATGTGTAGCAACTAAAAAATTATTAAATATAAATGATGAAAATTATTACTAATGAAAAATAATAAATAATATGAAAATGAAAGTAAAGATAAATATAAAAGTAAAAATAAAAATAAAAATAAAATTAAAAAATAAATAAAAATAAAAATAAAAATAAATAAAAATGAAAATACAAATAAAAATAAAAATAAATATAAATTGTAAATAATAAATAATAAAGTGAAATAAAGGGGGAGGGAGGGTAAGGAAGGTGGGGAGGGGAATGGTGCAATGTTTACAGCTCCTTTGTTGGAGCTTTAGTTGGAGCTTTTAGACACAGTTCAGGAGAGGAAACAGTCTCTTAGTAGAAAAAGGCTATCCCTATCTTACCCTGATATTTTCTTTTCTGCTGAGGCCGTGACCGGGAGTGGCTTCCGGTGGTGTTGTTCCTGTCAGCTTGGTAGGACAGCCCTGCCTTGATGCTGGGCTGTGGCTGCCTTCCACTTGCTGTGCTGTAGCCGCTGTTTAGAGCCGATCCGCCGCGACCGGAAGTTCGGGTCTGCACTTCCGGTAGTTCGAATGCTGGTGGCGGAATTGGCAATGTGAAATGTCCTCTGTGTCTGCTCCTTCTTGTTCCAACGCGTTTCGAATCCAGAGCTGGATTCTTTCTCAAGGAAGTGATGAAGTTCTTGGGATTGTGCTCCTTTTTATCTGTAAAAACTTTATTAGGAAAACGGGAAGTGGCCGGAACCGGAAGTGCGGTTCCTGGCGGCGACCTCATGGTAAAAAAGGGAATGTATTCCCTAGGCTTAAAAGCAATTGCACTTGTTTTTGGGAGAAAAGGGAATGGAAAGATAAAGGTAGGGAATAACAATAAGAAAGAATAAAAAAGAATAAAAATAAAAATAAAAATAAAAATAAAAATAAAAAAATAAATAAAATGGGAAATTAAAAATAAAAGTGAAATGTAATTGTAAAAAGACCATATATTTTTATGGTCTTTGATGTTTTGTATTTATTTTTATTCTTCTTATGATATATATCTATTCAGTTGGAGATTAGGGGTTAGTTATAAGAAGACGTTCAGTTCTATATCAATGTTTAGACCGTATGGTTCTAAGGTCTTCATTTTATATATCCATTCGGTTTCTTTCTTTTTTAATGTTTTTACAATGTCCTCTCCTCTCCAATGGGCTGTAATGTTTTGGATCCCAATGAATGTTAACCCAGCAGGGTCTTGATTGTGTTTTTCGAGAAAATGAGCTGACACACTGTGTGTTTTTAGGCCCCTTTTTATGTTGTAGACATGCTCTGCTATCCTTATTTTCAGTTTTCGTTTAGTTTGCCCTACGTACTGTTTTCCGCATGTACATTCCAGGACATAGATGACTCCTTCTGTGTGACAGGTCACTTGATCTCTAATTTTAAATTCTTCTTTTGTTGTATTTGATTTGAAAGTGGTTGTTGGTTTAGTCGTAGTTTGTTGATTCCTGCAACCGGCACAGGTCGTACAGTGATGGAATCCTTTGCTTTTTTCAGGATTCTTTGGTTCTTGTGTAATTGCTAAGAAACTGTGAGTCAGCTGTTGTTTTAAATTATTGGCTTTTTTGTAGATTACTTTCGGTTTATTTGGGATGGATTCTTTCAGGTCTTCATCAAGGGAGAGAATGTGCCAGTGTTTTTCTAAAATTCGTTCCATGTCCTTGTGATTACTGTTGAACTGTGTTATGAATGTTACAGGTAGTTCTTTTTTTTCTTTTTGTTTGAAAGAGAGCAGTTCTTTTCTTTCTAATTTTTGTATTTCTCCTAGTTGTTGTGTCAAGTGATTCTCTTTGTATCCTTTTTGCAGGAATTTGTTCTTCATTTCATAGGCCTGCTGTTCAAATACCTTCACATCAGTGCAATTCCTCTTTAATCGGCGGAATTGACCTCCTGGAATGTTTTCTATCCATTGTCTGTGATGGTTGCTGTTGTGTGAGAGCATATTGTTGCCGTTCACTTTTTTGAAATGGGTTTTTGTCAAAATTTTATTGTCTTCGATGTAGATTTCTAAGTCGAGAAAAACTACTGTTTTGACACTGTGTGTAGTGGTGAATTCAAGGTTCATATTGTTGTTGTTTATGTGCTCTTTGAATTGTGATAGGACATCTTGAGTTCCGTTCCAGATAAAGAACACGTCGTCTATGTATCGATGCCAGCTTACGATGTTCTGTAAAAAGGGGTTGTTCTCCCAAATGTTCAGGTCCTCCCAGTATGAAACAAAGAGGTTTGCATAACTGGGTGCGAAAGACGTACCCATTGCTGTGCCGCATTGCTGTAGAAAAAAGTCGCCTTCGTACCAGAAATAATTATTGTGAAGAATGTATTCAATGCTGTCCATGATAAAGTTTATTTGTGTGTTTGAGATAGTTGTTTGAGTACATAGGAAGTGACGGGTTGCTTCACATCCTGTTTGATGGTTAATTACCGTGTACAAGGATTTTATGTCACTTGTACATAGTATGTACCCCTCCTGCCATTTGGTGCTATGTAGAATTTGTAGTATACTTGTGGTGTCTTTGAGGAAACTTTTCTGTTTCCCTACAATGTCTTGAAGAAAGAAGTCGATGTATTTTGATAAATTTGAAGAGATTGAACAAATACCGGATACTATTGGTCTCCCTGGTGGATTTTCCAGATTTTTATGGATTTTAGGGAGATAGTACAAGTATACTACAAATTCTACATAGCACCAAATGGCAGGAGGGGTACATACTATGTACAAGTGACATAAAATCCTTGTACACGGTAATTAACCATCAAACAGGATGTGAAGCAACCCGTCACTTCCTATGTACTCAAACAACTATCTCAAACACACAAATAAACTTTATCATGGACAGCATTGAATACATTCTTCACAATAATTATTTCTGGTACGAAGGCGACTTTTTTCTACAGCAATGCGGCACAGCAATGGGTACGTCTTTCGCACCCAGTTATGCAAACCTCTTTGTTTCATACTGGGAGGACCTGAACATTTGGGAGAACAACCCCTTTTTACAGAACATCGTAAGCTGGCATCGATACATAGACGACGTGTTCTTTATCTGGAACGGAACTCAAGATGTCCTATCACAATTCAAAGAGCACATAAACAACAACAATATGAACCTTGAATTCACCACTACACACAGTGTCAAAACAGTAGTTTTTCTCGACTTAGAAATCTACATCGAAGACAATAAAATTTTGACAAAAACCCATTTCAAAAAAGTGAACGGCAACAATATGCTCTCACACAACAGCAACCATCACAGACAATGGATAGAAAACATTCCAGGAGGTCAATTCCGCCGATTAAAGAGGAATTGCACTGATGTGAAGGTATTTGAACAGCAGGCCTATGAAATGAAGAACAAATTCCTGCAAAAAGGATACAAAGAGAATCACTTGACACAACAACTAGGAGAAATACAAAAATTAGAAAGAAAAGAACTGCTCTCTTTCAAACAAAAAGAAAAAAAAGAACTACCTGTAACATTCATAACACAGTTCAACAGTAATCACAAGGACATGGAACGAATTTTAGAAAAACACTGGCACATTCTCTCCCTTGATGAAGACCTGAAAGAATCCATCCCAAATAAACCGAAAGTAATCTACAAAAAAGCCAATAATTTAAAACAACAGCTGACTCACAGTTTCTTAGCAATTACACAAGAACCAAAGAATCCTGAAAAAAGCAAAGGATTCCATCACTGTACGACCTGTGCCGGTTGCAGGAATCAACAAACTACGACTAAACCAACAACCACTTTCAAATCAAATACAACAAAAGAAGAATTTAAAATTAGAGATCAAGTGACCTGTCACACAGAAGGAGTCATCTATGTCCTGGAATGTACATGCGGAAAACAGTACGTAGGGCAAACTAAACGAAAACTGAAAATAAGGATAGCAGAGCATGTCTACAACATAAAAAGGGGCCTAAAAACACACAGTGTGTCAGCTCATTTTCTCGAAAAACACAATCAAGACCCTGCTGGGTTAACATTCATTGGGATCCAAAACATTACAGCCCATTGGAGAGGAGAGGACATTGTAAAAACATTAAAAAAGAAAGAAACCGAATGGATATATAAAATGAAGACCTTAGAACCATACGGTCTAAACATTGATATAGAACTGAACGTCTTCTTATAACTAACCCCTAATCTCCAACTGAATAGATATATATCATAAGAAGAATAAAAATAAATACAAAACATCAAAGACCATAAAAATATATGGTCTTTTTACAATTACATTTCACTTTTATTTTTAATTTCCCATTTTATTTATTTTTTTATTTTTATTTTTATTTTTATTTTTTATTTTTATTTTTATTTTTATTCTTTTTTATTCTTTCTTATTGTTATTCCCTACCTTTATCTTTCCATTCCCTTTTCTCCCAAAAACAAGTGCAATTGCTTTTAAGCCTAGGGAATACATTCCCTTTTTTACCATGAGGTCGCCGCCAGGAACCGCACTTCCGGTTCCGGCCACTTCCCGTTTTCCTAATAAAGTTTTTACAGATAAAAAGGAGCACAATCCCAAGAACTTTATCACTTCCTTGAGAAAGAATCCAGCTCTGGATTCGAAACGCGTTGGAACAAGAAGGAGCAGACACAGAGGACATTTCACATTGCCAATTCCGCCACCAGCATTCGAACTACCGGAAGTGCAGACCCGAACTTCCGGTCGCGGCGGATCGGCTCTAAACAGCGGCTACAGCACAGCAAGTGGAAGGCAGCCACAGCCCAGCATCAAGGCAGGGCTGTCCTACCAAGCTGACAGGAACAACACCACCGGAAGCCACTCCCGGTCACGGCCTCAGCAGAAAAGAAAATATCAGGGTAAGATAGGGATAGCCTTTTTCTACTAAGAGACTGTTTCCTCTCCTGAACTAAGTGTCTAAAAGCTCCAACTAAAGCTCCAACAAAGGAGCTGTAAACATTGCACCATTCCCCTCCCCACCTTCCTTACCCTCCCTCCCCCTTTATTTCACTTTATTATTTATTATTTACAATTTATATTTATTTTTATTTTTATTTGTATTTTCATTTTTATTTATTTTTATTTTTATTTTTATTTATTTTTTAATTTTATTTTTATTTTTATTTTTACTTTTATATTTATCTTTACTTTCATTTTCATATTATTTATTATTTTTCATTAGTAATAATTTTCATCATTTATATTTAATAATTTTTTAGTTGCTACACATTACACATCCCTTTTTGTAGTTATTACACTTTGTACAGAACATTAGAACAGACAGCGCTCGGTCTAAGATAAAACCCCACAACTCACCTCCAAACAACCTGAGCAGCTTTTCATCACAGCGCAGCCTACTATACAATTCTTTTCTCACATCCGATTTACAGTGCATATTTACAGCACCCTTGTCTTCGCTGATGAGCGCCTATGCTCCGTACAGAGTTACGATGATACTCCGACACTTTTATTATCAGCGAGAAGTTGTCTCTGTGACTCAAATGCGGGATGAGCCTGACGTATACAAAGTATTCCCCGCTGCAGACTCCCTGGCAGAGGTGAGCTGGTAGGCTGTTTGGCAGAGGTTCTCAAACTCGGTCCTCAGGACCCCACACAGTGCATGTTTTGCAGGTCTACTCACAGAATCGCAAGTGAAATAATTAGCTCCACCTGTGGACCTTTTAAAATGTGTCAGTGAGTAATTAATACACCTGTGCACCTGCTGGGTTACCTGCAAAACATGCACTGTGTGGGCTACCGAGGACCGAGTTTGAGAACCTCTGCTGTTTGGCATCAGATACAGATGTTTACTTGAGAACTGTTCAGTCGTTAGCTACTGTCAGAACAGATACAACACGTTTACACCCTAAGGAAGGATTTTCTGCCTGTTAATTGCAGCAGAGCTGCGGGGGGGGGGGGGGAGGGTGTAATATCTTCCGGGGTTGCAAAGATTATAATTATGCAATCACATGAATATGCATGACTTATCTGCACCGGCAGAGCAGACGGATGACTGTAAAATGTTTATAAAAGGTTTTCTACTGTTGAAATACAGGAATACAGGATGAGAAAATGATCATTGGTGTATCTACAATGGCTGCAGGCAGTGCCGGAACAGCGCTGCTCTGTAACCACTGGTGAAATCACAGGGAACGTGGCGCAGGTTTTCCAAAGATATGCAGAACAGAGAAATCACCAGGAAAATGGCACCCGCGTCATTTCCCCGGAAAACTGGCATGGTCCCTGAGTCTACTGTGTGCATGAGCCAATTGCAGTGGGTGGGGGGCGGGGGGGGGGGGGGGTGACGGAGTGCACATAGACTGCACAAAGGGCCCCTTCCTCTCTTACATCACCCCTGAGGAAGATACCATTTCATTCTAAGTCATACAAAGTAGGTGGGTCATGGATCGCTATTGCTACTTTTGCCCTTATTTATCAAGGGCCCTCATTCCGAGTGGATCGGTCGCAAGGCGAATTTAGCAGAGTTACACACGCTAAGCCGCCGCCTACTGGGAGTGTATCTTAGCATCTTAAAATTGCGACCGATGTATTCGCAATATTGCGCTCACAAACTACTTAGCAGTTTTAGAGTAGCTCCAGACTTACTCTGCCTGTGCGATCAGTTCAGTGCTTGTCGTTCCTGGTTTGACGTCACAAACACACCCAGCGTTCGCTCAGACACTCCCCCGTTTCTCCGGCCACTCCTGCGTTTTTTCCGGAAACGGTAGCGTTTTCAGCCACACTCCCATAAAACGGCCTGTTTCCGCCCAGTAACACCCATTTCCTGTCAATCACATTACGATCGCCGGAGCGATGAAAAAGCCGTGAGTAAAAATACTATCTTCATAGCAAAGATACTTGGCGCAGTCGCAGTGCGAATATTGCGCATGCGCACTAAGCGGAATTTCACTGCGATGCGATGAAAAATACCGAGCGAACGACTCGGAATGAGGGCCAATGAGTGATACATTTCACTGTGAGTGATAAATTGCACCAGCCAATCAGCTCCTAACTTCCATGCCACAGGGTGGGTTTGAAAAATGACAGTTAAGAGCTGATTGGCTGGTGCAATTTATCACAGTAAAATTAATCACTCATTGATAAATAAGGGCATAAAAGTGCAAACTCAATTGCAAAGAATCGAACACAGGTAGTCACCACCCAGAAATGGAAAAAGACGCCCACTGCAGTGTTTGCCATACACGTGCAGATGCGTATACATCGCAATCTATACGCAGAATCAGGAACATCGAAGGGGTACAGTCAATCTGCGCCAAGCCAGAGCATCCACAAATCTGCACATGCCATTGCATGCAAGTGATCGCAGATGACGTCAGAGACCCACCCGCCAAACGCCACAACACGCCTGAGTTTTTGCCGCCACTTCCGCAAAACGCCATGTTACTGCCCCTAAATGCTCACTTCCTGCCAATCACTGTGCGATCGCTTCACTTTAATATTGCAAACGCACCACAATCGTAATGCGGCTCCGGCGCATTGCGTACGCAGCGCATGTGCAGTCTTTCCATAATCGTCCAAATTGCGAAAACTTAGCTGCAGATTAGTCCTGTGCACTGTAAAGCGCAGGATTTATATTTCCTTTCAGACTGATTAGAGGTTCGCGAAGCCCCAGAACACAAAGTTTTCCAGCGCGGCTGGCGGCACCTTTTTTTATTTTCTTTTAACAAAATAAAACAATGTTGTAAATTGCGAACAGAATGTCAAGTGATCGATGATTTATTTATTTTCCCGAGTACGTGACGGAGCTGAGCTGCCGAACAATGGAAGATAATTTCAAGAGAGTGGAGGAAAGAGAATCAGCTTCATCAGAGGAAAGAGATCCGCGTTTCTACTTCAAGGAGCTGTTTGCAGCGTAGCATGGAGCCAGGGGAGTAAGTGTTACTGACTATGGGGGTAATTCCAAGTTGATCCCAGCAGGAAATTTTGTTAGCAGTTGGGCAAAACCATGGTGGTCATTCCGAGTTGTTCGCTCTGTAATTTTCTTCGCATCGCAGCGATTTTCCGCTAACTGCGCATGCGCAATGTTCGCACTGCGACTGCGCCAAGTAAATTTGCTATGCAGTTAGGTATTTTACTCACGGCATTACAAGGTTTTTTTCTTCGTTCTGGTGATCGTAATGTGATTGACAGAAAGTGGGTGTTTCTGGGCGGAAACTGGCCGTTTTATGGGAGTGTTTGAAAAAACGCTACCGTTTCTGGGAAAAACGCGGGAGTGGCTGGAGAAACGGAGGAGTGTCTGGGCGAACGCTGGGTGTGTTTGTGACGTCAAACCAGGAACGACAAGCACTGAACTGATCGCACTGGAAGAGTAAGTCTTGAGCTACTCAGAAACTGCACAGAGAAGTCTTTTCGCAATATTGCGAATCTTTCGTTCGCAAATTTGATAAGCTAAGATTCACTCCCAGTAGGCGGCGGCTTAGCTTGTGCAAAGCTGCTAAAAGCAGCTTGCGAGCGAACAACTCGGAATGAGGGCCCATGTGCACTGCAGGGGAGGCAGATTTAACATGTGCAGAGAGAGTTAAATTTGGGTGGGGTGTGTTCAATTTGAAATCTAAATTGCAGTGTAAAAATAAAGCAGCCACTATTTACCCTGCACAGAAATAAAATAACCCACCCAAATCTAACTCTCTCTGCACATGTTATATCTGCCTCTCCTGCAGTGCACATGGGCCCTCATTCCGAGTTGTTCGCTCGCAAGCTGCTTTTAGCAGCTTTGCACACGCTAAGCCGCCGCCTACTGGGAGTGAATCCTAGCTTCTTAAAATTGCGAACGACGTATTCGCAATATTGTGATTACACCTCTCTGTGCAGTTTCTGAGTAGCTCCAGACTTACTCGGCATCTGCGATCAGTTCAGTGCTTGTCGTTCCTGGTTTGACATCACAAACACACCCAGCGTTCGCCCAGACACTCCTCCGTTTCTCCAGCCACTCCCGCGTTTTTCCCAGAAACGGTAGCGTTTTTTCCCACACGCCCATAAAACGGCCAGTTTCTGCCCAGAAACACCCACTTCTTGTCAATCACACTCCGATCACCAGAACGAAGAAAAAGCCATGAGTAAAATACCTAACTGCATAGCAAATGTACTTGGCGCAGTCGCAGTGCGGACATTGCGCATGCGCACTAAGCGGAAAATCGCTGCGATGCGAAGAAATTTACCGAGCGAACAACTCGGAATGACCCCCATGGTTTTGCCCAACTGCTAAAAATAGTTCCTGCTGCGATCAACTCAGAATTACCCCCTATGTACATACACGTATTTAAAAAGTATGTTTTTGGACGGCCAGCTGAGACACAAAATCAGGGCAGTAACTGTTGGCAGTGTTGCGGTGGGGGTACGGTCATTAGGTCGACAGTCATTAGGTCAACCACTACTGGTCGACATGCATTAAGTCGACAGGGTCACTAGGTCGACAGTTCAAAAGGTTGACATGAGTTTTTCCCAGTTTTTTTTTTTTTTAAACTTTTTCATACTTTACAATTCACGTGGACTACAATTGGGAATGGTAACCTATGCCGAGCGCAGCGGTAGCGGAGTGAGGCACCTTGCCCGAAGCATGGCGAGCTAAACGAGGGGACACAGTGAACTAATTGGGGTTCCCCGTCACTTTACGAAGAAAACGACACCAAAAAAAGTAAAAAAACTCATGACCTTATGACCTGTCGACCTAGTACATGTCGACCTAATGCTCATGTCAACCTAGTGACACTGTCGACCTAATGCATGTCGACTAATAGTGGTTGACCTAATGACTGTCGACCTAAGTTTTGTTGACCCAACGACCCATACCCGTTGCGGTGTTTGATAGTGATGTTAATCTACACAATTCCTAGTTAACCAGAACGCTGGTTTATTAACATACAAAAACAACACTTGTTACTGCGGAAGATGTTCTGCAGCAGCAGTAACTCACTCCCATTGGTAGGAACACACACTGCCCACTGCTCTTCGTCACGCTCAGGCAGTGCGACACACGCTACAGAAAAACCGTCTCTCTCTCTCTCTCTCCACTGCAGGAGGAACCGTCTCTCTCCACTGCAGGAGGAATCGTCTCTCTCTCTCCACTGCAGGAGGAACTGTGTCATTAGTCTCCGCCTCCCTGATGCTCCAGCACTAGAGGGTAAACACTTAAGGATGCGCACCCAGTGTAATGTATACACAGTAGACAAGGTACTGAGTGCACTATACGCCAACATCCCCCCTCACTGAGGAATGTCCTCGGTCACATATAAAAGAACATGACATTTTATCAAAACTTTTCATTAAAGCCATACCTGTAACCGAAAACATGGTTATGAAGCAAAAAACAGTAAGAACAAATCAACATCAAATATATTCTAGTCCACATTCTTTCAAGAACACATTTAGCAGGTGTGATGACAGTTCCTTTGTTAACATGTCGGCAACATTGTCCTTACTTGCCACCTATTCCACATTGATGGACTTATTCTCCACTAATTCACAAATGAAGTGATGTCTTATGGCAATATGCTTGGACCGTCCATAATGCTTGGTGTTAGAAGACAAATATATTGCTACTTTGCAGAAGGAACTACTGCTTCTTTGCAGGAGGAACTGTGTCATCAGTCTCCGTCTCTCTGATGCTCCAGCTCTAGAGGGTGAACACTAGAGAATACGCACCCAGTGTAATGTATACAAGGTACCGAGTGTACTATACTCCAACAGTAACTGGGGGGTGGCAAGAGATGTCGCAACCCAGGGAGCAATGCCCAGGGCGCTGCACCATCACAGTCAATGTGGCACCTAAACTAGGCTTGCAGCCTGCAGACTATGGAGACATTTGAGAGTCATCATTAGTCATTTCCTTAGGTGTCCATTTGGTCAGGATCCCAGCAAACATGATCTCGACAGTCAGAATCCCGACAATAAGTACTGGTGTTAGGGTTAGGTATTGTACTAGGGGGAGGGGGAGGCTGTGGGAACTGTGGTTAGCGTAATGTTGCAGGAATGGTGGTTAGGGTAAGGCTGCGGGAACAGTGGTTAGGGTAAGGCTGCGGGAACAGTGGTTAGGGTAAGGCTGCGGGAACGGTGGTTAGGGTAAGGCTGCGGTAACGGTGGTTAGGGTAAGGCTGCGGGAACGGTGGTTAGGGTAAGGCTGCGGGAACGGTGGTTAAGGTAAGGCTGCGGGAACGGTGGTTAGGGTAAGGCTGCAGGAACGGTGGTTAAGGTAAAGCTGTGGGAATGGTGCTTAGGGTAGGGCTGCAGAAATGGTGGTTAGGGTAAGGCTGCGGGAGCGGTGGTTAGGGTAAGGCTGCGGGAACGGTGGTTAGGGTAAGGCTGCGGGAACGGTGGTTAGGGTAAGGCTGCGGGATGGGTGGTTAGGGTAAGGCTGCGGGAGCGGTGGTTAGGGTAAGGCTGTGGGAATGGTTGTTAGGGTAAGGCTGTGGGAATGGTGGTTAGGGTAAGGCTGTGGGAATGGTGGTTAGGGTAAGGCTGCGGGAACGGTGGTTACGGGAGGGCTGCAGGAACGGTGGTTAGGGTAAGGCTGCGGAAACGGTGGTTAGGGTAAGGTTGTGGGAGCAGTGGTTAGGTTAAATCTGCAGAAACGGTGGTTAGGGTAAGGCTGCGGGAGCGGTGGTTAGGGTAAGGCTGTGGGAGCGGTGTTTAGGGTAAGGCTGCAGAAACGGTGGTTAGGGTAAGGCTGCGGGAGCAGTGGTTAGGGTAAGGCTGCGGGAGCTGTGGTTAGGGTAAGGCTGCGGGAGCAGTGGTTAGGGTAAGGCTGCGGGAGCGGTGGTTAGGGTAAGGCTGCGGGAGCGGTGGCTAGGGTAAGGCTGCGGGAGCGGTGGTTAGGGTAAAGCTGTGGGAATGGTGCTTAGGGTAGGGCTGCAGAAATGGTGGTTAGGGTAAGGCTGCGGGAGCGGTGGTTAGGGTAAGGCTGCGGGAATGGTGGTTAGGGTAAGGCTGCGGGAACGGTGGTTAGGGTAAGGCTGCGGGATGGGTGGTTAGGGTAAGGCTGCGGGAGCGGTGGTTAGGGTAAGGCTGTGGGAATGGTTGTTAGGGTAAGGCTGTGGGAATGGTGGTTAGGGTAAGGCTGTGGGAATGGTAGTTAGGGTAAGGCTGCGGGAACGGTGGTTACGGGAGGGCTGCAGGAACGGTGGTTAGGGTAAGGCTGCGGAAACGGTGGTTAGGGTAAGGTTGTGGGAGCAGTGGTTAGGTTAAATCTGCAGAAACGGTGGTTAGGGTAAGGCTGTGGGAGCGGTGGTTAGGGTAAGGCTGCAGAAACGGTGGTTAGGGTAAGGCTGCGGGAGCAGTGGTTAGGGTAAGGCTGCGGGAGCTGTGGTTAGGGTAAGGCTGCGGGAGCAGTGGTTAGGGTAAGGCTGCGGGATGGGTGGTTAGGGTAAGGCTGCGGGAGCGGTGGCTAGGGTAAGGCTGCGGGAGCGGTGGTTAGGGTAAGGCTGCGGGAACGGTGGTTAGGCTAAGGTTGCGGGAACGGTGGTTAGGGTAAGGCTGCGGGAACGGTGGTTACGGTAAGGCTGCAAGAACGGTGGCTAGGGTAAGGCTGCTGGAAGGGTGGTTAGGGTAAGGCTGCGGGGAACAGTGGTTAGGGTAAGGCTGCAGGAACGGTGGTTAGGGTAAGTCTGCGAGAAGGGTAGGTTAGACTCAGGGTTTATAACCATCGGAATACCACTGTTGGCATCATGACCGTTGGGATGGTGACTGGTTGGATTTCCATACCATTCCGTATAGGTATCTATTGCTGTATAATCCAAATATATTGCATCAATAGCACCGCCAAGACCCGTGCTGATTCTTAAGAAGCTGGAAATAAGAAAATGAGTTTGATTTCTATTTGTTTTCACTATGACTCTTCCTAATTATACATTTATATTGTATTCACATATAAAGCTATTATTTTTTATGTTCAATTTGTGACTCAGTAGATAGATAAGACAACCAGCAGGAGCTGCAGGCAGACTAGAGCCGTAACTTTGCTTAGGGGAAAGTGACAGAACACTTCTGAGACTCGGATGTTCTCCGTAAATTAGTATGTAGTTCTGGCGGTTACATTCATTAACGTTCTGAGGGGGTAATTCAAACCTGATCGTAGATGTGCTAAATTTAGCACAGTTACGATCAGTCACACTAACATGCAGGTGGACACCCAGCACAGGGCTAATCCGCCCCGCATGTCAGTCCCTGCCCCGTCGCACCAGTACAAAAGCATCGCACAGCGGCAATGCTTGTGTACTTCAGGACTAGCTCCCGGCCAGCGCAGCTCCTGCACACTGGCAGGGAGCTACTCATCGCTGCCCGGATTGCAGCGGCTGTGTGTGACATCACGCCGCCACCGCCCGCCCCTCCAACAGCCCGGGCACGCAGCGTCGCCCCTAAACGGCGGCTAAAAGCCGCCGGCCCACCCCCTCCCGCCCAGTGACCGCCACTGCCTGTCAATCAGGCAGAGGCGATCGCAGGGCTACGACAGCCGTTGGCTGTCTGCCATGCGCTGACACACTGCGGAGCCGGCGCTTGCGCAGTTCAGACCTGATCGCTGCTACACAGCACTGATCAGGTCTGAATCAGCCCCTGAGTATTTTTTTTCACTAACAATTGTTATTCATTTAGGCCCGAGTTGTAATATATTTTGTAGAATACATAATTCAAAAGACCAACCCAAAAAATAAGGACACACTGGGTTTAAAGCGTAGTTGCCTACCCTCCCTCATTCTGCAGGAGACTCCCTGAAATAATAGGAATCTCCCTGACTCCCTGAATAGTCCAGCAATCTCCCTGATTGCACCTTACCCCCATTATGTAGCTGTTATATCCTTGGGATAACAAGAAATCAGTAGAGATGAGCGGGTTCGGTTCGTCGAGATCTGAACCCCCCCGAACTTCACCTATTTTACACGGGTCCGAGGCAGCCTCTGATCTTCCCGCATTGCTCGGTTAACCCGAATGAGGACGAACGTCATCATCCCGCTGTCGGATTCTCGCGAGATTCGTATTCCATATAAAGAGCCGCGCGTCGCCGCCATTTTCACTCGTGCATTGGAGATTGAACGGAGAGGACGTGGCTACGTTCCCTGCCTGAAAAGCTCCATATCTGTGCTCAATGTGCTGCAAATATCTGTGCTCCGTGTGCTGCAAATATCTGTGCTCAGTGTGCTGCAAATATCTACGTTCTCTGCCTGAAATGCTCCATATCTGTGCTCAGTGTGCTGCAAATATCTGTGCTCAGTGTGCTGCATTGTGGGGACCACCAGTATCTAATTATAGTAGTACAGTACAGTAGGCCATTGCTGTATCTTGCAGCTCTGTGTCAGACTCAGTTCTAGACAGTATCCTGATCATCAGTGCTCAATATCTGCTGCATTGTTGTGTGACCAGTATATACTATATATATTATATATAGTAGTACAGTGCAGCATTTTGGTGACCACCAGTATAGTAGTACAGTACAGTAGACCAATGCTGTATCTTGCAGCTCCGTGTCACTTCAATTAACCATATCTGTGCTGCATTGTTGTGAGCAGTATATATAGTAGTACAGTGCAGCATTTTGGTGACCAACAGTATATAGTAGTACAGTACAGTAGGCCATTGCTGTATCTTGCAGCTCCGTGTCACTTCAAGTATCCATATCTGTGCTGCATTGTTGTGAGCAGTATATAGTAGTACAGTGCAGCATTTTGGTGACCACCAGTATATAGTAGTACAGTACAGTAGGCCATTGCTGTATCTTGCAGCTCCGTGTCACTTCAAGTATCCATATCTGTGCTGCATTGTAATGAGCAGTATATATAGTAGTACAGTGCAGCATTTTGGTGACCAACAGTATATAGTTGTACAGTACAGTAGGCCATTGCTGTATCTTGCAGCTCCGTGTCACTTCAAGCATTCATATCTGTGCTGCATTGTTGTGAGCAGTATATATAGTAGTACAGTGCAGCATTTTGGTGACCAATAGTATATAGTTGTACAGTACAGTAGGCCACTGCTGTATCTTGCAGCTCCGTGTCACTTCAAGTATCCATATCTGTGCTGCATTGTTGTCAGTAGTGGATCTTGCCACGGGCAAGCAGTACTTTTGCCCGGGGCGCCGCCTTCCGGAGGGCGCCGGCGCCATCCGGAGGGCACCGCACCATGGCAAGATCCGCCACTGTGCCCCCCGCAGTGCCCCCCGCTGGTCCCCCGCTGTGAAGGGAACCAGACGCTACGCATCTAGTTTCCCTTCACGGAGAGGACCTGCGCTGTGCGGTGCGCGATGACGTCATCGTGCACCGCACAGCATAGTGGCACAGACACTAGGGGTCATAATTGACCTCTAGTGTCTATGCTGTGCTATGGGAGAGACGTAATGACGTCTCTCCCATAGATCCGAGGACAGGAGGAGAGCGGCGCCGGCGGAGGAGGAGGTCTGGAATCAGGAGCGGGGATTGTAAGTATACTTTTTTTTTTCTTTCTTCCAGCTGCACTACAGGGCCACAAATGGGGGCGTAACTGACCACGCCCCCATATGAAGCTACGCCTCTATTTTTTGCCCGGGGCGCCACAAAGGCAAGAACCGGCCCTGATTGTTGTGAGCAGTATATAGTAGTACAGTGCAGCATTTTGGTGACCACCAGTATATAGTAGTACAGTACAGTAGGCCATTGTTGTATCTTGCAGCTCCGTGTCACTTCAAGTATCCATATCTGTGCTGCATTGTTGTGACCAGTATATTAGTAGTACAGTGCAGCATTTTGGTGACCAACAGTATATAGTTGTACAGTACAGTAGGCCATTGCTGTATCTTGCAGCTCCGTGTCACTTCAAGTATCCATATCTGTGCTGCATTGTTGTGAGCAGTATATATAGTAGTACAGTGCAGCATTTTGGTGACCAACAGTATATAGTTGTACAGTACAGTAGTACAGTGCTCAGTGTCAGTGCTGCATTGTGGTGACCAGTATACTACAGTACAATAGTCCAGTGCTGTTCTCGCTGCTCAGTGTCAGTTCTCCGTAGTATCATCAGTGCTCAGTAAAATCAGTGCTCAGTATAATCAGTGATTGATCAGTATAATCAGTTCTCAGTATAATCAGTGCGCTGTTAGACGTGCGCCCGTTTTCCGCCATTAGTGCATTGGGATTTAGACAGTTGATGAAGTTATTGTTTCCCCAGTACAAAATCCCATCTACATTCCACTTCACTAGGCAGGCGATAGCGAGATTTTACCAATTAATATCAGTGATTTATAATTAATTATTAATTACAGTGATCTTGCCAAATGATTCCAGTGATTTTGTCATTTTTTTCCAGTGATTTGGACCAATAATACCATTGATTAGAACAGGGGTGGGCAAACTACGGCCTGCGAACCGATCCTTCCCGGCCCGCTGCCTCACGCCACTGAGCAATGACAAGCGGCCTGACCTGCTGCTTGTCATTGCGCTACAATATCTTCCAGCCGCCACTGAGTGTTTGAGAATGAGTCTCAAATATGGTGTCGAGTCCTCAGCCCATCAGAGCCCGCGGACCGGCAGCTCCTGATTGGCTGCCGGACCGCGAGCATTGATTGGCTCACAAACCGGCGCCATTATTTGAGATGCCCGCCGCCGTGTCTCGCACCCGTCCCCGGCTCCCTGCATCCATACTCGGACATCGTTCATGCCGCTGCTCAGGGGATCCTCCTTAATGCCGCTCTACTCTCCCCGACTGCCCTTATAGCGCTCCTGCACTAGCAGATCCCCTGCATGAGCACCCAGGTCGGGTCAGAGCATGCTGTTTGTGTCGACTGCCTCTGCCTTCTGCTGGGCTTCTTCTCCTCCAGGTAAGATTGTGGACTCTGCCTGCCTAATGTGTAAAAAGGGGGAACTCTTCCTGCCGTAATGTGTAAAAATGGGGACTCTGCCTGCCGTAATGTGTAAAAAGGGGGACTCTGCCTGCCGTAATGTGTAAAAATGGGGACTCTGCCTGCTGTAATGTGTAAAAAGGGGGACGCTGCTGTCTTTATGTGTAAAATTGTCTTGTATTGTATATACAAGATATTTTGTGTGTGGCCCTCGAATACTCACTGGAATTGTTATGCGGCCCCCCAGCCCACCCCTGCATTAGAACAAATAATTCCTGTGATTTTGTCATTTTCTTCCAGTGATTTGGACCAATAATACCATTGATTAGAACGAATAATTCCTGTGATTTTGTCATTTTCTTCCAGTGATTTGGACCAATAATACCATTGATTAGAACGAATAATTCCTGTGATTTTGTCATTTTCTTCCAGTGATTTGGACCAATAATACCATTGATTAGAACGAATAATTCCTGTGATATTGAGGGTTTTGTGTCGCTTAGCTTAGCCATCCAGCGACCACAGTGCACCTCTTTTACTCATTGCATCATGTACTGTTTGGGGACTATTTTTTTAAGTGCCATCCTGTCTGACACTTCCGTATATGTCCAGTGGTACTGCCATTTGATATACAGTAATTCCCGACATTACTGCCATTTAATTCCAGTGATTTTGTTATTTTCTTCCAGTGATTTAGACCAATAATACCATTGATTAGAAAGAATAATTCCTGTGATTTTGTCATAAACTTCACACGTCAGATGCATTCGCACGCCACTCAAGCACACTTATCTTAATAAATAAAGACACAACAACCGTAATTGGCGTGAAAGGGGTCAGCTTTTTATTTTGACTGAGAGGAAGGCCTATTAATACTAAAACTAAAAATGCAGACATCCCTCTCTAACTAAGGTGGATGGGAGAAGAACGGTTAAGCATGATAAACAACTTAATAAGGGTGATACAAAATTATATAACGAAATAGAGCAATAAACATATGTGTGAGGGGGTCTTCTGCCCCAGATGAATCGGGATCGGCATCCTGCCTCCATCCTGAGCAATAAAAACATATGTGTGAGAGGGGCCTTCTGCCACAGATGTTTCGGGATCGTCCTCCTGCCTCCATCCCAGACATCGGAAATCCAAAATCCAAGGACAGGGGTCGACCTTCTGCCACTACCCCTGCCCACCAACAGTTGTAGGGACGGAGGTACGCTCCGCCCCTACGGGGTAAAAAGTTGGGCCTCCGGCCCCAATATCCACATATGTTTATGATCTATCATATGGGCCCACCAAGTACGGTGGTGCCCATCAATTAATAATAAAACTATAAAAATACCTAAAAGTTCACCCGAACGTACTAACAATAAACTCCTTAAGTTAAACTAAAATAACCGTTCAGAAACCGGCCAACTGCCAGGTTACCAACCTGCCGCAGCCACCGAACCGAAAACTCAACTCAACTAAACAAAGCATAACACAAAGAAAACTCAACTCAACTCAAACTAAAGAAAAACAAAACACGAAGCTAAACAGACCTCAAGACCCGGCGTACCAGACCATTGCCACCCACATGCAGGACCAAAAGAAGGGTGTGACTGAGGTTAATAAACAAAATATAGTATGGAGAAAATGGGTAACCTAACCTGCGTCCCTGTGACTGAGGTTAATAAACGAAAAATAGTATGGAGAAAATGGGAAACCTAACCTGCATCCCTAACGGGAAGGGGGAAGGACTGGGGTCGCCCAATTTGACTTGAGGCAAAACCACAAAACTTCGGCACCCGGCAAAAAACTTAATTAAACCACCGATAAAGCAAAAATTCCTCAAGGCCCTCACAATCGCAAAGGGCGACTGTGACGAGCGGCTAATCCTCAAAGGGGCGCACGAGGAGGAAAAGGCCTGATATAGCGCCTGACTGCACCAGACTTCCACCTACCCAGTGCCCGGACTTTACCTTCGGACCAACCCGCCGCAGCGGCCACAGAAGCAGCGCCGATGCGGAAAGAGTGAGTCCCATAGTCGGCCGGCGATAGACCCAGGTATAAAATACAGCGCCCCAAAACCGACCGGAAGTGATATCTGGTCAATGGGGAACCGTCACTATGGACGAGCCACCCGTCAGGCGTTGGAGGCCGTACGGACGAATAAGCCTGGGCCGCGGTAACTGGACAAATGGCCCGCCACGAGCCCGATCCGTCTTGGAGCACTGAATCCTAGACCGCAAACCGTCGGGGCGTACGTCGACGTAGGCCGCCAGCATGGGCGAGGCAGAAGTCTGAGAAACGGACACCAGCTAGCCCACCCTGAACGCACTGTGAAAAGCCATCGTAAAGGCTGTCATGAAGAGGTGAACTTCATACCCCGAAGAGCAAATACTCCGTAGGGATCCTAAAATGCGCCTCAACAAAGACCCAGTGATTGGCTGGCGATCATCCGGCCGGGACGGGATCGCCCGAGCCAATCCCTTCGACACCCTCCGGAAGATAAAGGACTTAGTAAAGTCCTCCTCCCCCCGAAGCTGCAGAAAGTATGATATACCCGCTAGAACCCTACCAACATACGCCCGCGAAATTCCGTTGGTGTACAAAACCCAGATGTAATCTAAAAGTAAGTCATGAGGGGTCTTACCACTATGGCCCCTCTCCAGAAGGTAGCAACTCCACCGCTCCCAGGCGGCCAGATAAATTGCAAAAGTTGCAGGAGCCAACGACCTGTGGGCTAACGCCTCCAATCCGGCCAGATAAACTGCCACACATAAGCAGGACATAATTCCCCTTGGATTAGAGCTGCAGGAGCCAACCGCCTAAACCGCTGCCAGTTGCCGCTAGAAAAGGCATCAGCAATTTCATTGCGCACGGCCAGGACATGCTTGCCTCGCAACGTAATGTTGTTCACCAAGCATAGTAAGACTATCTGCGCAAAGACCCGCAGGACCGGCAAGGAGCGGATCCTTGCCATTGATGGCAAAAACCTCGCCCAAATTGTCGCACCAGAAGATCACCTGTTTGTTACGCAGGGCATCGCGCCATAGCTCCAAGCGCCCATTACGGGAAAAATTTCCAGCAACAGCATGTTTGTCGTGAAGCGCTCGCTAATCCAGGCCCTGGGCCAAGGAGACGCGCACCACCGGCCAGCGAAATAAGCTACGAAACGGGAGGTGCTAGATATGATCGCCTCCTGCCCAATACAGACGCCGGTGAAACAAACTAGAAATTTGTCCCATGTACGTAAATCCCTCCGAATTTCGAGGGACAATCTGAGAAAATGATGCGGGCGTCGAATTCCAACTGTCGCCCGCTCCGATTTTCAACAGAAAACCCTACCCATGGGGAGAATTTTGCAAGCAAAATTAAACAGGCCCAATAGGGATTGAGCCTGCATGAGAGTAAGCTTGCCTGCAGCAAGCGCATAAAGGATATCATCGTGAAGACGTAACACCTTATCCACCGGGAGCCTACAGAGGCCGACGACCATATCAATCTGAATTCCGAGATAAACTAAGGATGCTGAGGGCCCCTCAGTCTTCTCAGGCGCCACCGGAACCCCGAATGGTGCGAAGAGGGCGAGTGCCCTCCGCAGCAAGCTAGCGCAGGATCTGAGTCCTGTGGCCCGATCAAAAGGAAATCGTCCAAGCAGTGCGAAATACACCGTTTGCCCGTCGCATGCTCCATGCACCAATGGAGAAAAGAACTCAATCTCTCGAAGTATGCGCAAGAGATGGAAAAACCCATCGGGAGGCACCGAGCTATGTAATAGCCATCGTCCAATTTAAAACCCATAAACCGAAAGGCTGAAGGGTGCAGAGGGAGAAGACGAAATGCTGACTGGAAGTCCAATTTACACATTACGGCCCCCGGACCAAAAGACCTAATGGTGGCTATGGCCGAAACAAAAGGACAGGTAAATGACCTGACACTGATCAGCCGGGATAGCATCATTTACTGATGACCCTAGGGGACAGGAAGAAGTTGTAGGAGCCTAAATGTGCCTGCGGTCTTCTTAGGCACAATCCCGATGAGGGACAAGACCAAATTCGGTAAGGGGGATTCCGAAAAGGGCCTATCATCCTGCCCAACGACACCTCAGCCTGAACCTTCTGCCGTAGCACATCCGGAAACTGCTGAGCCGAATGCAGGTTCGTACCAGCCCTGGGACCCACTAGCCCAGATATCGGCAATGGGAAACCGGACGCGAAACCCGAGAGCAAAAATTGGGCGTCCACCCGCCGCAGGTACCCTCGCAACCAGAGTATGAGCGCCAGTAAGCTAATTGGGGTGGGGGCCAAGGCCAGCACCTGGGGCCGCGGAAACGCGACTCTGCCGGGTCTGTGGGCCGGAATTACCCCCTGTCCCAGGACTGGTGCAGTCCTTGATCCCATGGTCTCCGCCACATCCGATGCAGGAGTGACAAAAACGACACCGACCACCCAACTCACAGTGGGCATTACGGAAAGCGAAGCATTTACCATGCCCCGTGTATGATGGACCCGCTCGAAGAGCGGCAGAACGAGAGCCAGGTCGCTTTGGCCATCGTCTCGCCGTACCGCCATCCTCGATGCCCCGGAACCCTGTGTCAGCTCCGAGCACAATTCAACATCCTTTTTTCTGAAATTGTAGATCTGCCGGCCGTGCTGTTTGCGCCGGTAGTCCTTATCGTAACGTCGCCAAGCCGACCCGTTATACTTATGGTATAGTACGTGTATAAGGAATTGATAGCGCACTAGGTTCATGTGCTCGTCCGGGCTCGTCTCTAAAGAACATGCCGCGAAGATTAACATGCACCTAACCCAAGTAGGGTAGGATCGCAAAGCGTCTTCGCTTCCTTGTCCTTTTTCCTAGCCGAAAGCAAAGCTTTACGAGCATCGCCAGTAAGTGCGAAGATATGGACGTATTGGACCTTATGGATCCTGCCCCGGACCCGGGGCCTCAGACCACATTGCACCGCCGTGTTAGCGCAGTGACCGGTGTCCGACTCAAACGACACTTGCGAGGCGGAAGAGGTTGAACACCGGCACACGTGCCATTTGACCCTGTGCAAACCGTCTTTGGAAAAGGACACCCCCCTCTGAGGACGTGGAGCCAAGGGATGAGTCCGTGCCCCGACGCCTATGCCTGTGTTTACAGCGCTTGCCGGAAAACTTACGCGTACTTCTACCCACGCTAGAGGAGCGGGACTGAGTACTAGATCCCAACCCGCTACGGGATGTAACCGCACTACCCCGGGACCAGTCACGGTCCGATGAAGACTCACCTGCACGAGAAGCAACTCCGTCCGTCCCTGCGCCCTCTGGATAACTTGCTGAGGCACTGGCCGACTCCATTCCAGTACCGACATCCACGACTGGGGAGACAAAAGAGACATTGTTCCCGTGGACTCCTCCCGGTCCCGCAGCCGCCACGAGCGGGGCTGGCAGGCCGAGGGTTCCGCCAGAGGACAGGAGCGGCGTAAGCGTCTGCGCGATGCTATCAGCCAAAGCAGCGGTGGCCGGCCCCTGTCCCCCAGGTACGGAGGATGCAAGGGGGGCACCGCCAACATGACTGCGGCATAAATGGCGGACAAGACGGTGACGTCCATGAAAGCTGCGGATGCCATCGCTCTAAGCTCAGACACGGCACGCGAGTCCCGCGTCCCCACGCGAGTCCCGAGTTATCAGTACGGACGCGGCGAGGGACAGACAACCCGGTACCCGCCTGTGCACACTGCGGCCGGGCACCTTAGCCTAGGACCAGCTGGGACCGCACGGCCACGTCTGGAGGCATCACTATGCGACGCGCGTGTAACCCCAGATGGGGGTGGAGCCACGGGTCCAACCACTGCGGACGGACGCGGAGCGTCCCTGCGCGATAGCCCATGAAAGTTGCGCCGGTGGCACCGGCCCATCAGCCGCTGCAGAGCGGGCGGGTCGCGCCACCCAGCCGCGCACTACCCATCCCTGAGCTGGGACATTATGATCGCCGCCGGGCCCAGCAGGAGGAGGTCTCCCTGGGGCTCCCCAGGTGCGGATCCGAGATATGGCAGCACGCATGCGCTGCACGGACCCACCACGTCTGGCAGCCGCGCGACCCCCCACCCAGAGGAGAGGGGGAGTGGGTCATGGAGGCCGCCCCCACTGTGATGGACTAACTCTAATGCAGCACACGCGCGCTGCCCGGACCCACCGCGTCCGGCAGCCGTGCGCCCCCTCGCCAGCCTAGTGGGGAGGGAGAGATGGTCATGGTGGATGAGTTAAGTCCCATGCCGCGTGCTGGCCGGACCCACCCGCCCGTTGGAGGTGAAACCATGGGGGCTCATGGTGGAAAGGGGGGGGGCCACCGGGCAGCTGGGCGGGAGCACCGATCCATCAGTGCAGGACCAGCGTGCCTGCCAGCCGCCCAACATCATAGGCAAGACTCGCAGCGGTGGGTGCAGGGACGGCACAACCCCGTCCGTCCCCAGCCGCAACCAGTGGCGGGGACGGAGACGGAGAGAGCGGACGGAAGTGACCACAGGCGGGCGGCCAAGCCTGGCTGCGCACGCACTGGGTTTCCCACACTGCAGGCGCGGCATGCCTACCCTGAGCCAGCCGGACCACATCAAAGTCCGGGAGCACGGACGGGCGAGCATGGCCGCGGATGCCTAAGGGATCCCTTGCTCTAGATGCTGCAAGCTCGCTCCAGCTCGGCCAGACCTCGGAGGAGCCCAGCAGCCAAGCAGGCAGGCCAGCGCTGCCCTGGGTCAGGCAGCCATAAGCACACACAGGTAGAATAATGAATGAAGAAAGGAGAAGGGAGAAAGTGGGACAGGAGGTAGAACAGGAGTAGAGTTTAGTAGAAGATACTCTAGTTTAGTAGAAGATACTCTAGATAAGGAGAGCAGAGAGAAAGATGAGAGGATCAAATAATTAATATGCAGCAATAAAACACTGTTATATCAGCTGTACTCAACAGTTCAACGGAAAAAACTGGAAAGAGGCAGGATGTCTTAGGTCTGAAGACTATATGTATGTCAGACCAGCCCCTTTACAGAATCCAGCCAATCATAATCAAGGCAGTTTTCCTTACGTTCCTCCCACAAAAACTGTAACCCCTTCCGTGCCAGAGTGATGCATTAAGAGACAAGCCCAGCCGGTGAGTTTATGCTGTTTCGGCCATATTACATGACCTACGCAGTCTTTTTCTTCCAGTGATTTGGACCAATAACACCATTGATTACAACAAATAATTCCTGTGATATTGAGATGTTTGTGTCGCTTAGCTTAGCCGTCCAGCGACCACAGTGCACCTCTTTTTCTCTTTTCTTTGCATCATGTGCTGTTTGGAGACTATCTTTTTAAGTGCCATCCTGTCTGACACTGCAGTGCCACTGCTACATGAGCCAGGTGTTTGTGCCGGCCACTTGGGTCGCTTAGTTTAGCCATCCAGCGACCGCCATCCAGCAACCTTGGTGCACCTCTTTTTTTCTTTGCATCATGTGCTGTTTGGGGACTATTTTTTGAAGTGTGATCCTGTCTGACACTGCAGTGCCACTCCTAGATGGGCCAGGTGTTTGTGTCGGCTACTTGGGTCGCTTAGCTTAGTCATACAGCGACCTTGGTGCAAATTTTAGGACTAAAAATATTGTGAGGTGTGAGGTGTTCAGAATAGACTGGAAATTAGTGGAAATTGTGGTTATTGAGGTTAATAATACTATGGGATCAAAATTACCCCCAAATTCTATGATTTAAGCTGTTTTTTTTTTTTTTAAACACCCGAACCCTACAAAAAATTTTAAGGGAGGTTTTGCCAAAACGCGTCCGAATCCAAAACACGGCCGCGGAACCGAATCCAAAACCAAAACACAAAACCCGAAAAATTTCCGGTGCACATCACTAGAAATCTCCTATATAATAGCCCAGATCTGTGACTTTGTGCTTCATTTGCTAACGCTGGGCGGAGTCACAACACTGGGTGGAGTTAGTCAAATGAGTCACAGATCTGGGCAAATCTATAGGAGACTAGGAGCAGCAGCAGATGGTATGGGCATGTCACAGACAGGGGTGCATACCTCCCAGCTTTCTTCAGGCAGAAGGAGGGACACACGCACTGTGAAAAGGGGGCGTGACCAACGAAAAGGTGCGTGGCTTCATGGGCATCCACGATCGTGAGCCACGCCCCCGTTTTAGTCAGTGAGGGGGCATGCCCAGCGCTCTGTGAGCTGCTGGCATGCCCCCAGGGGTGGATTATGAGTCCGGGGGGCCCAGGGCACTTGAGACAGGGGGGCCTATCTCATTGCTGTGCCTGCTGTGGGTTTGGGGGCGTGGCCTAATCGTGCCCACATGGACACGCCCCCTTATGCAAATTCCGGAATTTTTTTTTTTTTATGGGATTTTGGCCCCTCAGCTAGGGGTAAATCCAGAGGGGGTGGTCGCTCCCCCCTACACACCTGCACAGGCAGAAGACAGCAGGGAGGCTGCTGCCTCCCTGCAACACCACAGACCTGCCAACACGCAGCAGAGTGTGCTGACTGTAGCACAATGCTGCTGCTGTTACCGGCAGGACGGGGGAGCTTCTGAGCTGGGACAGAGCTACTCCAGCCGGGGGGCCCCCTAAAACTGTGGGGCCTGCAGTACGTACCCCCTGGCCCCCCTTAATCCGGCTCTGCTGCCGGACACCCCCCTTAATCCGTACCCCCTGATGCCCCCTCTCCCTCTGTCTCCGCTAAATAGTCTATTCACCGTTGCTCTGATAAGCAGAACAGCGAGTACAGGAGCTTCCCAACTGCCCCCCCCCCCCCAACACCGCAGTACACTGCGGCCCGCTGGTGGGACAGCAGGACAGACCCCCAAAAATGGGACTGTCCCGCGAAAATCGGGACAGTTGGGAGTTATGGGGATGTGTGAGGGGGTATGACGTACAGACAGACGGGCACCGGCTCACTGTGTGCTTGACCCCCCACATCAGCATACTCAGCAGGGGCTCTCTGGCACGGAGGAGCGTCACTTTCTGGCACACTCCACGCTTCTTAGCTGCAGTTTTGTGGGGCACCTGCCGCTGTGCAGGTTCCGTACTGCCTCTGTTATTTCCAGCCCCGGCAACCCCACCGCTAGCTGCAGCGCTGCCACCCGCAGTGAGGTGCGCCCAGCTCCTTCACACACTTTAGCCGGCGGGTAGCGCTGCAGAAGTCCGCGCAGCTTGCAGGCTCCGACCCCCTCCTCCCTCCAGCCGCAGCATCTCCTGGGGGCTAACCAGTCACTCCCAGTCTCTCCTTACCACAGTGCCCGGCAGCCGCGAGGTCCGCGCCGCGTGCATGATATGACCCCCTTCTCCCTCCAGCCGCAGCGTCTCCTGGGGGCTAACCAGTCACTCCCCGTCTCCTCTTACCACAGTGCCCGGCAGCCGCGAGGTCTGCGCCGCGTGCATGCTATGACCTCCTCCTCCCTCCAGCCGCAGCGTCTCCCGGGGGCTAACCAGTCACTCCCAGTATCCCCTTACCACAGTGCCTGGCAGCCGCGAGGTCCACGCCACGTGCATGCTATGACCCCCTCCTCCCTCCTGCCGCAGCATCTCCTGGGGGCTAACCTGTCACTCCCAGTCTTCCCTTACCACAGTGCCCGTCAGCCGCGCGAGGTCCACGGTGTGTGACTGAGGAGGGGGGAAGGGATGCGGACGGGCAGAGGAAGCAGGACTCCAGCCTGAGAGAGTCAGCCATGCCAAGTCTCCACCAGCAGCAGATCCCAACAGGTTGGAGTGGAACAGCAGCAGCCAGCAGCAGTGACTCCGGTAAGACACATCTTTCTGTCACCACTGTTTTGTCCCTAATACCAATCTCTCCCGTGCCCTGTGTTCTGTCATGTCCCTGTCATCCCTGGCCTTGCCCTGTCACCCTTTCCTGGCCCTGTCACCCCTATCCAGGTCCTGTCACCCCTGTGCTTGCCCTGTCAACCCTATACAGGCCCTGTCACCCCTGTCCTGGTCCTGCCGCCCCTACCCTGGCCCTGTCACCCCTATCCTGTCCCTGTCATATCTGTCCTGGCCTTGTCGCCCCTGTCCTGGCCCACCCCTCCACCCGCAGCATCTACAGACACCCTCCCCCATCCGCAAGTCCCCCCCGCACCCGCTACATTCTGTACATCATGCCCTGCAGGTGCTGTTAACGCCGTCGCAAGGGGCTGCGCCTCCTTCACCATCGCACGCCCTTTCATTGTGCAATATTTAACCACTAACAAAGGAATGCAAGTAATACTCCATATAATGCAAATATTGAACCCCAGATAGGCATGCAAGGGTTAAGGGGGCGTAGCCCCTTGCGACGGTGTGAAGAGCGCCCGTAGGGCGCGATGAAGCACCTAGTCAGAGATATATACATTCAAATGGGATCATCAGAACCTTTCCCTGTATTGGTTATAAGGCACAGAGATCCCTATGGCTACATGCATTTTAAATAAGGTTTCTCGTGGCCACTTACAGTATATGGAACCTCTTGTAAAACATAATACACAAACAAATCCTGAAAAATATCACTGTCTTTTCTTCAACAAGTAGATCTTACTAACTTTGGGGCTCATTTACATTTAGATGTAAGTCATTTTTATGACTCGCTTCTCAGATGTAGCAATACACGTCCGCGCTGGGTGGTATTCAGTATACCGGTTGTTGGGATCCCGGCGCACAGTATACCGACGCCCGGAATCCCGACAACCGGCATACCGACACCTTTTCTCCCTCTTGAGGGTCCATCACCCCCCTGGAGGGAGATCAGATAGCGTGGCGCGCTTACTGCGCCACTGTGCCCACAGCGAGCCCACAAGGGGCTCATTTGCACTCGCCCCGTGGCGGCAAGCCGGCAGTCAGGATTCCGGCACCGGTATGCTGGCCGCCGGGGACTTGGCCGCTGGCAACTCATACTACACCCGTCTGCGCTGATAGGTGTTACTTTCACAATCTCCCTGAAATGCTTTTTCAAAAGTAGGCAAGTATGGTTTAAAGGTGGGCACAGTGCTGGATTAAAAAGATTTCAGGGGTCATTAAAGGCCAGGTGCCCCTCTGGTCTAAAATGAAGAGCATAGTGTCACCATGCGTGAAAGGAAGAGCTTTAAAAAAGGCTGAAATCCATCATAAAAGGAATATTTATTTACCATGTACCCAGATGCATTACATTACAGACACAGAGAGCATCCCAGTGATGACCATACAATACACAGTGCATCGAAGTGACCGCCATATAATATCAACCCCTCACCACTGATTGACCCATTTTCAAATAGTCATTTGTATTATTACAAATACCGCATTCAACGTAATTAATCCCTTTGCAATCATTCGTTTCCTTATCTCCATTATTAATTATCCCCATCATCCGTTCTATTTATGAATATTAATTAACTCCATAATTGCCTCCCTCTAGCTCACAAAAAGCATTTATTCATCTTAATTAGCCCCATTAAAAGAATTAACCCATTCACCCTCAGAGTCAACCCCAGTTATCCTAAATAACCCGTTATTTATTAACATTAATTAATTTCTTTCAATTATAGCCATTGACCCCTCGATCCACAGTAATCTGTTATTATCCTGTCTGGGCTACTCCCACAAAGTATAGGGGAAATTGACTGGATGCCCCGTCGTTATGTCGTTACCTACAATGTGTGCCGTCGCGAATACATGTGACTTGGATGCTATGTGGAGGACACAAGGGACTTGATGCAGCGTCCGATGTGTTCCCATAGAACAAAATTGGAAATAAATGAGTATACTCTCCCATATACAGAGTTATACTCATCTGTTCATCATCAGGAAAGCAGTCGATATGCCTTCACATACTGTATGCCACCTTCCTGAATACTACTGGAAAGACTGCGGTACCACCTAGGGCCATCTTAACATATATGCACACTGGGCAGCTGCCCGGGGCTCCACAATTCTAGGGGCCTCCAAGCAGGAGCAGGTGGCGGTCACACACTCAGCATTCTCTAACTGCCTCCCAGGCTGCAGCCAATGAATGTCTGTCAGCATGTTGATTGGTGGATGGCAGGAGCTATCCTCCAATCAGAGTGCTGACTGCCATTCACTGTATGGAATCATGTGGAGAGACGGTGCGGGACAGGTAAGTTATGATTATTATTTTTTTCTCATTGGTTCAGGTGAATGGGTGGGTATAGGACCTGATGCATTGCTTTGCCCAGGCAGGGCCGGCAACAGGGGGGGGGGGGGTTAAAGGGGACACCTGTACCGGGCCCCAAGGATCAGAGGGGCCCCAAGTATATGCCACTTAGTGTCCGGCAGGGATGTGAGTAGGGACTCATCATGGAGTTATTGGGGAGAGGCAGACCGTGGTGTGTGTCGGGGGAGGAAGGAGAGATATACATATTTATATATCTGTACACTGTAGATAAATAAAAAAATATATATTTATTTAATAACAGTTTATTATATAGCGCAGCAAATTACGTTGCTCTCAGGGGGCCCCCAGAGATATCACTGTACCGGGCCCCAAGATGTCTGTTGCCGGCCCTGTGCCCAGGGCCTACAGTGCTGGTAAAACTTCACTGGTGCAGGTGCCTACTGTATGGAGGGGAAGTGGGGAAGGGGGGGGGGGGGTATTGCACTAGGTATAAATATGCCGCAGCCCATGCTCACCTTTTGTACCTGATTCTGGGTGGGACACAACTGGAAATGCAGATTTCAGCATACTACATATACACAGAGGGCAGGTAAGGCAGGTGGATACTAGTATACATGGGCATATTCTTACACAAGAATAAGGAAGTGAGGAAGCTACCGCGGCCGACTCCGGCCTTTCATCTCAGATATCCTCAGTTCTGATAACAATCACCGGTTTTGCTCCCCCAAAAAAGCAATAACGAGCCACTTATGAACAATAGTTGGCAGGCGCTTTGGGACAACCCAGTATACAGCCCACAGATGGGGAGAGAAATACATCTCAGAGCTCACCACTTTGCAACCCTCCCCTTTGCTTCTTAGTAAGTACAAGTCGTCAATTACAGACTATTCCGAAAGGAATGACACGGGACACCGCCAGGAAGATTGATATGGTGGCTTTCCTCCAGCCTGAGCGAATAAATGAGGGTAACACAGTAAACGGCGCCCTGTCACAGTGTGTCGCTGCCACAGATTACATGTTACAGACCAGAAAAGGCCGTCCTGCTGAAATCTGCAAAGCTCTGACGGGATGACAGGAGCTGGAGGATGAGATGCTCACACTGCCAGTCCCCTGATCAGCAGGAATAGAGGCCGCATGGGGTGTCACAAACACAGTGTCAGGCCGCAGGATTACACGCGTCTATATCCCCAAACTCGGCAGTGTTCTACTGATACGGAATAGAAACTGATGAGGGGATTACAAGTGACATAATAATCTGTTACATAACAAGCTTAGTCGTCCACATTTTAAATGATATATATGGGGACACTTTGCTGCCGAATAGAGACACTCAAGCACATGACGCACATTGTGGTGTAAGCGGCAATTGTACTGTATACTGCTACCCTTAGCCAGACATTCCTGCTGACCTTGCCTGTTAATGTCACCAATTGGCTCTTTAAATACTCCTATTCAATATACAGTATATTAACTGATACAGCCCTAAGAATAGAATAGATAGTGAAAGCTGCGTTCTCAATACAGAATAGCAAAAGGGCGTAAGTTTACGAAGTTGCAGATTTTGCAAGCAGAGGCTTCTTGGTGGGTCTGACCCTGAAATTTGGAGCAGTTTCTGAGTCGCACGCAGCAGCGTCTACTGGCGGACGCCTATCTGCGAGTTTATAGAAATGCCGCTACAAACTCCTTCCCTTGTGTACATCCACGTGGCTGAATGGGTGAGGTCGGAGACACCCACTTTTAGCGTCCATGCATGCTATAATACCGATTGGTGTGTCCTTATACGCCACCATTGATCATACCATCGAAGCTTACACCAGCCCTGTGGCGGCTGTGCGTCTGGGACATTAGGGGAGATGTATCAAAGCTTGGAGAGAGGCAAAGTGGAGAGAGAAAAAGGGGTCTATGCACCAATCCTTGGAGAGAGATAAAGTGGACGGGGATAAAGTACCAGCCAACCGGCTCCTGTCATTTTTTTTTCAAAAACAGCCTGTAACACGGCAATTAGAAGCTGATTGGCTGGTACTTTATCTCCATCCACTTTATCTCTTTCCAAGGCTTAGTAAATAGACTTCTTTATCTCTCTTCAAGGCTTGATACATATCCCAATATTATCAACTGTGCTCATATTAAAACAGAGATAACCAGAATTAAATTGTTTCCATTATCATAATATTTTCTTTACTCTTATTTGGAATCCTATATAATAAAAGGCTAATGCTGGTCCTCACCTATATGGGGGGAATTCAAGTGTGTTGCGCGCCGGCGGCCACTATTTGGCACAGTCGCCCGCCTTACTGTTTTGTTGTTCTGTCATTTTGATGGGTTGGTAACTAGTATATATAGGCATGTCTAGCCTTAAATGCTTGTTGCGAGATGTTTCTTTATAAGATTACTAGCAATATATTTTGGGAAATTTTGTAGGTATTGATGCTAACATTGGTGCCTGCAACACTGGATTTCTTGTTTGCAACTATTCTCTGTGATATTTATTTTCTTCTCACTCAGCACAATATACATGATAAATTTGATGTCTATGCAATAAATAGAAAAGGCAATTTGGAATTTGTAACTTAATGATCAAAAAACTTAATGTTAAAAAACATGTATTTTAGATTTGTTGTATTCTTCTTTTAGTGTGTTTAACTAAAGATTACTAATAAACAATGCACAGCCCACACCCACAAGCAGCAGCAGCAGACGCTGAGATAAGTAGACACAGATCACATGGGACAGAAAACTGGTGTATCCTGCCGGGGGTCCCGCAAGGATTTGCTGAGTGTCAACAGCAGAGGCTGATGAGCCTGGACAAAGTCATAGTTACTACAGCAAATCACTGTCATGCCCAGAAATTCATTGGTGGTCCTCTGGTAGCAGCAAAGATTCCTAAGAATTGGGAGATTTGATTTATAATGTAGGGCAGTAAGAGATAAGAGCTTGAAATTGGACTCTCCTGCAGGATACAGGAGGGTAGGCAACTATGTAATGGGTACAGGTGCAGCCCCAGGGGCCCATGTGGACTCAGATCTGTAGAGAGCGGGCGAGGTTAAAATGGCACATATCTCATAATTTTAGCCCTGCCCTCTCCCGATGGGCCCATGATTAGTAGAATTTAGCTGCAACGCTTTATTTAAGATATGTTCTCATCAAGTCCCATTTGGGTGCCTGCTTCTTTTCTTTATCCATGTTAACACTTCTTTTGTTGTGTTTATCCTGTGCACCTGGGCCATTAATTACAGGAAGGTTTGTGCCTAAGTGCTGAGGTCAAGATTACTAGGGCCGATGGGTTAATTTATTGTAATATACTGTGAGGAGATGAAGGTGCACTCTCCTGGGGTAGATTGCCACCTTCCCACACACAGCAACTGATTAACACCACACCAGTCCAGGGTTTTCATGCAATTTAGCCGTAGCTAGTTTATTGTGCAGTAAAATAAGACCTAAAACAAAATCCTTCTTAAATCCTGGACCATTAAGGTGCCTTGAGGACCACGTTTGGGAACCTCTGGCCTAATGGATGGAGCCTGCCCTCTCTCTCCATCCATAATCCCAGGAAACCTTAACCGTTTTTTACTAAAGCACAAACATCTATCCAGTCTCTTCTGCCATCACATATATTTTCCTGGGGTTTTACAGCATACAGGATAGGTCAGAAACCTGGTTCTAACATATCTCCCATTTATAACTTTACCAGTGTTTTTATCACAATATATATCACATGTGTGTGACTGTGTATATATATATATATATATATATATATATATTCCCCACGGACCGGCACTCCCTCCTTCAAATTGCTGCAATGGCTCCGGTGCCCTCCAGAAAGATCCACATAACCAGAAAAGAAGAGGCGGCACTCGGAGACTTAAAATGCAATGAGTGTATTCAACAAAGAAACCAACGTTTCGGGGTCAGTTGTACCCCTTTGTCAAGGTGAATGGCATTAAGATGGCATTAAGATAGTAATCTGCAATTTAATAACATCAGGCATTAAAATCATACCATTTAACATGGACATGGTATATGCCTCTTATAATACTAAACGACAGCCTGCAGCTCAGGTGTAGTCACTTTAAACATCATTGTAAATTGGACACTGAACGCTTTATAATGGATCTCAACGTCACAGACTCCAGCCCTCTGACGAAGTCTATGACGAAACGCGTTGGGGCGGAGTCTGGTGACGTAAACGATCGTTGGTATTGCCGAGCGAGGAGTCGGGGACGTGAGTGATTCCTGCCCGAGAAGTCTGGGGAAACCAGCCGCCGACGGGTTGAGGTATCCGGTATGATCGCCTGACACTTGTTCCTGCATACCTATCGATCAATTGTTTTGAATCACGTGGTAACCAGCCCACACTGGTTGCCTTCTGGTACGAATATTATCTATTGGATTTTAACATTTTGTGTATATACTTTTAAAATAAAAAACTTTTATGCACTATGGAGCGCCCCCTATATATGTTCTATTGACAGATATCTTTTTCTCCGGAGGAGTTCGGATTGTTGAAAGGGGAGCTGCGGTCCTATTAATACAACGAGGATCTAGTGCAAAAGTGCAGCATTCACGAAAAGCTGCAGTGATTAAATATATGGACACACGCTAAGTGTATTTATACACATATATATTACAATTACTCTGTTACTAATAATCAGCGCTATATCATAATTGTTTGTATATATATATATATATATATATATATATATATATATAAAATGTCCCTGACTTGTAGAACTCTTGCAGAAAAGTAATGACTGTACTTATATTAAAACATTCCATCACGGTGGATTACTTTAGCGGTATTCGGGGGGAATAAAATGTATGCATTATTTTAATGGCATAAGTGAGTCAGCTTCTTAATGCGTTCTTTTAGAACAGCCGTCAGGAGGGAATACCAGAATAAAATATATCTCAGAAAGGTTCTGTGATAGATCCGTGTTCAAAGGATTTTTCTCCTCTGTTTCATTCACTTAGCCGTCCTGCATCAATTTAATCTCCATCCGTCGAGACCAGATATCAGCCGCCTAATGATGAAATGCATCGCCTCTGGCGTCTGGTAAGTGATCGGATAATCCAAAAATGTAAATTGTTTTCATTAATTACTCAAAAAAGAAATACCCAAACAATATATAGCTTTTTTTATAGTAGTTTTTTCTTTTTTCTTTCAGATATTTATATTTACAGAAATCAAGTAGAAATTTAGAAAGAAATATGAAATATAGTAAATTGTGTTTATATGTCATCCTTAGGTTCAATTGTGTGGTGAGGGACAAGATTTGCTTCTCTTTGTCCACATATTTTATGATTGGCAGCCACTGATTTTGCCTAATACACTGACCAAAAATAATTTTAATTGGTCCTGGACCACAAACCCAGGCCACCCCCCGCATGCTGAGGGAATGCAGCCCGCTACCGGGTGTCACTCGCCAAGGGGTGACACGAAAATGCCGGCTCCTGCTCAGTGACAGGAGTCGAGGGCTGCACTGTTACATTATGTGCAGCACTCGGCTCCTGTCACTGTGTAGGAGCCGGCACTGCAGGCACAGCACTCCCCGAGAGGCAGTCCGCACCTCCCAAACCCCCCAAGTGACAAAAACCGGTGTTGGGTCGTGAAGCCCACCCCTCCAGTGAAGCCTTGCCCCCTTCAGTGCCACACCAGTTGTCCAGGATGTAGTTGACGCCTTTGCACCCCTGCAAGTGTCCTGAGGCACCCCAGGGTGCCATGGCACACAGTTTGAAACCACTGGGCTACGTAATTATACTTACCTTCCCCCAATGCCCTCTAGCCCACCCCCCTGCCGCAGCCTAGGCCTAACCCTCTCCGGTGGTGCCTACCCCTTCCACTTAAACCTAACCCCCCCACACCCCTGGATTACCTGTACCGCAGCCCCAGTGGTCTGGATTTTGTTATCGGGATTGTGATCCTTCTTGGGATGCCGTCGCCGGCATTCCGGGCAGTGTTAGGATTTCGGTACCTGTATTGCGACCGCCGGGATCCTGACAGGATCCCCTTTCAAACAAATTAGCGTTATAGGTTTGACTAGAGCATCACTAATATTCATATAGATACTTACCTCCCATGTGTCTTGCATTTGGCAGGACAGTCCCACTTTTCCTGCTGTCTCAATCTCACTGGCTGTGCTGCTTCACAGGAGAGAAGAACTGGGGGCATGCCAGCAGCTCCCAGAGTGCTGGGCATGCCCCCACATTTTGGGTAAGTGCAAGGGTCCCACTCAGTGGCATATCTATTATGGGCACAGGCACTGTGCCCACTTACCTTTCTGGAGTCCCAGCAGCAGCACTGCACAGATCATACGGAAAATGGCACAGCGGACGTTTTCCAAGAGTTTTGCAGTAGAGCCAGTGGGGGACATTTACTAAGCAGTGATAAGAGCGGAGAAGTGAGCCAGTGGAGAAATTGCCCCATCAACCAATCAGCAGCTCTGTATCATTTTGTAGTATGCAAATGATAGATGTTACTTCAGTGCTGATTGGTTGCCATGGGCAACTTCTCCACTGGCTCACTTCTCCGCTCTTATCACTGCTTAGTAAATGTCCCCCAGAGTCTACTAGTGCTCAGAGTCTTCTGCGCTGCTGGCTAGCAAGAAGGGGTGCCTGGATGAAGACTGCACACTCCTATCCTAAAAAGCCCCTGGTCCCGCTACATGCCTAGCAAAACTTGGGAGGTACAGTATGAAGATGCATATTTGCCTTCTCTGTGAACATCCCCTTGGGATATAATCACATCCCCGCTTGGCACTGCACAGAGGCTCGAATCTCATAATCCCATCTACACCCACCTTGCAAGGAGAGAATTTAAAATTAGTGCGGATCAAAATCCCTAAAGGTTTGGGTACTCAGCGATCATATGCCATATCCATGGGTAATGCAAACATCAAGTTCTGTCTTACAGAGGCAGAACTTCACCTGGGGCGCAGGAGATAACATCTCTAGGAGTGCTCAACCCATCCCCTTGGAGATAGGAGGAGAATACGATCAATGAAGTAATCGGAAGATAAACATCTATGTTACAAAAATGTACTCAATAAAAAGGAGCATTATGGAGAGCAGGACTGATCTGGTTATCACAATATAGGTCTGTCTGTATTTTTTTCCCATTGTTTATATAACTTTAAAAGAAAGAATATTATTTTGTGGCCCAGACTGTATTGTGCTGGAAAAGCCATGTCTGCGAGACATGAAAAACTCCCAGGAACTAGGGCTGCTCCCAATCAATGTATCTCAATGCGCTGCAGAAAACATTATTCACGCAAAAAAATCTTCATTAGTCTAAACAAGCGTTCAGAATGCATTTACATAAAATTCAATTAAGACGATGTGGAAAATAAAAAGCTTTGTTAAAATATGTATTAAAATAAATTGTGTGGAGAGGAAAATTTTTTTGCATGAATGTATGGTAGCTGAATATTATGCTAATTTATATTGCCGTTTTATGGCATAGACAGAGAGACAAATGGGAATGCTGAGGGATCTGGATAATGAGCTCCATGGGGTAAATTTATAAAGAGGGTTTTGTAAATAATTGAAATATTCTTCATAAACAAACACAAGTGACACAATCAGTCAGACAAGCACTCCAAACTGAGTTTTCATGTCCAGTCAAAACTGCTCTGAGCCCAAACTTCCCCATCAGTGACTGGGTGCTATTAATAAATAACGGCTAAATAATTAACAAGATTGTTTCTAAATTCCTGTTAATTCCAGTCCCGGTAACTGCAAAAGTGATTTCAGTGGGAAATGCAGATGCAGAACATTTAGACCTGGGTGGTCTGCACACTAGAGTTACATAAAGGCAGGATGTTCTAGATTTGCAATTCACTGGTTCCAGATGCTGAATAGACAGTGTTTCGCTAGACAGTCCATAGGTTGACCCCTTATGGTTCACATTGTCAAGAGGTCGATAGGTAAAAGGTTGACTGTGTCTAAAGTCGAAAGGTACAAAAACTCAACAGGTTCAAAAATTCAACAAGACAATGGTCAACACACACATGGTCAACACGTTTAAAAAACAACAACTTTTTTTAAAACTTTGGCTTCATTTACCATCCACGTGGTCTACGATTGGGAATAGTAACATGTGGCAAGTGCAGCCCAAAGAGAGCCTTGAGAGGGTACACAGTACACTAATTGGGATCACGTGTGATGAAACATACAATATGACACCCCATAAGCTTTAAAAAAGTATCAACCTTTTGACCCTGTCGACCTTAGACACCATCAACCTTTTAACTGCTGACCTATTGACATTGTGACCTGTTGACATTTTTTATGTTGACCGTATGGGGTTGATCTATTGACTGTCTAGAAAACCTGTAGATCTATATAACCACACCCGCGGTTCAGTTGGTCCTCGGAGCTACACACAGACCAGTTTTTAATTAAGACCCTCATTCCGAGTAGATCGATCGCTGCCGTTTTTCGCAGAGCAGCAATCAGGTTACTACTGCGCAATGCGCAAGCACGTCGTACGGTACAAACAGCATTGTTGCTGGGCAATGCTTCTAGCAATTAATCCATTCGCACAACCGATCGCAAGGAGATTAACAGGAAGAAGGCGTTTATGGGTGTCAACTGATCGTTTTCTGGGAGTGGTTGGAAAAATGCAGGCGTATCCAAGCGTTTGCAGGGCGGGTGTCTGACGTCAATTCCAGAACCGGACAGGCTGAAGTGATCGCAAGGGCTGAGTAAGTTCAGACCTACTCAGAAACTGCAAAAACCTTTTCGTCCCGCTCGGCTGCACATGCGATCACAGACTTGCAAAGCGAAAATACACTCCCCCGTGGGCGGAGACTATCTGATCGCTGCTCTGCAAAAAATAGCTAGTGAGCGATCAACTCGGAATGATGGCCAAAGTACAGTTGAGTCAGTGGATTACTGATTATTAATGAGCCACCTGGGCTGATTCATAAAGGATGTAAAAGCTGGCCTACCAGCATCCATCATTAGGAATGAAGAGAAAGATCTACCAAGCCTTCTAAAGAGGACCAATGGGAGATTGTCTAAAGCAACCAATTAGATTCTAGCTAGCATTCATCAAGAACTGATAGCTAGCATCTGATTGGTAGCTATGGGTGGCCTCTCTACTTGTCCTCTTTAGAAGGATTGGTATTGTGCATCTCTACCCATGGCTCTGGAGTGTAAAGGCCCCATTAGAACCTGATTACTCATGACTGTTGTCGCCGTGCCACACACTGCAACATTGGTGCAGTGGCAAAACAGGCACTATGGTGCCCAGAGGTCTCCTGCTTTGCATTCATAAGGTAGTAGAGTGGATTCTGCACATGCATAGTGGTGGCGTGGATTCTGCACATGTGCAGTGGCAGAGTGGATTGTGCACAGAAGTGGCTCCTGCTCAGATCTTTTGAGCGTAGAGGAAGCTACAGTGGCATTGCTGGGTCCTCATCCCTATTTTGCTATGGTGTCCACAGATGTTCTGTCCTGCCCAGCATTTGAGCACTGGCACAGCTTTACTAAGCCCAGCAGGTGACAGGATGAGTAGTCACCAAGCTATCAGGAGGGCTCTGCTTCTCCAGTTATGTCAGGAGCACAATAAGTAATACACAAAGGGAAGGAATTACTACTGGTTGAGAACTCTGTAGATAATTTACTGTCTATGGTCCAAACAACTGTTCATCCGGCATAACCATATAAGTGAAATGCACAGACACCTCTTCTACCATGGGAATTTAAATGAATACATAGAGCGCAGCTATGAGGACCTGGACTGGCAGTTTGACCATTTAGACATTTTCTAGAATAGTTTCTGTACCTGGAACATGTTGGGTTCTTGTTCCAGACTTTTATCACAATCATCTGTTTAGCCGCAGTCAGTTTCACAGTCCCACTTTCATTAAATAGCCATAGCCGTAACCACAACACATGGATGGCCCAAAATACTTTACACGGTTAGTGGTAGTGCCAATGGACAACATCATCAGCCACCCCAAAAACGTGTGGAGCTCTTTGGACTGGATATTTCCAGTATTAGTTCTGAAGCTCGTTAATGTGGAATGATTTTACTGCTTATCTGGAAAACGCTTAATGACCTGTTCCTCTAACTTTTTATGTCTAGCTTTAATTCTGTAAATCTCTTGCTAACAATTTTGTAACCTCTAAAGCTCTGCTCTCTAGAAAGTAACCTAGCATTAGATAAAGTGCAGAGTTTCTGGATAGCAGGGAATTCTTTGCTACAGAAATAGGTTTACAGTATATGCTATATGTTATCACTACTATCTATGGTAGGATGTACGTGGTTCGCCTCTGTAGAGCTCACAGCACATGATATGTAAGTGTTCTGACTTGGGGTTAAAGTGTCCCTGGGAATTGCTTTCAGATCTTAGAAACAATGTAATTATCGAACATTCATTTATTGTAGAGGCCTACGATCAATAGGCCTTCTTCATAGTTGTACGCTATGCCGATGTTTTTGCAATTAAGAGACAATCTGTAAACTGTGCATGTGTCACTGCTGCAATGCACGGACGCAGTGTTTGATTTGTGACTACTCTTGCAGTGAGGATTATTTATGAAGTGATTAACAGGAAGCGTCATCTTGTGAGAGGCAATAGGAAGTGGTAGCAAAAATGCAGGCTTGTTGGGACCGTTTTCTTTCAGGGCGTGTATCACACCCGGAGCGGGCTGCCGCAAAATGGGGGTGTGGCCTTCTAGGAGGGTGCGTGACTTAGCAGAGGGGCGTGACCTTGCAGCCCGAACCCCCATTTTCAGCATTCCGGGGGTTCAGCCGGAATCTGCATTTGTGGCAGAATTAGCCTCTAGCTATAGATCAGGCCCAATGTGCGTAGATTGATGTTTGTATTGCTAAAGAGCAGCAGTTTCAATTGAAGCTTGAATTTAATCAGGTAAATGCCGATTTTGCTTCTGTGTTTGGTCTGCATTGTGATCGATTGAGCGTTGTGTATGCAAACACTTCAGTGACATGCCTGTTACACGCACATAAGATGGACCAGCTATAGCGCATCTCATTAGCGACTGCACCTTTGTGCGTACGCATTGTATAACGCATGCTCTGTAGGGTTTTTAGAGGAGTTGCAAAAACCATCGCTCAACTCTGTGAACCTGAATCAGGTCCTGTAGGCCAGAACTCGATTAAGCACCATGGACAGAGGAAGATCAGTTTTTAATAAAAAAAACCTTGTGCAAGTGCCACTAATTTCTTCATCACCTTTTATTGCATGGTGCCACAAATTCCAAAGCACTGTACAGGCAGCATACAATTACATGCATACAAATAAAGCATAAACTCAGGACGTGGGATACAAGTTTGGGCTGCAGGGGTACAATGAAAACTAACACGGGACACATACATATTCCATACATCAGGGCTGTAACTAGGAGCGTGTGAGCGTTGCCGCCACCCAGAGCCCAAGGCTGAGGCGGCACCGCAATAGCTGCCCTGTGGCACCTGTATTTGCCTGAAACAGAAACCTGCAGCCTTCAGATCCGTCTAAGAGATGCCCTGCTTGTCCTTCGGACCCGCTGGGAGCTCAGCTTCCTGGTCTCAGGCTCTTCATAACATCATCGCTAGCCGAACGCAAGTTGATTGACAGAAAGCCAGTGTTTGGGGGTGCTAACTGGCCATTTTTTGGGAGTGTCAGTAAAAACGCAGGCGTGCCCAAGCATATTCAGGGAGGGTGTGTGACGTCAGCTCTGGCCCCGATCAGCCTGTTTGTATCGCACTGTAGGAGTAGGTCCTGGGCTACGCACAGACTGGAAAAATTATTTGATGGTCATTTGCGAACGGACTTGCAGCTGACCAGCCGGATGCAGACTTACGGGGGGGTTTCACTCTGTCTGGGCGCAGCTATCTGATCGCAGACCTCTGCAAATTTGCAGAGGAGCTATCAGGTCTGAATAAGCCCCTGTGTTGTTCTAATTGCCCTGAAAAGTTCTACAAAGCATAAACACAAGTAACATATACCCTTTAGGCTGGGCAGCAGATAATGGTATCTGTATAATCGGTTCATATTTTTAGGTTACATATTTACATTTTGCTCATTGGCTTTTGTTCTGTTACTGCGGTAATTGGTAAATGAGTTGCGGAAAAACAATGAGTTCAGCCTTCAAGCCTTTTCCTTTAACAGAAACCAGGGGCGCGAACAACTATGTAAACATCATTTGTCAAGCAAGAACCCTGCGATTGTAAAAGAACAATCATGCATACATTTAGGCACTTCTCTTTTAATTGAAAATTGGACTATAAAAGACTGTGTATTGGAATCTATGGGAGGCATTTCAGATCCAGTTTATTGGTATTTTTGAAGTGTTTTATTTATCCTGTGTGGATACGCTCTAAGGGGGTCATTCTGAGTTGTTCGCTCGTTGCCGATTTTCGCTATGCTGCGATTTGTTGCCAATTGCGCATGCGCAAGGCACGCAGGGCGCCTGCGCTTAGTTATTTAACTAAAAACTTAACAGATTTGCTGTGGATTCTGCGGCGCTTTTCAGTCGCTCTGCTGATCGGTGAATGATTGACAGGAAAAGGGCGGTTCTCGGTGGTAACTGAGCGTTTTCCGGGAGTGTGCTAAAAAACGCAGGCGTGTCAGGGAAAAACGCGGGAGTGTCTGGAGAAACGGGGGAGTGGCTGGCCGAACGCAGGGCGTGTTTGTGACGTCAAACCAGGATCTAAACGGACTGAGGTTATCGCAATCTAGGAGTAGGTCTGGAGCTACTCAGAAACTGCAAAGAATTATTTAGTAGCAGTTCTGCTAATCTTTCGTTCGCACTTCTGCTAAGCTAAGATACACTCCCAGAGGGAGGCGGCCTAACGTGTGCAATGCTGCTAAAAGCAGCTAGCGAGCGAACAACTCGGAATGACCCCCCATGTGCTATGTTGTGTGCTCTACGTGTGTGTGTATGATACACTCCCAGAGGGCGGCGGCCTAACGTGTGCAATGCTGCTAAAAGCAGCTAGCGAGTGAACAACTAGGAATGAGGGCCTAAGGATCCTACTGCCCTGTCATAATTCCCAGTGGGGTAACAGGAAGGAGCAGGAAATAGGGTACCATCGTGATAACGCACTCAGCTAAAATGCAAAATGAGATGTTCAGTTTGGTTTAACGCAACACTTTTTGTATCTATATCATCAATGTTAATTGGAGGAGCTAACCAGATATGGGTGGATTAGGGGCATTTAATGTTAAATGCAAGATATATACAGTAATATCATATATAGCACATTCACAGTAATTATGCACAGTGTTATGCACCAATGTGGTGTTATGTATATATATATATATAAATATATATATATACACTAAAAGAACCAGCCGCACACATTAAAAGTTCATAGTGAGGAGTGCAAGGCACAAGTGGTTGTATTCAAAAAAGAAAGCAGAGCCAGCACCTCCTAATTGCTGCAAAAGTCGTGTTTTTACTATTAAAACATCCAAATTTCCATAACGTCACAATGTTCAAAGTCCATGCAAAGAGGAGTACATAGCAGAGGATCACATAAATAATTGTATACTCATCATGCCAGGGTGGTCATAAGTGCATAAAGACATCCTCCTGCTAGCAAAGTGGCAGTGAACCCGACAGCTGTTTCGGCGCCTCCATTGCGCCTTTGTCAAGGATTAACCTGTCAAACATACACCAGCCGGCTATATACCCACCACAATCACCAAATTGAGCTCACCTGTAATGTAACAGCAGTGCAAGGACGTCACAATCAAACGAAAACATCATTACCTATTAACCTGTCACACTGACTCACACAGAGACAGGAAGTGACGTAGCGGAACCCGTTGCTAAGCAACAGAGATCAGGACCATCTAAAATATCATCAAAACAGGACCCATAATGACATAAGCACACTAACACATCCCTTAATACATTAACAATCGTGAACTTAAGACTCTACCAGATTCTCCCGCAAACGCGCTTCCGAAACCGGAAGTGACGCAACGGAATAGGTCGTCATGGTAACATATACAGGAAATGCCATTAAAGAACTACAATTTAGTGTCTTATGGGTAAGAGTATTAGAATTGGTAATTGATATAGGTATACAGCCGGCCAATGTAAACAAAAATAATCACACAAAAAATAAATAAAAAAATATGAAAATAATAATAAGAACCACATACACCACAAAAATAGATCTTACACAAATCAAATACATCAACAATACAAGATGTTATTATACTAGTAGTTATAAGCAAGGGGAACTACAAGTAACATGACAAACTTAGATTCTCATTAAGCCCAATAGGAGAAGTTGATTTAAGTCGATTTATCCAATAGCACTCACGTTGGAGTAACAACTTATTCCGGTCACCACCACGTCTCAGTGGGGGAACACAATCTATAGGCATACAACGGAAGTCTCTTATAGAATGTTTAAGTAGAGCAAAATGACGTGCAACTGGTGGCGTATTTGCGTCAATTTTAACTAACGCTTTTTTAATCGATGAACAATGTAGGGCAATTCTCTCCTTGAGAGTCCTTATTGTTTTTCCCACGTAGAACATAGAACAAAGACATTGTATTAAATAAATAACAAAACGGCTATCACAAGTTAAATGATGACGTATGTTATATCTTGTGTTCATCATTGGATCAGCAAAGGAATCACCCAGTAACAGAAACTGGCAATTGACACACCCATGGCATTTAAACTAGAGATGAGCGGGTTCGGTTCCTCGGAATCCGAACCCGCCCGAACTTCAGGTTTTTTTACACGGGGCCGAGCGACTCGGATCTTCCCGCCTTGCTCGGTTAACCCGAGCGCGCCCGAGCGTCATCATCCCGCTGTCGGATTCTCGCGAGGCTCGTATTCTATCGCGAGACTCGGATTCTATATAAGGAGCCGCGTGTCGCCGCCATTTTCACACGTGCATTGAGATTGATAGGGAGAGGACGTGTCTGGCGTCCTCTCCGTTTAGACTAGAGTACTAGAGAGAGACACAAATTTTGGGGAGCATATTATTAGGAGGAGTACTACTTGCTGCTGATAGTGTGACCAGTGACCACCAGTTTAATTAATCCGTTCTCTGCCTGAAAAAAAACGATACACAGTGTGACACAGTCACATACCATATCTGTGCTCAGCCCAGTGTGCTGCATCATATGTAATACTGTATATCATTATCTGACTGTGCTGAGTGCTCACTGCTCACACAGCTTAATTGTGGGGGAGACTGGGGAGCAGTTATAGCAGGAGTACAAATTTTAAGTACAGTGCACACTTTTGCTGCCAGAGTGCCACTGCCAGTGTGACTGACCAGTGACCACTGACCACCAGTATTGTGATTGTCTGCTGACCACCAGTATATTGTGTGATTGTCTGCCTGAAAAAGTTAAACACTCGTCGTGTGGTGTTTTTATAAACGCATTCTGCAGACAGTGTCCAGCAGGTCCGTCATTACATAATATATACCTGTCCGGCTGCAGTACTAGTGTGATATATATATATTTTAATTTTATCTAATTATCATCCAGTCTATATTAGCAGCAGACACAGTACGGTAGTCCACGGCTGTAGCTACCTCTGTGTCGGCAGTCGCTCGTCCATCCATAATTGTATACCACCTACCCGTGGTTTTTTTTTTTTCTATCTTCTTGATACTAGTAGCTTACTTTAGGAGTCTGCAGTGCTGAGTCTGACAGACAGTGTCCAGCAGGTCCATCATTACATAATATATACCTGTCCGGCTGCAGTACTAGTGTGATATATATATATATTTTAATTTTATCTCATTATCATCCAGTCTATATTAGCAGCAGACACAGTACGGTAGTCCACGGCTGTAGCTACCTCTGTGTCGGCAGTCGCTCGTCCATCCATAATTGTATACCACCTACCCGTGGTTTTTTTTCTTCTATCTTCTTGATACTAGTAGCTTACTTTAGGAGTCTGCAGTGCTGACAGACAGTGTCCAGCAGGTCCGTCATTACATAATATATACCTGTCCGGCTGCAGTACTAGTGTGATATATATATATATTTTAATTTTATCTCATTATCATCCAGTCTATATTAGCAGCAGACACAGTACGGTAGTCCACGGCTGTAGCTACCTCTGTGTCGGCAGTCGCTCGTCCATCCATAATTGTATACCACCTACCCGTGGTTTTTTTTTTTCTTTCTATCTTCTTGATACTAGTAGCTTACTTTAGGAGTCTGCAGTGCTAACAGACAGTGTCCAGCAGGTCCGTCATTACATAATATATACCTGTCCGGCTGCAGTACTAGTGTGATATATATATATATTTTAATTTTATCTCATTATCATCCAGTCTATATTAGCAGCAGACACAGTACGGTAGTCCACGGCTGTAGCTACCTCTGTGTCGGCAGTCGCTCGTCCATCCATAATTGTATACCACCTACCCGTGGTTTTTTTTTTTCTATCTTCTTGATACTAGTAGCTTACTTTAGGAGTCTGCAGTGCTGACAGACAGTGTCCAGCAGGTCCGTCATTACATAATATATACCTGTCCGGCTGCAGTACTAGTGTGATACTGGGCAGTACGGATGGTGTAATGGTTAGCATTACTGCCTCACAGCACTGAGGTCATGGGTTCGATTCCCACCATGGCCCTAACTGTGTGGAGTTTGTATATTCTCCCCGTACTTGCGTGGGTTTCCTCCGGGTACTCCGGTTTCCTCCCACAATCCAAAAATATACTGGTAGGTTAATTGGCTCTCAACAAAATTAACCCTAGTGTGAATGTGTCTGTGTGTACATGTGATAGGGAATATAGATTGTAAGCTCCACTGGGGCAGGGACTGATGTGAATGGCCAAATATTCTCTGTAAAGCGCCGCGGAATATGTGTGCGCTATATAAATAACTGGTAATAAATAAATAATAAAATAATAAATATATATATATATTTTAATTTTATCTCATTATCATCCAGTCTATATTAGCAGCAGACACAGTACGGTAGTCCACGGCTGTAGCTACCTCTGTGTCGGCAGTCGCTCGTCCATCCATAATTGTATACCACCTACCCGTGGTTTTTTTTCTTTCTATCTTCTTGATACTAGTAGCTTACTTTAGGAGTCTGCAGTGCTGAGTCTGACAGACAGTGTCCAGCAGGTCCGTCATTACATAATATATACCTGTCCGGCTGCAGTACTAGTGTGATATATATATATATTTTAATTTTATCTCATTATCATCCAGTCTATATTAGCAGCAGACACAGTACGGTAGTCCACGGCTGTAGCTACCTCTGTGTCGGCAGTCGCTCGTCATCCATAAGTATACTAGTATCCATCCATCTCCATTGTTTACCTGAGGTGCCTTTTAGTTGTGCCTATTAAAATATGGAGAACAAAAATGTTGAGGTTCCAAAAATAGGGAAAGATCAAGATCGACTTCCACCTCGTGCTGAAGCTGCTGCCACTAGTCATGGCCGAGACGATGAAATGCCAGCAACGTCGTCTGCCAAGGCCGATGCCCAATGTCATAGTACAGAGCATGTAAAATCCAAAACACCAAATATCAGTAAAAAAAGGACTCAAAAATCTAAAATAAAATTGTCGGAGGAGAAGCGTAAACTTGCCAATATGCCATTTACCACACGGAGTGGCAAGGAACGGCTGAGGCCCTGGCCTATGTTCATGGCTAGTGGTTCAGCTTCAGAGATTAATTGCTTCTTTTTTGGTGGGGGTCCAAACCAACCCGTCATTTCAGTCACAGTCGTGTGGCAGACCCTGTCACTGAAATGATGGGTTGGTTAAAGTGTGCATGTCCTGTTTATACAACATAAGGGTGGGTGGGAGGGCCCAAGGACAATTCCATCTTGCACCTCTTTTTTCTTTCATTTTTCTTTGCGTCATGTGCTGTTTGGGGAGTATTTTTTTGAAGGGCCATCCTGCGTGACACTGCAGTGCCACTCCTAGATAGGCCAGGTGTTTGTGTCGGCCACTAGGGTCGCTTATCTTACTCACACAGCTACCTCATTGCGCCTCTTTTTTTCTTTGCGTCATGTGTTGTTTGGGGAGTGTTTTTTGGAAGGGCCATCCTGCGTGACACTGCAGTGCCACTCCTAGATGGGCCCGGTGTTTGTGTCGGCCACTAGGGTCGCTTATCTTACTCACACAGCTACCTCATTGCGCCTCTTTTTTTCTTTGCGTCATGTGCTGTTTGGGGAGTGTTTTTTGGAAGGGCCATCCTGCGTGACACTGCAGTGCCACTCCTAGATGGGCCAGGTGTTTGTGTCGGCCACTAGGGTCGCTTAGCTTACGCACACAGCTACCTCATTGCGCCTCTTTTTTTCTTTGCGTCATGTGCTGTTTGGGGAGTGTTTTTTGGAAGGGCCATCCTGCGTGACACTGCAGTGCCACTCCTAGATGGGCCAGGTGTTTGTGTCGGCCACTAGGGTCGCTTAGCTTAGTCATCCAGCGACCTCGGTGCAAATTTTAGGACTAAAAATAATATTGTGAGGTGTGAGGTGTTCAGAATAGACTGAAAATGAGTGGAAATTATGGTTTTTGAGGTTAATAATACTTTGGGATCAAAATGACCCCCAAATTCTATGATTTAAGCTGTTTTTTAGTGTTTTTTGAAAAAAACACCCGAATCCAAAACACACCCGAATCCGACAAAAAAAATTCGGTGAGGTTTTGCCAAAACGCGGTCGAACCCAAAACACAGCCGCGGAACCGAACCCAAAACCAAAACACAAAACCCGAAAAATTTCAAGTGCACATCTCTAATTTAAACACCCCATTCTTAGGTTGTAACCAATTTTTAACCTTAATAGGTCCTATGTCGGATTTCGCCACTATGTCCTTGATATTATTACTCCTCTTAAAGCAGAACATAGGTGTCTGTTTACAAAGATCACCAATTGTCTCATCCACCTGCAATATATGCCAATGACGTAGCACCGTCTTCTTTATATGTCTCAAGGCCACCGAATAGGTGGAAACAAATGTTAGCCGACTGTCATTCTCAATGTCCACCTTGGGATGCAATAACTCCTCTCTAATGCGTTGCATACAGTCAAGTATGGCTTCATCAATTTTGCGTTTATCATATCCTCTATAGATTGCATGAAGTGCTCCTTTCAATTCAGTAGGGTCAGATGTTATCCGGACAACCCACAGCAATTGTGACAACGGGAGTCCCCTTTTTAGTGGTTCCGGATGAAAACTATCCGCCATTAGAAGGGTATTTATGTCTGTCTCTTTCCTATAGATCTTAGTAGACAAAATGTTCCCCTTGCTCATAACACAAACATCCAAATAATTAATGATACTTTCACTAAAGGCAAGTGTAAATCTAATGTTGGTATCAAGAGAATTGAGAGCATCAACAAACTCGGTCAGCAGTCTTCCCACCCAGTCCACACCAAAAACAGGTCGTCAATGTAGCGTACGTAAAAGTGGATAAATTCTGAAAAATTAGCCGAGGATAAAATATGCTGCATTTCATACATATGCATATATAAATTTGCATATGCTGGGGCCATATTTGACCCCATAGCAGTCCCTCTTAATTGCAAAAAGAAAGAATTTTCAAACAAAAAGTAGTTTTTACGCAACACAATATCAATTAGTAGTAATAAAAATTCTACATTCGGACCCTTGTAGTGCAGACTGCTGGTGATTAGACTCCTGACCGATTCTATACCCTCCATGTGATCTATAGTGTAAAGACTCATTATATCAAGAGTCACAAGTAAACTGCCTTCAGGCAGTGAACCCAATCCTGTGATTTTATTAAAAAAATCTTTAGTGTCACGAAGATAGTATTTGGTATTTTGTACTACTGGTTGTAGCCAGAAATCAACATATTGAGATAATGGCTGAGACGTGGATTGGGGAGGGCTCTCTCTGCTTTGCATCCCCGTGCTGCACCTGGCCTCCCTGCTGCTGCTGCTGCCGGCTGCTGTGCCCGTCACACCGACAGGCAGCGGCGTCGGCAGCTTGTAGCCTCCTCCTCCTCCCTTCCTTGTGACAGCTGCTGTGACCGGCTGAAAATGGGGCGGGGATTCGTGATGCTGAGGGGTCGGAGCTACACCGGGCATAAGGGGGCAGAGCTACACTGGACATGGCTAGAGATCCTGATTCCTGCCTGCAAGCCAGCCAGCCAGCCATCAATAAGAGTGAGTAAGAGTAAGAAAGTGTATGTATGTATGTATTTATATATGCATCTATGTATGTATGTATGTATGTATGTGTATGTGTGGTGCCAGCAGCTTGAAGAGCGGGTCAGGTCCCCCTCTCTGCCTATGTACTGATGTACCGCCCACCCTTCCCCCCACTCGTCACTGTGCACAATACGTTTGCTGCCGGCTGCCGCATCCTGCACCTGCCAAATGTTTGACAGGCAGCTTAAAGAGCGGCGCCACTGTTACAGGTATGTGATGGCCCGGGAGCCCTCTCTCTCTCTCTCTCTCTCTCTCTATCCATATATTCCTCATTCTCTCTTTCTCCCAATGTTTATCTTTCTCTCTCAAACCATGCCTCTCTCTCTTTCTCCCTACGCCTCTCTCCCTGTGCCTCCGTCTCCCTCTCTCTCTCTATTACCCCTTTCACACCTCCAATGCCGGATCCCACCCGGGAATTAGAGATGGGTCCTTCCCGGGCGGGATCCGGCATTGGATGCTACTGCTGGCTTCCCCGTCCCGGGCGGGTTGCCATAGCGGCGGGGGGGGGGGGGAGGGGGGTCGCGCAGCCACTGACTCAGTATTCAACCCGGGATTTCGACTATGGCGCTCTCACACTGCACGCCGACCCGTGTCGACCTGGCAATACCAGGTTATTTGTGCGGTGTGAAAGGGGTATAAGTTTCCCTCTGCCCATGCCTCTTTCACATACTCCTCTCGGCTCAGGTTTTGATATACTATATATTATATATATGTATTATATGAAATTATATATATACTAGGTGCTTCATCGCGCCCTACGGGCGCTCTTCACACCGTCGCAAGGGGCTACGCCCCCTTAACCCTTGCATGCCTTTCTGGGGTTCAATATTTGTGTTATATGGAGTATCACCTGCATTCCTTTGTTAGTGGTTAAATATTGCACAATGAAAGGGTGTGCGATGGTGAAGGAGGCGCAGCCCCTTGCGACGGCGTGAACAGCACCTGCAGACCACAATGTACAGAATGTAGCGGGTGCGGGGGGTACTGCAGATGGTGTCTGTAGATGCTGCGGATGGAGGGGGGGCGGAAGTGGGGGTGGGGCCCGGATGGGGAAGGGTTGGGAGGTGCTGCGGGTGGGGGAGGGGCAGAGGAGTGGGGGATGCAGATGGGGGAGGGGTCCGGAGGCACTGCAGGTGGGGGAGGGGCAGGGGTGCCATGGGTGGAGGAGGGGCAGGTGTGGGGATGTTGCAGATGGGTGAAGGGTTCCGGAGGTGCTGTGGGATGGGAAGGGGCGGGAGTGCCACTGGTGGGGTAGGGGTCCGTAGGCGCCATGGGTAGGGGAGGGGCAGGTACGGGTGTTGCGGCAGATGGGGAAGGAGGTCCGGAGGTGCTGCAAGTGGTGGTGGGGCAGGTGCGGGGGTGCCATTGGTGGGGGAGGGGTGGGTGAGGGGGGGACCGCGGATGGAGGAGGGTGTCTGCAGATGCTGCGGGTGGAGGGGGGCAGGTGTGGGGGAGACATATAAGGGGGGTGAATGGTGGAGGGTGCCTGGAGATTGCTGGGGGTGGTGAAGGGGCGGAGGAGTGGGAGCCGCGGGTGGTGTAGGGGGTCTGGAGGCACAGCATGTGGGGGAGGGGTGGAGTGCCGCATGTGGTGGAGGGGAAGGTGTGGAGGTGTGGTGCATTGGGGAGAGGTCTGGAGGTGCTGCGGGTACTGTACCTGCCAAAAAGGTAGTTGGAGGGTATGCAGTAACAGGGCCAGGACAGGGGTGACAGGGTCAGAACAGGGTTGACTGGGCCAGGACAGGGGTGACAGGGTCAGAACAGGGGAGACAGGGTCAGAACAGGGGTGACGGGGCCAGGACAGGGGTGACGGGGCCAGGACATGGGCGACGGGGCCAGGACAGAAATGACAGGGACAGGATAGGGGTGACAGGGTCAGTGTAGGGGCGGCAGGACCAGGACAGGGGTGTCAGGGCCAGTATAGGGTTGACAGGGCAAGCACAGGGGTGACAGGGCCAGGATAGGGGTAGCAGGGCCAGCATAAGGGTGACAGGGCCAGAACAGGGGTGACAGGGTCAGAACAGGGGTGAAAGGGCCAGGATAAGGGTGAAAGGGCCAGGATAAGGGTGGCAGGTCAAGGCCAGGGGTTACAGGGACATGACAGAACACAGGGCACGGGAGAGATTGGTATTAGGGACAGAACAGTGGTGACAGACAGATGTGTCTTACCGGAGTCACTGCTGCTGGCTGCTGCTGTTCCACTCCAACCTGTTGGCATCTGCTGCTGGTGGAGACTTGGCATGGCTGACTCTCTTAGGCTGTATTCCTGCTTCCTCTGCCCGTCCGCATCACTCCCCCCCTCCTCAGTCACACACCGCAGACCTCGCGCAGCTGCCGGGCACTGTGGTAAGGTGAGACTGGGAGTGACTGGTTAGCCCCCAGGAGATGCTGCGGCTGGAGGGAGGAGGGGGTCATAGCATGCACGTGGCGCGGACCTCACGGCTGCTGGGCACTATGGTAAGGGGAGACTGGGAGTGACTGGTTAGCTCCCAGGAGACGCTGATGCTGGAGGGAGGAGGGGGTCAGAGCCTGCAAGCAGCGCGGACTTCTGCAGCGCTACCCGCCGGCTAAAGTGTGTGAAGGAGCTGGGCGCAACTCACTGCGGGTGGCAGCGCTGCAGCTAGCGGTGGGGTCGCAGGGGCTGGAGATAACAGAGGCAGTACGGAAAGTGCACAGCGGCTGGTGACCCACAAAACTACAGCTAAGAAGCGTGGAGTGTGCCAGAATGTGACGCTCCTCCCTGCCAGAGAGACCCTGCTGAGTATGCTGATGTGGGGGTCAAGTATGGCATACCCCCTCACACACCCCCATACCTCCCAAATGTCCCAATTTTCGCGGGACAGTCCCATTTTTTGGGGTCTGTCCCGCTGTCCCACCCGCGGGCTCGCAGTGTCCTGCGGTGGGGGGGGGGGGGAGCAGTTGGAAAGCTCCTGTACTCGCTGTTCTGCTTAGCAGAGCAGCGGTGAATAGTGGAGACAGAGGGAGAGGGGGCATCAGGGGGTACGGATTAAGGGGGGGTTCCAGCAGCAGAGCCGGATTAAGGGGGGGGGGCAGGTGGTACGTACCGTTGGCCCCACAGTTTTAGGGGGCCCCCTGGCTGGAGTAGCTCTGTCCCAGCTCAGAAGCTCCCCCGTCCTGCCAGCAACAGCGGCAGCATTGTGCTACAGTCAGCACACGCTGCTGCGTGTTGGCAGGTCTGTGGTGTTGCAGGGAGGCAGCAGTCTACCTGCTTTCTTCTGCCTGTGCGGGTGTGTAGGGGGGAGCGACCACCTCCTCTGGATTTACCTCTAGCTGAGGGGCCAAAATACCATTTAAAAAAAAAAAAAAAAAAAAAAAATCCCGGAATTTGCATAATGGGGCGTGGCCTTGCGTCCCGCGATTAGGCCACGCCCCCAACCCACAGCAGGCACAGCAATGAGATAGGGCTCCCCTGTCTCAAGTACCCTGTGCCCCCCGGACTCATAATCAGCACCTGGGGCCATGCCAGCAGCTCACAGAGCGCTGGGCATGCCCCCTCACTGACGAAAACGGGGGCCCTCCCGCGAAGCCACGCCCCCTTTTCGGCGTGTGTGTGTGTGTGTGTGTGTGTGTGTGTGTGAGTGTGTGAAAGCTGGGAGGTATGCACCCTGCCTGTGCCATGTCCATACTATCTGCTTCTGCAGCTGCTCCTAGTGTCCTATAGATTTGGCCAGATCTGTGACTCATTTGACTAACTCCGCCCACTGTTGTGACTCCGCCCAGCGTTAGCAAATGAATCACAAGATCACAGAATAGGGCTATTATATAGGAGATATATCTATAGCTATCTATCTATAAACATTAAACAATTGGCACTTTAGGTGTGTCCAGCAACTGCGGTGCCTTTCTCCAATATTATATGCAAAACAGGGTTCCATGGAGGTGGTAGCTTGCATATCCCCCAAACAGCTGAAACAGGAACCAAGTGGCACTCATCTTTTTTTTTTTTTTCATTAGAAAAATGCGTCTACACGTTAACGAATTGAATACACGTTATTTCTATTGAAAAAAAAAACGAGCCTGTCTCCTATGCCTGCTGTCCGGGGGGATATGCAAGCTACTTCCATGGAACCCTGTTTTATATATCTCCTATATAATAGCCCTATTCTGTGATCTTGTGATTCATTTGCTAACGCTGGGCGGAGTCACAACAGTGGGCGGAGTTAGTCAAATGAGTCACAGATCTGGCCAAATCTATAGGACACTAGGAGCAGCTGCAGAAGCAGATAGTATGGACATGGCACAGGCAGGGTGCATACCTCCCAGCTTTCACACACTCACACACACACACACACACACACACACACGGCGAAAAGGGGGCGTGGCTTCGCAGGAGGGCCCCCGTTTTCGTCAGTGAGGGCGCATGCCCAGCGCTCTGTGAGCTGCTGGCATGGCCCCAGGGGCTGATTATGAGTCCGGGGGGCACAGGGTACTTGAGACAGGGGAGCCCTATCTCATTGCTGTGCCTGCTGTGGGTTGGGGGCGTGGCCTAATCGCGGGACGCAAGGCCACGCCCCATTATGCAAATTCAGGGATTTTTTTTTTTTTTTTTAAATGGTATTTTGGCCCCTCAGCTAGAGGTAAATCCAGAGGAGGTGGTCGCTCCCCCCTACACACCCGCACAGGCAGAAGAAAGCAGGGAGACTGCTGCCTCCCTGCAACACCACAGACCTGCCAATACGCAGCAGCGTGTGCTGACTGTAGCACAATGCTGCCGCTGTTGCTGGCAGGACGGGGGAGCTTTTGAGCTGGGACAGAGCTACTCCAGCCAGGGGGCCCCCTAAAACTGTGGGGCCAACGGTACGTACCGCCTGCCCCCCCCCCCCTCTTAATCCGGCTCTGCTGCTGGAACCCCCCCTTAATCCGTACCCCCTGATGCCCCCTCTCCCTCTGTCTCCACTATTCACCGCTGCTCTGCTAAGCAGAACAGCGAGTACAGGAGCTTTCCAACTGCTCCCCCCCCCCCACCGCAGGACACTGCGACCCGCGGGTGGGACAGCGGGACAGACCCCAAAAAATGGGACTGTCCCGCGAAAATTGGGACATTTGGGAGGTATGGGGGTGTGTGAGGGGGTATGCCATACTTGACCCCCACATCAGCATACTCAGCAGGGTCTCTCTGGCAGGGAGGAGCGTCACATTCTGGCACACTCCACGCTTCTTAGCTGTAGTTTTGTGGGTCACCAGCCGCTGTGCACTTTCCGTACTGCCTCTGTTATCTCCAGCCCCTGCGACCACACCGCTAGCTGCAGCGCTGCCACCCGCAGTGAGTTGCGCCCAGCTCCTTCACACACTTTAGCCGGCGGGTAGCGCTGCAGAAGTCCGCGCTGCTTGCAGGCTCTGACCCCCTCCTCCCTCCAGCATCAGCGTCTCCTGGGAGCTAACCAGTCACTCCCAGTCTCCCCTTACCATAGTGCCCAGCAGCCGTGAGGTCCGCGCCACGTGCATGCTATGACCCCCTCCTCCCTCCAGCCGCAGCATCTCCTGGGGGCTAACCAGTCACTCCCAGTCTCACCTTACCACAGTGCCCGGCAGCTGCACGAGGTCTGCGGTGTGTGACTGAGGAGGGGGGGAGTGATGCGGACGGGCAGAGGAAGCAGGAATACAGCCTAAGAGAGTCAGCCATGCCAAGTCTCCACCAGCAGCAGATGCCAACAGGTTGGAGTGGAACAGCAGCAGCCAGCAGCAGTGACTCCGGTAAGACACATCTGTCTGTCACCACTGTTCTGTCCCTAATACCAATCTCTCCCGTGCCCTGTGTTCTGTCATGTCCCTGTAACCCCTGGCCTTGACCTGCCACCCTTATCCTGGCCCTTTCACCCTTATCCTGGCCCTTTCACCCCTGTTCTGACCCTGTCACCCCTGTTCTGGCCCTGTCACCCTTATGCAGGCCCTGCTACCCCTATCCTGGCCCTGTCACCCCTGTGCTTGCCCTGTCAACCCTATACTGGCCCTGACACCCCTGTCCTGGTCCTGCCGCCCCTACACTGACCCTGTCACCCCTATCCTGTCCCTGTCATTTCTGTCCTGGCCCCGTCGCCCATGTCCTGGCCCCGTCACCCCTGTCCTGGCCCCGTCACCCCTGTTCTGACCCTGTCACCCCTGTTCTGACCCTGTCACCCCTGTCCTGGCCCAGTCAACCCTGTTCTGACCCTGTCACCCCTGTCCTGGCCCTGTTACTGCATACCCTCCAACTACCTTTTTGGCAGGTACAGTACCCGCAGCACCTCCAGACCTCTCCCCAATGCACCACACCTCCGCACCTTTCCCTCCACCACATGCGGCACTCCACCCCTCCCCTACATGCTGTGCCTCCAGACCCCCTACACCACCCGCGGCTCCCACTCCTCCGCCCCTTCACCACCCCCAGCAATCTCCAGGCCCCCTCCACCATTTACCCCCCTTATATGTCTCCCCCACACCTGCCCCCCTCCACCCGCAGCATCTGCAGACACCCTCCTCCATCCGCGGTCCCCCCCTCACCCACCCCTCCCCCACCAATGGCAACCCCGCACCTGCCCCACCACCACCTGCAGCACCTCCGGACCTCCTTCCCCATCTGCCGCAACACCCGTACCTGCCCCTCCCCTACCCATGGCGCCTACGGACCCCTACCCCACCAGTGGCACTCCCGCCCCTTCCCATCCCACAGCACCTCCGGAACCCTTCACCCATCTGCAACATCCCCACACCTGCCCCTCCCCCACCCATGGCACCCCTGCCCCTCCCCCACCTGCAGTGCCTCCGGACCCCTCCCCCATCTGCATCCCCCACTCCTCTGCCCCTCCCCCACCCGCAGCACCTCCCAACCCTTCCCCATCCGGGCCCCACCCCCACTTCCGCCCCCCCTCCATCCGCAGCATCTACAGACACCATCCGCAGTACCCCCCGCACCCGCTACATTCTGTACATTGTGGTCTGCAGGTGCTGTTCACGCCGTCGCAAGGGGCTGCGCCTCCTTCACCATCGCACACCCTTTCATTGTGCAATATTTAACCACTAACAAAGGAATGCAGGTGATACTCCATATAACACAAATATTGAACCCCAGAAAGGCATGCAAGGGTTAAGGGGGCGTAGCCCCTTGCGACGGTGTGAAGAGCGCCCGTAGGGCGCGATGAAGCACCTAGTATATATATATTTGCATGTCATGAAACCAGCTCCATGCAAATCCTGCATTTTTCCAGTGCCTCAAACCGCACAGCTGATGCCAATAGGGAAGGGGCCCCTGTGCATTGCTTTGACCAGGAGCCTATCCTGCATTATGTATAAGGGATACTACTGTGTAGCGTAACTTATATAAGGGGCACTACTGTGGTACTGTGGGAGTCGGGTGTTATTATTGGTACTACTGTGTAATGTAACTTGTATAAGGGTCACTACTGTGTGGCAAAATGTTTGTAAGGGACACTATTGTGTGGCAAGGCCCCTTCCTTGTGAGACAACACCCCTTTTTTGTGGTGGCGTTGTCCCTTTTTCAGTTATGGGAGGGCGCAAAATTATAGTTTGCAGGGGGGGCGCTGAACACCTTAGCACCGGCCCTGGGGGGAGGGGGGGGGGTCCGGAGTGCCGCTGGTGGTTAGAGGGGCGGTTGCGGGGGTACCGCCAGTGGGGAAGGGGCTGGGGCGGTAGTGCCATGGGTGGGGGAGGTGCGGGTGTATGGGTGCCGTAGGTGGGGGAGGAGCGGTTGCGGTGGTGCCGTGGGTGGGGGAGGGTCGGGTGCAGTGGTGCCACGGGTGGGGGAGGGCTGAAGGCGGGGGCGCTGCGAGTGGAGGAGGGGTTCGGAGCCACAGCGGGTGGTGGAGGGGTGCTGCGGATGGGGCCAGGAGGTACTGCGAGTGGGGGAGGGGCAGGTAATGCTTCTCCTGCTTCTCCTCCTGGAAGCAGCTAAGCTGCTGTCCTCCCTTTGGCAGTGGCTCTCCCGGAGACTCGCACAGCAGCCAGTCACTATTGTTAGCGCCGGTGTCCCAACGCGCCGCATTACAGGGAAGAAGATGCACTCAATAAACTACAGCTCCCAGCAGCCCTAAGGGCCGGAATGCTTCGGCGCTAAGGGCTGCTGGGAGCTGTAGTTCATTTAGTGCATCTGTTTCCCTGTAATGCGATGCGTTGGGACACTGGCACTAACAATAGTGACTGGCTAGCAGAATTGACTGACTGGCTGAATCAATGTAAAAGGTGAGGGTGCTGTGCAGTGTCAGTGATGGATCTAACAAAGAAAGCTATCGCACCAGCGATCGCAAGAAGATTGACAGGAAGAGGCCTTTTGTGGGTGTCAACTGACCGTTTTTAAGGAGTGTCCGGGAGAGCGTAGGCGTGTCCAGCCATTGCAACGGAGTGTTTCTGACGTCAGCTCCAGGCCGGATCATTGCAGCGGCTGAGTAAGTCCTGAGCTGTGCAGCTCTCTGCACATGCATTCGCACCCCTGCACAGCGAGTACCCCCTCCCCATGTAGGCAGCGACTACCTGCTTGCGGCAGTGCAAAAAAAACGCCTGCGTGCGATCAGGTCTGAATCACCCCCATAGGACGCTGCAGTAAAAGGATTCCCCCCCCCCCCCTATCTACAGCGCAGAGACTTGCTGCAGATGCAGTGGGCCTATTTTGGGGTGTGGGCTTGGAGCTGCAGCTCCATCAACCCCATTGTTAATCCGGGTGGTATTCAGTATGCCTGCTGTTGGGATCCTGGCGCTCAGTATACCGACGCCGGAATCCCGACACCTGGCATACCGACAACTATTCTCCCTCTTGGGGGTCCACGACGCCCCTGGAGGGAGAATAAATAGCGTGGCATGCATAACGCACCACCGTGCCTGCAGCATGGTGAGAGCAGCAAGCCCACATGGGGCTCATTTGTGCTCGTCCAGCTGTCGGTATGCCGGTGGTTGGGATCCCAGCACCGGTATGCTGTCCACCAGGATCCAGGCCACCGGCATACCATACTACACCCGCTAATCCTGCTCTGGGAACACACAGCAGCCAAAGGGCAGAGCCTCCCATTGGATGTAACCTGTGTGGGAGGGCGTTTCTCGCCCAATCAGCTGTGGACTGGGTGTGATAGACCTGCTGCTAACCCAATGAGAGCTCCTAGCCACGCCCAGCGTTATACACACAGGCACAGAGTCACAGATCTGGGCTATTATATAGGAGATAGAAAGCATACCAAGGTGAGGGGGATTTCCCGGCCTAAGTGCACACCTCAAATTTGGGCTGCAAAGTTGTGCAGATATTTAGCTGTACATAGCTTAAGACACAATGGCCCTCATTCCGAGTTGATCGCTCGCAAGGCGATTTTAGCAGAGTTACACACGCTAAGCCGCCGCCTACTGGGAGTGAATCTTAGCTTCTTAAAATTGCGACCGATGTATTCGCAATAATGCGATTACTAACTACTTAGCAGTTTCAGAGTAGCTCCAGACTTACTCTGCCTGTGCGATCATTTCAGTGCTTGTCGTTCCTGGTTGACGTCACAAACACACCCAGCGTTCGCCCAGGCACTCCCACCGTTTCTCCGGCCACTCCTGCGTTTTTCCCGGAAACGGTAGCGTTTTCAGCCACACGCCCCTGAAACGCCGTGTTTCCGCCCAGTAACACCCATTTCCTGTCAATCACATTACGATCGCCGGAGCGAAGAAAAAGCCGTGAGTAAAAATACTATCTTCATTGTTAAATTACTTGGCGCAGTCGCAGTGCGAATATTGCGCATGCGTACTAAGCGGAATTTTACTGCGATGCGATGAAATATACCGAGCGAACGACTCGGAATGAGGGCCAATACACACAGCTCAAGATACTACTGTATATAAAGAATCCACTTAGGGCCTGACACATTTGTGCACAGTCAAAGTCTTTGCACTTTAAAGATGCGTCAGCACAGGGAGGCGCACAGCACAGAGAGACGTACAGCACAGGGAGACAGCACAGGGAGACGTACAGCACAGGGAGACGTACAGCACAGGGAGACAGCACAGGGAGACACACAGCACAGAGGGGCAGACAGCACAGGGAGATGCACAGCACAGGGAGACGCACAGCACAAGGAGACACACAGAACAAGGAGGCAGACAGCACAGGGAGACGTACAGCACAGGGAGGCGCACAGCACAGGGAGATGCACAGCACAGGGAGACGTACAGCACAGGGAGACGTACAGCACAGGGAGGCGCACAGCACAGGGAGACGTACAGCACAGGGAGACGTACAGCACAGGGAGGCGCACAGCACAGGGAGGCAGACAGCACAGGGAGGCGCACAGCACAGAGAGACGTACAGCACAGGGAGACAGCACAGGGAGACGTACAGCACAGGGAGACAGCACAGGGAGACGTACAGCACAGGGAGACGTACAGCACAGGGAGATGCACAGCACAGGGAGACGTACAGCACAGGGAGATGCACAGCACAGGGAGATGCACCGCGAGGCAGACAGCACAGGGAGATGCACGGCGAGGCAGACAGCATAGGGAGACGCACAGCACAGGGAGGCACACAGCACAGGGAGGCAGACAGCACATGGAGACGTACAGCACAGGGAGACATACAGGACAGAGGGGCAGACAGCACAGGGAGATGCACAGCACAGGAGACGTACAGCACAGGGAGACATACAGGACAGAGGGGCAGACAGCACAGGGAGGCAGACAACACAGAGGGGCAGATAGCACAGGGAGACGTACAGCACAGGGAGATGCACAGCACAGGAGACATACAGCACAGGGAGACGTACAGGACAGAGGGACAGACAGCACAGGGAGATGCACAGCACAGGAGACGTACAGCACAGGGAGGCGTACAGGACAGAGGGACAGACAGCACAGGGAGATGCACAGCACAGGAGACGTACAGCACAGGGAGACATACAGGACAGAGGGGCAGACAGCACAGGGAGATGCACAGCACAGGAGACGTACAGCACAGGGAGACGTACAGGACAGAGGGGCAGACAGCACAGGGAGGCAGACAACACAGAGGGGCAGACAGCACAGGGAGACGTACAGGACAGAGGGACAGACAGCACAGGGAGATGCACAGCACAGGAGACGTACAGCACAGGGAGACGTACAGGACAGAGGGGCAGACAGCACAGGGAGGCAGACAACACAGAGGGGCAGACAGCACAGGGAAACGTACAGCACAGGGAGATGCACAGCACAGGAGACGTACAGCACAGGGAGACGTACAGGACAGAGGGACAGACAGCACAGGGAGATGCACAGCACAGGAGACATACAGCACAGGGAGACATACAGGACAGAGGGGCAGACAGCACAGGGAGGCAGACAACACAGAGGGGCAGACAGCACAGGGAGGCGTACAGCACAGGGAGGCGTACAGCACAGGGAGGCGCACAGCACAGGGAGGCGCACAGCACAGGGAGACGTACAGCACAGGGAGACACACAGCACAGGGAGACGTACAGCACAGGGAGGCAGACAGCACAGGGAGACACACAGAACAGGGAGGCAGACAGCACAGGGAGACGCACAGCACAGGGAGGTGTACAGCACAGGGAGACATACAGGACAGAGGGGCAGACAGCACAGGGAGGCAGACAACACAGAGGGGCAGATAGCACTTGGAGACGTACAGCACAGGGAGACGTACAGCACAGGGAGACGTACAGCACAGAGGGGCAGACAGCACAGGGAGATGCACAGCACAGGGAGGCAGACAGCACAGGGAGACGTACAGCACAGGGAGACGTACAGCACAGGGAGACGTACAGCACAGGGAGACGCACAGCACAGGGAGACACACAGAACAGGGAGGCAGACAGCACAGGGAGACGCACAGCACAGGGAGACGCACAGCACAGAGGGACAGACAGCACAGGGAGACGTACAGCACAGGGAGCCGCACCGCGAGGCAAACAGTACAGGGACACACACAAGCCAGGGAGACGTACAGCAATGAGAGACGTGCAGCACAGAGGGGCAGACAGCACAGAGGGCAGACAGCACAGGGAGAAGTACAGCACAGGGAAATGCACAACACAGGGAGACACACAGAACAGGGAGGGAGACAGCACAGGGAGATGCAGAGCACAGGGAGACGTACAGCACAGGGAGGCATACAGAACAGGGAGGCAGACAGCACAGGGAGACGTACAGCACAGAGGGGCAGACAGCACAGGGAGACACACAGAACAGGGAGGCAGACAGCACAGGGAGACGTACAGCACAGAGGGGCAGAAAGCACAGGGAGACACAGAACAGGGAGGCAGACAGCACAGGGAGACGTACAGCACAGGGAGATGCACAGCACAGGGAGGGTGACAGCACAGGGAGATGCAGAGCACAGGGAGACGTACAGCACAGAGGGGCAGACAGCACAGGGAGACGCACTGCACAGAGGGGCAGATAGCACAGGGAGACGCACTGCACAGAGGGGCAGACAGCACAGGGAGACGTACAGCACAGGGAGGCAGACAGAACAGGGAGGCAGACAGCACAGGGAGACGCACTGCACAGAGGGGCAGATAGCACAGGGAGACGCACTGCACAGAGGGGCAGACAGCACAGGGAGACGTACAGCACAGGGAGGCAGACAGAACAGAGAGGCAGACAGCACAGGGAGACGCACTGCACAGAGGGGCAGACAGCACAGGGAGACGCACTGCACAGAGGGGCAGACAGCACAGGGAGACGCACTGCACAGAGGGGCATACAGCACAGGGAGACGCACTGCACAGAGGGGCATACAGCACAGGGAGACGCACTGCACAGAGGGGCAGATAGCACAGGGAGACGCACTGCACAGAGGGGCAGATAGCACAGGGAGACGCACTGCACAGAGGGGCAGACAGCACAGGGAGACGCACTGCACAGAGGGGCAGACAGCACAGGGAGACGCACAGCACAGAGGGGCAGACAGCACAGGGAGACGCACAGCACAGAGGGGCAGATAGCACAGGGAGACGCACTGCACAGAGGGGCAGATAGCACAGGGAGACGCACTGCACAGATGGGCAGACAGCACAGGGAGACGCACAGCAGCACAGAGGGGCAGACAGCACAAGTAGACGCACAGCAGCACAGAGTGGCAGACAGCACAGGGAGATGCACTTTATGATGGCATTGGCGACTGGTGAGTGTAGCTGGACACCCAGGTACTCAGGTGCCAGACTCAGGTGTATTGTGATAAATAGATGACAGGCCCTCTGCAAGGTGAATAGATTGCACCAGATTTGCGTGACGCTCACCATCCTCTGTGCTCTTATAGTAATCTATACTCTAGTGCATATTTTGATTGTAAAATGCTGCTGAAATTGTATTTATGTTGAATGACTGTGACAAATACAATGCCAACAAAACCTACTCCCACCCCCCTCCCCATATCTCCACCCCCTCCCCATGTGTTTGCTTTTTGTGGATAATATTTACCAGTCAGAGATGAGGAGTCTGTTGCCATGGCAGCGTGAGAAACAGCGGGGGGGCAGCCAGGTACATGCATCCGATCTATTCAGCTGAGTGCAAGCAGCTCGGACACCATCTCATTGTAAGTATCTTGTGAGAGACCAGTTTTATTATGGCTCCAAACTGAGTACGGAAATCACAGGAAAGCCCTAATTATCTATCTATCTATCTATCTATCTATCTATCTATCTATCTATCTATCTATCTATCTATCTATCTATCTATCTATTTAACTATCTATCTATCTATCTATCTATCTATCTATCTATCTATTTTCCATATAATATCTATATATCCATTTCATATTTATCTATCTATCTCTCTCTCTATCTCTCTATCTATCTCATAGTTATCTATCTATCTATCTATCTATCTATCTATCTATCTATCTATCTATTTTCCATATAACATCTATATATCCATTTCATATCTATCTATCTATCTATCTATCTATCTATCTATCTATCTATCTATCTATCTATCTATCTATCTATCTATCTATTTTCCATATAATATCTATCTATCTATCTATCTATCTATCTATCTATCTATCTATCTATCTATCTATCTATCTATCTATCTATCTATTTTCCATATCTATCTATCTATCTATCTATCTATCTATCTATCTATCTATCTATCTATCTATCTATCTATCTATCTATCTATCTATCTATTTTCCATATAATATCTATATATCCATTTCATATTTATCTATCTATCTCTCTATCTCTCTATCTATCTCATAGTTATCTATCTATCTATCTATCTATCTATCTATCTATCTATCTATCTATCTATCTACAGTATCTATCTATTTTTCATATAATATCTATATATCCATTTCATATCTATCTATCTATCTATCTATCTATCTATCTATCTATCTATCTATCTATCTATCTATTTTCCATATCTATCTATCTATCTATCTATCTATCTATCTATCTATTTTCCATATAATATCTATCTATCTATCTATCTATCTATCTATCTATCTATCTATCTATCTATTTTCCATATCTATCTATCTATCTATCTATCTATCTATCTATCTATCTATCTATCTATCTATCTATCTATTTTCCATATAATATCTATATATCCATTTCATATCTATCTATCTATCTATCTATCTATCTATCTATCTATCTATCTATCTATCTATCTATCTATCTATTTTCCATATCTATCTATCTATCTATCTATCTATCTATCTATCTATCTATCTATCTATCTATCTATCTATCTATCTATCTATTTTCCATATAATATCTATATATCCATTTCATATTTATCTATCTATCTCTCTATCTCTCTATCTATCTCATAGTTATCTATCTATCTATCTATCTATCTATCTATCTACAGTATCTATCTATTTTCCATATAATATCTATATATCCATTTCATATCTATCTATCTATCTATCTATCTATCTATCTATCTATCTATCTATCTATCTATCTATCTATCTATCTACCTATCTATCTATCTATCTATCTATCTATCTATCTATCTATCTATCTATCTATCTATCTATCTATCTATTTTCCATATCTATCTATCTATCTATCTATCTATCTATCTATCTATCTATCTATCTATCTATCTATCTATCTATCTATCTATTTTCCATATAATATCTATCTATCTATCTATCTATCTATCTATCTATCTATCTATCTATCTATCTATCTATCTATCTATCTATCTATCTATCTATCTATCTATCTATTTTCCATATCTATCTATCTATCTATCTATCTATCTATCTATCTATCTATCTATCTATCTATCTATCTATCTATCTATCTATCTATCTATTTTCCATATAATATCTATATATCCATTTCATATCTATCTATCTATCTATCTATCTATCTATCTATCTATCTATCTGTCTGTCTGTCTGTCTGTCTGTCTGTCTGTCTGTCTGTCTATCATCTATCTGTTTTCCATATAATATCTATATATCCATTTCATGTCTATCTATCTATCTATCTATCTATCTATCTATCTATCTATCTATCTATCTATCTATCTATCTATTTTCCATATAATATCTATATATCCATTTCATATCTATCTATCTATCTATCTATCTATCTATCTATCTATCTATCTATCTATCTATCTATCTATCTATCTATTTTCCATATAATATCTATCTATCTATCTATCTATCTATCTATCTATCTATCTATCTATCTATCTATCTATCTATCTATCTATCTATCTATCTATTTTTCATATCTATCTATCTATCTATCTATCTATCTATCTATCTACCTACCTACCTCATATTGGCCCTCATTCAGAGTTGATCGCTCGCTAGCTGCTTTTAGCAGCCGTGCAAACGCTAAGCCGCCGCCCCCTCTGGGAGTGTATTTTAGCTTAGCAGAAGTGCGAACGAAAGGTTAGCAGTTCTGCTATTAAATATTTTCATGCAGTTTCAGAGTAGCTCGAAACTTACTCCTACCTTGCGATCACTACAGACAGTTCAGTTCCTGTTTTGACATCACAAACACGCCCTGCGTTCGGCCAGCCACTCCCCCGTTTCTAAAGGCACGCCTGCGTTTTTCAGCACACTCCCGGAAAACGCTCAGTTACCACCCAGAAACACCCACTTCCTGTCAATCACTCACCGATCACTCAAGCGATATAAAACAGTCATTCGGCCATGTGTTAAACTGCAAAGTTTTGTGTGAAAGTACTTTGCGCGTGCGAACTGCGGCCCATACGCATGCGCAGAACAGCCGAATTTTAGCCTGATCGCTACGCTGCGAAAAACGGCAACGAGCGATCAACTCGGAATGAGGGCCATTGATCTATCATTTATGTATCCCATTGAAAAATAAAGGTGATGTTTGGGTTCCGGCATTATAAAGTAGCTAATTGTGACATTATGGGGTACAGGGCTGTGATGCCTCCCATACTGTACATACCACCTGGACCTCCACTGCCACCCAACATCTCCTGGAACTCATCTAGGTATGTGTGTGGTGTTACTGTGTGGTACAATGTACGAGTGACTTCTGCTGAGCAGGATGTGTGAGCGTTTGGATGATGAGTTTTTTTTCCACTTTTTTGGTGTTGTTTTCTCTGTACAGTGACCGGGAACCCCAATTAGTGCACCGTGTCCCCTCGCATGGCTCGCATCACTCTCCAACCTTCGGGCAAGGTTACCATTCCCAATTGTAGTCCATTTGGATTGTAAACTCTGAAAAAGTAAAAAAAAAAAATTTAAACTCATGTCGACCTTTTGTCACGTCGACCTAGAGTCCCTATCGACCTAGAAACCATGTCGACCTACGTACTGTCGACCAATAGTGGTCAACCTAGACAATGTCGACCTAAGTGTGGACCGGATACCATCACAACATATCACTGTCCTTCTCAAATGCAGCCCTGTCCTCACTAATACCCCTTTTCCACTAGTGTAGCACGACCCGTGCTACAGCCCCCTGCAGACAGCGCTCACCAACCCGGCAATTGCTGGGTTGGTGACGCGCTAGTGACGCGGCAGGGGCGGCGCTGGGAAATCACATGATCTCCCAGCGCCGCCCTCCCTATACACTGTGAACGGGAGCCGTGTCGCCTCGACACGGCACCCGTTCACACTAGACAGCTAGCCGGGTTGAACACGTGTTCAACCCGGCTAGCTACCCGGGTAGGATTCCCGGATCACTTGATCCGGGAATTTGCCGGGGAACCCTTTCCCACTAGGGAAAAACACGGGTAAATGCGCGCCCCCGCGCATATACCCGTGTTTAAAAAAGCTAGTGGAAAAGGGGTATTACACATCACTCATCTCCTGATATACTCTGTGCTGCTGGGGACCCTTCTCCTTCCACTATATAACTCTGTGGCTTCCTGCTGCCTCCATTCCCCTTCTCACATCATACCACTGCCCCCCGTCACATGCAGCCCTGTCCTCACTGACACATCACTCATCTCCTGATATACTCTGTGCTGCTGGGGGACCCTGCTCTTCCCACTATACAACTCTCAGTCTGTGGCTTCCTGCTGCCTCCATTCCCCTCCTCACATCATGTCACTGCCCCTGTCACATGCAGCCCTGTCCTCACTGACACATCACTCATCTCCTGATATACTCTGTGCTGCTGGGGGACCCTGCTCTTCCCACTATACAACTCTCAGTCTGTGGCTTCCTGCTGCCTCCATTCCCCTCCTCACATCATGTCACTGCCCCTGTCACATGCAGCCCTGTCCTCACTGACACATCACTCATCTCCTGATATACTCTGTGCTGCTGGGAACCCTGCTCCTCCCACTATATAATACTCAATCTCTGACTTCCTACTGCTTTATTCCCCTCCTTACATTATGTAGCTGCTCCTGTCACATGCAGCCCTGTCCTCACTGACACATCACTTATTTCCTGATATACTCTGTGCTACTGGGGACCCTGCTCCTCCCACTTTATAACTCTCAGTCTGTGGCATCCTGCTTCCTCCATTCCTCTCCTCACATCATGTAACTGCCCCTGTCACATGCAGCCCTGTCCTCACTGACACATCACTCATCTCCTGATATACTCTGTGCTGCTGGGTTTCCCTGCTCCTCACACTATTACTCTGTGTGAGCATTCCAATCATTCCCAACTACTATGAAAAAGGGGCACGCAGATATATATGAGATGAGACTGATAACAATACACTGTTTAGACCTTACTTAAATGCAACTTAGAAATGACCCCACTTGTGTTGGGTACACGTCTGCCCCCTGTCTGTGTCCGGTCACTCGCTTCTCAGCATGTCCCTGTCAGATGGACCCAGCTTTCATACCGGTTCTGTCATCCAAGCGCAAAGAAACCTATCTCTCCTGACCACTTACTGCTCTTACGGGTAATAGGAGCGAACAGCACTGACAGAGTTAAGAAAACAACTGTATAACAGGTAATGAAGCGTGAACAGGTCTGTGGAGACTCTGAGAGCATCTTGGTTTGAAGTGCACACCAGCATTATACTTTGATTTCCATTGTGCGGTGGGAATGAGAAGTGTCTGATGTGCTTCTTATCAGCAGGGGAATCTTCACTCACCGTGCAGCATAATACAATGGCTGCATATTACACATTGCTCATATATCAGGAGGGTGCCTTTTCCTTATCTATTATTCCAGACATCTTTATACAGCCATTTAGTACTTTATCTTGTCTCCCTCGTGGAACGGGTGTACTGGTTCATTAAAAGATAAACTGACAATCAGTTTAAATGTATTTTAGCCTAAAAAAATGGATTTTGCCTAATTTTGCCCAGCAAAGTGCGATGTGTAAGAAGTTACAGTTGCTGTGTTATTCCCCTGTACGAGCGATGGGCAAACAGGGATTTGCGTAAATCGTCACTTTGGCTGTTTTAAAATATGTTGACAAATGAGATTGCACTGACCTCCTGCCAATGGGAGATTGGTGGCACTGCCATGGGTAAAGGGTTTGCGCCCCGTCCCCCACAATGCACTCTCCAGACTGTTCTTTTCAGTTCTTTTTGGAGTGATGCATATATATCTTTCACTACATTGTTGCATATGTACATGTTTTATATATTATAATCCACAATGCCTAATCATACATCTATGACGTATATATGTTGAAAGGAACTAGGAATACATTATAAGAAAGACCTTACGGCAGGAATTTTTATTTCAAATACTAAAGATAATGTCCACGCGTGTAAATATAATCCACTCAAACAATATTTATATTTGCATCTGGTGGAAGCCCTGAGGGTGCTCTAGAGGAGCCCCCTACTAAAAGTGGTGCCCCCAACATTTTGCAAAGTGCCCCCACTACTATGTCATACCTTAGGAAGTGACATGTAAAGGACGACATTCTCTATTCCTCAGCTTGAGGGTAGCTTGTAGTACTCCAACACAAACTCCCAGGGTGCTGAGTGGAACAACTTAGGTCGACAATCAGTCGGTCAACCACTGAAGGTCGACATGGACATTAGGTCGACATGTACTAGGTTGACAGGTCAATAGGTCGACATGAGTTTTTCAAAAATGTTTTACATTTTTGGACCTTTTTATACTTTACGATCCGCGTGGACTACAATCAGGAACGGTAACCTGTCACGAGGCACCTTGCCTGAAGCATGGCGATCAAAGTGAGCCATTCGAGGGGACACGGTGCACTAATTTGGGTTCCCCATCACTTTACGAAGAAAACAACACCAAAAAAGTCCAAAAACTCGTCGACCTTTTCACCTGTCGACCTAGTACGTCGACCTAATGCCCATGACGACCTAGTTCAGTGGTCAACCTAATGACTGTCGACCTAAGTTGTGTCGACCCATATCCTAAGATTCAACCTTGTTTTGTTAATAATTTTCAACTTTTCCCCTCAAATTCTGCTAGTTCTAGGCTTTTTATGCCGAGGATACTTTCAAAAAAATAATAAAACATGTCCAACTGATTATATGATAAGAAGGTATACAGTAAGAAGACTCTGAATTACTGGACCACCAAAAAAAAACTCCAACTAAAGTCCTTTTGTGGAGAGACCAGCCTAGCCCAGAGGTTTTGAAACGTGGCCCGTAAGGCACCCCAACGGTCTAGGTCTTAGGTGTATTCATAACTCACCTGTGGCCAAGCATGGATAAGCTTAAAACCTGGACCATTGGGGTGCCTTGAGGACCGCGTTTGAGAACTGTTTTTGGATTTGGCTGTTACTTGTGTCTCTTTCCTGGTGGCTGCAGGTTCAAATTTAACAGACCCTGCATACAAACTGAAAAGAGTCTGCAATCAGGTTCATTAACTAGCTGAATACCCTTAAAGGCGTATGCGTTTATGCTTGGTTTTACCATCCTACAACCATTCTGGGTGAATTATCCATCTCTATTAAAAGTTGGTCCTATATATATGGACTATGGATGTTTTATATCCATGAAGGCCTTTGTTCCTTTATTTGTGATACCATACAGAAACCCCTGATGAAGTCGTTCTGACGAAACGCGTTGGGTCTGTCAAAGTCAGAAAAATATCATGATGCACACTGCCATATTTGCACCTCATATGTGTCCTCGCTGCGCATGCGCGCGCTCTCCCGTGCGTGCGCATACCCGCCGTTACGTGCACCCGCAGGCGCACGGTATGCGCATTTACGGTAGAGTTTATGTGCATCTAGCGTGCGACTCAATCGTTACATATTTTCACCATATAATGTATTTTGTAGATTATGGTCCCTTTGATAGAATCTGAAAGTTTAGTTAATGTAGCATGTTCATGGACAGAGAGATCCCTCTTTGTTTGATACGAAGGGTCAGACAAGGGTTATACAGTGGTGTTTAGTATCCATCGGAAGAGTATTTAATTAGCAATATTCCGGTGTTGGTTTGAAGCGGATTAATCGCTCGTGCGAATAGTTATGGACATAAGAAGTTTATGGACTTTTACTATATTTGCACTTTATTATCCATGCGGCGGGAAACCTAGTTTCCCACCCACCTGAGCAGTTGGAAATAGTCACAGCCCACCTGTATGAATCAACCTATGACCTTTTGTTATAATGCGAAGAGGAATTCCTGTGTCCAATGAACAATAAGAATATAGGACCATTGTACTGTATTATGTGTAGGGTATAAAAGGACAAGCCGATCTGGGCCAGCTCGCTATTCTCTTCAACGGTTCTCATTGCTGATAATCGGGAGCTGGATATCCAGAGGCGCATGCGATTGTTTCCCTTGAGCGTAAGTTTTCTCCGCAATCATATTGTCTTTCTTGTTATTGTGAGCCATATCTCTCTCTCTCTCTCTTCTCTTTCTCTCTCGTTTCTCTTATATAGTTTTTGTACTACTATTGTATTTCATGTGTAGTTATCTGGTTAGGTAGTCTATGTTATATTGGTAGTGTATGACTTGTATTGTATTAATCTTTTTGAACGTTCATTCATTTCCTTAAAAGGCGTTAGACCCTTAAACCGGTATTGTGTGTTCATTATATTGCAGTGGGTAATAGGAGCGTCTCTATCGCTCAGACAGCTTTAGTGTAAACCCGCTTACACAGTGTTGCATTCTCATCTTATCACTACGCAAGGATTTACAGTATAAGTACATTGTTTATGGTATAGTTATAAAGGTTTAACATTGTGAGCGTCTGCGCCGCTGGTGATCTCCTCGTGGTCCCGAGCGTCCGCTACGCTAATAGCGAACCATTACGTTAGTCGGCAGCCAATAGCGTGCCTGCCTGTGATCTCTTGGCCGTGAGCGAACGTGACGCTTGAGCGTCTCGACTACGGCTAAGCGATTGCTACGCAACGTGCGTACCCTTACGGTATTCCATACGTCAATAGCGTACAGTGTTCTTAGACCTCTTAAAGGGTTTTAAGTAAGATAAATATTCTGCTTTAACAATTGGCGGCTCGTCCGTCCTTCACATATCTGCACTAGGTAATTTCAGCAGACATTATCCATCAGCAAAGGGCGGGAGGTCATATTCCTTGTAGTGCTGTCTGGATAAGCGTCTGCTTCGCTTAGTAAAGGGTGCTGAAGGAATCCGGAACCAGAGGTAGGAACAACACGCTAGTGTCTTTTAAAACTGTTTATTTCTGTCTTGCGTACGCACGCACGCATATATCTGCATTTCTTTTCATTCGTGTATTTTCATATCACTCTCCTGTTTGCCATTTCACAATTGTTAACGGGCTAAGAAAGATTTGTTGCTATCAGTAGTTAAAAAGTAAAGGTAATACATTTAAGGGGTAATTTGTAAAACACGCACACAGCTTTGCCTAAGATACAAGGAGAGACTTGTGTGGTGCTCGGTAGATGATCAAGGATCACCTACATTGATAAACGTGTTAATTGTGTTACGGTGGATACCTGCCTTGCGTACACGTGTCTCTAACAAAAGACTGAGACTCGCGCACGCAAACCCAAAAGCCGACGCACGCAGCGTATATTACGCAACGGAGCGTCTGGGTACGCCCACGTAACAAATCACACGATAGTGTTATTTTTTTTTCAGGCGAAAAGGTGGCAACGCGATAAATAGCGCAAGTCAATTTTAGTGTCTGAAATCTAATTTAATAGATCCTTCTCTAAATTTACGACTCATCTGGTCTAAAGGAAAGAAATTTCTGCGCAGAAATAGAAATAGAAACAAAAGTGTACATGTGGTGAGTGAGTGTTTGCATATATAAGTTTATACAATTTTTGGAGGTTGAACCACAAGAAGTCGAGTTCTCGCCGGGTACATACATGTAAGTGACGTGCATGGTGGCTAGGGAGGCATCCCTTGTTAAACATAAAATCTGAGCATTAGAGTATAGCAGACCAGGAGGTCATACTGTAGCACAGACCAGGAGGTCCAGAACAGACCAGGAGGTCCAAGGTACAGCAGACAAGGAAGTCCGCTATAAATAGAGAAAAGAGCACAACCCAGGGGGTTGGTGCAGAACCCATATAGGCCATTAAAGCTCATGCTGAAGGAATTCGCAGCCGCAATTTTCGATTCCACTGGTCGCTCCGCACATAAGATTAGTTGCTTATGTGCAGACTGATTGTACTGCACGTAATTGTGTGCATTAGTTAGTAATTTGACCCAGTACCATTTGCGTACGAAAAGGGATCATAAACGCTATTTGTACATTCTAACGTGATTTGTGTAATTTTTTTTATTTTAAGGGAAGTTCGCTGGTCACTCAGGAACTATCCAGCAACCAATAGTTACTGGAAAGAGTAAGTGCTCTGCGGATCACCCTCACATGTTCCAGTAAATAGCGGTTCAGGTCGCAGGGGCCCTGGGTCGAGTACGCCAGCACTAGGGCAGTGTGTAGGTCGTATTGGTCGGCGTGGGCGAGTGAGTGGGGTACTCGGTAAACCGCCACCGTCGGCCTATCTTGAACATCTTGGTTTTTGTAAGGGTTCGCTGAAGCTAAAGCAACACCTGCAAGTTATGGGGGCCAGTTGTTCAGGTAGGGGGCGATCAACCTCGGTTCGGGTTGATTCAGTAAACCGACCAATCGGGTTGGCAAGGTATGTAATGTGTGAAAAATACGGTTCACACACAGAGGTTTTATGTGATGAATGGGAAAGAATGACTGTACATGACGGGGAGAAATTCCCAAGAGTAGGCAGCTTTAGCCCAGATGTGTTACTAAATCTAAGGAGAAGGATATGTCTCATTAAATCAACAAAGAGACGGATCAAACATTATGATTATTTGCAGTTATGGCAACAGGAGGGTGAAATACAGAGAGGATTGGCTCAGGCGGCGGGATCTAACCCTATCAGGAAACTGATAGCCACGGCACCGCCGCCACCATATATATCAGGAGAGAAATTGGTTGCGGAGAATGACGCATCAGGGGGTAACAAACAGGCACTTAGCAACTGTATAAATGTTAAGGATAATGTTAATAAGTTAAAGAATGCAAGTATTTACCCGTGCAAGTTGTACCCTGTTCTAAACTTTCCCCAGGAGTGTGATCAAGAGGACGAAGCATCAACAATATCGGCGCTCTCTCTAGCAGCCACCATATCAGAGACAACAGTAGGCACGGCCCAACCCTTAAGATTAGTAACAAAGGCCCCTAGCGGAGGGACAGGTGAGGTCGTATCAACGGGTAAGTACGGCACCTTACACTATGCTGAAACCATTTCACCGCAGGCTGTAGAATCTAATCAGAATGAGGTTATTAAACTTGCTCCCGTTAGGGTAATCGCAGTTCCCAATGGGAAAACGGACACCACAGGAGTCACTCCTATCAGAAACATTGCCATGTACAGCCCGTTTTCCCGAATGGAATTAAGAACCATAGTGTCTGAATTCCCTGATCCTAGGAAAGATCTAGTTGCTAGCCAGAAATACATCAGAGACCTAGGGAACACTGTAGAGCCCAATAACAAAGACTGGCAGATATTGCTGAGGGCATGTTTACCCTCCAATGTCGACTCAGCTCAATTTTTAGCTGACTGTGGATTAGACCATGATGTACCCCTTTCAGATGTGTACAATCAAGACAATGTAAAAAGAATAAATTTACAGTTAAAAGAGTATTTTCCAGCTGTAGTTAAGTGGAACAAAATTTTCTCCATTAAACAAAAGGAGTCAGAAACAGCTGCAGAATATTTTCACAGGGCATTATTAGAAATGGCTAAATACACGGGCATTGAAGACATCAAAACAAATGTAAATCATAGAGAAGTAGCAGTATCTGTGTTAATGGATGGTTTAAAAGAAGCATTAAAGACAAGAGTACAGACCACGCAACCATGTTGGCGAGGTCTGTCGGTGGCTACTTTGAGAGAGGCAGCTATTGATCACGATCGGAATATCACCAGACACAGGGAATTACAAGGTGATAAGTTAATGGCCGTAAGTATACAGGCCCTGACCACAAGGCAGCCTTTGTATAGATCACCAAACCCTGTGGGTAAGTCAAATGTGGTAACCTGTTATTCCTGTCATAGAGAGGGACACTTTGCACGAGACTGTAAATCGAGAAATACACAAAAGTCTTATCAACCCCCTAGACAACGACACGACACACGAAATTGGGATCAGGGACCGCAGAGACGGAGTCATGAGCCACATGCAGGGGAAACAAAAAGGTATCCCCCAAAAAGAGACTGGCAAGTCTCTGGTAGTTCCCATTTACCCCCTTCTCAAGTAGTTGCTGCCAGCGGGATTCAGGGAGGTCACCATACCCAATAGGGGTGTGGCCACACCTGTAATCTGCAGCCAGTAAAAATGATTGCAAGTCTTGGAAGTGAACCCGAAATTGCAATTAATGTAGCTGGTAAATCATTAAACTTTCTTGTAGATACGGGGGCGGCCAAATCAGTGATAAATTCGACAGTGGGCATGAGAACCACTGGTAAGACAATTCCAGCCATGGGAGTAACGGGAGTAGTCCAGCACTACCCTGTTAGCAAACCAGCCGAGGTTACAGTAGGGCCTTTGCACACCGAGCATTCCTTTTTGCTGGCGGCATCGGCACCGACTAATCTCCTGGGAAGAGATTTATTGTGTAAAATGGGGTGCGTCATTTATTGTACTCCTGAGGGTGTATTCTTAGACATACCTGAGAATCACGCTCAGGAAGTACGAGACATGTTAGACTCCCCATCAAAATTAATGTCCCACACTGTTATGTTAAATAGGAATCCATCCCAGGTAGAAGAAATTACATCTCAAATACCAGAGTCACTGTGGACTAAAGATGGACAAGACACTGGATTAATGGCAAACGTAGCTCCAGTAGTTGTGCAAGTAAAAGATGGTAGGATAGCTCCAAAAATCCCACAATACCCTCTGAAGCCAGAGGTGGAGTTAGGAGTTTACCCAGTAATAGAGCGCTTGCTACAACAGGGCATTTTGGTAAGAACATCCAGCACTGCCAATAGTCCCATCTTCCCTGTGAAAAAGAGTGGGGGGAGGGGTTACAGGCTAGTGCAGGATCTAAGGGGGATTAACAAAATAGTTGAGAGTCAGTTCCCCGTAGTGCCAAATCCAGCTGTCATCCTTATGCAAATCCCTCCCACTGCGAAATTTTTCACTGTTATTGACCTCTGCTCCGCTTTCTTTTCGGTACCCCTGCATCCTGACAGCCAATATTTGTTTGCATTTACATACAGAGGAGTCCAATACACATGGACTCGATTACCACAAGGTTTCATAGATAGTCCAAGTATATTTTCCCAGGCTTTGCATGATTGTTTACAGTCTTTCCAACCAGAGAGTGGATCAGTATTGATACAGTATGTGGATGATTTACTACTGTGTTCAGATTCATTGGAAGCGTCCCTGAAGGATACGAAACAGCTCCTGTTTCATCTTTCAGACACAGGACACAAGGTTTCCAAAGACAAGTTGCAATTATGCCAAACTAAAGTAAAATATTTGGGACACTGTCTAACACAAGGACTGAGACACCTGACCGCTGATAGAATTCAAGCAATTAGAGACATGACTCTGCCACAAACCCAGCAACAGATCAGAACGTTTTTAGGAATGTGTGGGTATTGCCGTAACTGGATCCCAGGGTTTTCCATTCTAGCGTTACCTTTGCAGGAGATGGTCTCCTCAAACAAACCTGATCGGATTTCGCATACAGACGAATCCGAGATGGCATTTGAGAGACTTAAACAGTGCCTAACGCAGGCGCCAGCATTAGGTATGCCAGACTATGGGAAACCCTTTGAGCTGTACGGAACAGAAAGTGCTGGTTGCGCGGCAGGCGTCCTAACCCAAAAGCACGGTGATGCCAGCAGGCCGGTAGCATACTACAGCGCTCAGCTAGATACGGTAGCGCGATCCCTCCCCACATGTTTGCGAAGCGTTGCTGCGATAGCATTGCTAGTAACGAAAAGCGAAGATGTAGTGCTAGGTCACAACCTCACAATTCATACACCACATGCAGTGTCAGCCTTGCTAAATTCTGCCCAAACCAGACACGTCTCATCAGCGCGGTTTACAAGATGGGAATTGGCACTAATGGCCCCCGTAAACATCACCATAAGGAGATGCAGTGCATTAAATCCTGCAACATATCTCCCAGGTGTGCCTGGACAGGCACAAAGGGTGGAGGATGAGAGTGGTGGGGAAGGAGAATTTAACACAAAGGAGGACACACATGATTGTATGGAATATTTGACCCAAAATTTCACGGCAAGGCCTGACATCAGTGACAACCCACTAGAAGATGTAGACTTTACTTTCTACACTGACGGTAGTTGTCACAGACAGTCAGACTCGGGAGACTTGTGTACTGGATACGCAGTCGTAGATGACCAAGGCACCATAGAAGCAGAACCGCTAGGCCCACCTCACTCAGCCCAGGTTGCTGAACTGGTCGCCCTAACCAGAGCATGTGAATTGGCTAAGGGCAAGTCAGCCAATATCTACACCGATTCTAGATACGCCTTCGGTATAGTTCATGATTTCGGAGCCCTATGGCGCCTCAGAAATTTCATGACGGCAGCTGGTACACCGATAGCGCATGCAGCTCACATCAAAAGGCTTCTAACAGCGATACAAGAACCCGACAGAGTGGCTGTTATCAAGTGTAAAGCACACACATATAGCCAAGACCCGGTATCACTTGGTAACAGCCGAGCAGATGAAGCTGCTAAGTTAGCAGCCGGTACCCCCAGACAGACAGACACCACACAATTGATGGTATTCAATACCATCAACACACAGAAGTTGTGTGAGATGCAAAATTTGTGTTCCACACAGGAAAAGGCAGTCTGGAAGGCAAAAGGATATGGCCAGGAGTCCTCAGGACTCTGGACGGATGGACAAGGTAAACCAGTGGCCCCCAGAACATATCTTCCATGTTTAGCTGAGGCAGCACATGGGCTGACTCATCTGGGCAAGGAGGGAATGTGTAAGTTGGTAAGAGCATATTGGTGCGCCCCAGGATTTTCATCTCATGCAGGTAAAAGAGCAATGTCATGCCTTACCTGTTTGAGAAAGAATATCGGAAAGGCAATACCAACAGAACCATCTCATATCCCACCCACAGGCGGCCCTTTCCAGGTAATACAGATTGACTTTATACAATTACCCCCTTGTCGAAATTTGAAATATGTACTTGTTTGTATAGATGTATTCTCAAATTGGGTCGAAGCATTTCCTGCGGCCACAAATACCGCTATGTTTACTGCTAAGAAAATTGTGCAGGAATTTGTATGTAGATATGGTATCCCTAGAATAATCGAAAGTGATAGGGGTACCCATTTTACAGGTGATGTCTTTCAAGGAATGTGTAAGTTGATGGGAATTGATAGCAAGCTGCACACTCCATACCGTCCACAGGCGAGTGCGAAGGTGGAAAGAGTGAACAGCACTATTAAAAATAAACTGAGCAAAGTTGTGGCAGAAACAGGATTGACATGGCCAGAAGCTTTACCCATTGTACTATACAGCATCAGAACCACTCCCAGGTCCCCTCTTAATCTGTCCCCCTTTGAAATCTTGTTTGGTCGACAACCACATGTTATGATTAACCCTCAGGATGATTTGAAGTGTAACAATGAAGTGACTGTAAAATACTTGATTAACATGAGTAAACAGCTAAGGAATCAAAATGATAATTTGAAGTTGGTGATTCCTGATTTACCAGATAGTAATTGTCATGACATTGAACCTGGGGATTATGTAATGATACGGAATTTTCTACGCTCAGGTTGCCTTATTGACAGATGGGAAGGACCATACCAAGTCTTATTGATTAGCACGACAGCATTGAAGGTTGCCGAGAGAGAGACTTGGGTTCATTCGTCCGATTGTAAGAAGGTTGCTGATCCAGAGAGGTCCCGTGATAAGGAACAGACGGTAGAAGAAGTTGTATCACTGGAGTGTCTGTTCCAGGAGGACTGAGGCGGCACCCGAGCATTGAAAATCACAAGATCGAAAGCAGTTGTCGATCCCCTGTTCCCTTTTATTGTTTTTCTCCACTTCCCATCCCCTCTCCCTCAACTATATTTTTTTCCCCCCTTCTCATTCTTCTCCGTTTCCTCCTATAAGATGGACTTGCCCCAAGAGACTGTGATCCGGATTTTCCTGTTGACCATGATGTTGACCAGAGCAGTCTGTTCCGGCGAGAGTACCATGGAGGTCGAGAGAGGTTCTGGAATGGGTTCTGATGACAGAGATGGAGGCGTAGTTTTCCAAGAACAACATAATCAACAAGCAAAGGCGAGTATCAGAAAACGATCCGATAACATAGACCATAGAAGGAATTGTGAAGGATTGTTAGCTGAAGAAAACTGTATCTGTAGGCTCTGTGACAATGTAGTTGAGGATGGGTGTATCAAGAAATGTCAGTCCAGTTTTAATATCCACATGGACCGGCATCCATTGAGTGACTATCACTCCTTAGTGGGTAGTGTGTTAAATCAAACAGATTGTTGGGTATGCTCTCAAGTACCTCAAGGTCATAGCAAATCAGGACTAGTACCATTTCCTTTAACGGTAGGGGAGGTACTTGAGCTAAAGGGTGGGAGACCGGTGGACAGGAGGTTTAATATCTCCAGTCCTCCTAGTTTGAAGCTCCACCAATATCATGTGGATAAGTCCCTAATATGTTTTAACATTTCCAATCCCCGAAAGCCGGGAAATTGGGAAGTGTCATGGAGTAACCAAACCATGACCTTTTCATATAGGGCAGATAGAATGCTTACAAATACAGAGCTTATACGCCACATAGCCAGTAGAGAAAAATATTTCCGATATAGGTATACCCTAGGAAGTAGGATTATGAGAGTTGGAGAGGTATCACCAGGATACTGTGCACATATCGTACAAACTGATACGTGTACTAGACAGATGGGAGAATTAGGGTTAGGAGATTTCACATGGAAGATGTGTAATATGGTTATGTCCTACTCCGTCCCATATGTTCTCCCCGATGATGCATATTTCATATGCGGGAGGAAGGCGTATAAGTGGCTTGCCCCAAACTCAGAAGGGTTGTGTTATATTGGAAAAGTACTGCCTGAGGTAATGACTGTATCACATGCCAAAATGAAAGATATACACCGTGTTGCCCAAGCTCCTTATACTCACACTCATTACGAGCACGTAGTTAAACGGCACCTGATAGAAAGAACAGAGCATCCGGCCTCTGACATGATCCATGAATCCACCGGGATTCAGGTTCTACTCGCGTTAGACATCACTCGCACCGCCAGAGGAGTGTTGAATTATAAATACATATCAGCGCTTGCAAATTTATTAGACAATATCACTGAAATGTATGACGACACTTTTAGGTATACCGGAAGGGAGCTTCAAGCTTATAAAACAGAACTGGTTCAGCATAGAATGGTTCTCAATTATCTCACGGCAGTGACAGGTGGATATTGTGTCACACTGGCAACGCAGTACGGCGTGAAATGCTGCACATATATTACGAATAGTACCGAGGATCCGGTCGAGGTCATAGACCAAAAGATGGATGACATTCTCCAATTAAAGTGGGAATTTCGCAGGAGACACAATCTCACCCTTGCTGCTGTGGGTAATGAGCTGACTGGTTGGGTGTCATGGTTGAACCCGCGAAATTGGTTCTCTGGTTTAGGAGAATGGGCTCAAGGAGTCATAATGGATGTTGGGAAGTTTCTCCTATGTATCTTAGGTGTTGTCATATCGATTGGCTTGATATTTAGATGCGGTCAGGCTTTAACGAAGTGTAAACGAAGTACTAGGGTGATGAGTTTAAGGAGTGAGGAAATTGTAATTCCAATGGATTTGATCTATGACCCAACGGTAGAGACAATGATGTGATGAAAATGCGATTATACGGTCCGTTTCTTTCACCTGTTTTTCCGTTTTCTCCAAGGTAAAAAGACCCACTTGGACGAGGAATTTGATGATCCTGTATACAGACAACAGATGGATTAAAGAAGAAGTTTTGACAACCTTATACACAGATATTTGATGAACTATGCCATAGACCCCCAGTTTCCCTAGAAATTTTAAATTTACGCTAGCCCAACACTTTTGTAAGTCTATGGACATTGACAAAGCTTTTTGCCCACACCTTTTGGCAAAAGCCCAAAGAAGACTGCATTCAACAGACACCAGACAAGACTTCAACCGACAAATGTTCATTAACCTGACATAGAATACCACTGCATTTACCATAATTGTTTCTTATCTTCATCTCTACAACCTTCAGGTAAAGCACACACATAGGCGATAGGGAATACCGGCACAGATATCAGCATTCACATATTCCCCCATTCATGTATCATCAACTAAAATGTGCTCCCCCATTTTGTTGCAACCAAAAGCCGAAAAGAGCTCGGTAAAGTTTGACAGCCCATCCACAGACCCTTAATACGGGATAAGAAGGAATTCAAATGTATACTTCGCAATACCTCGAAGCTTGATTTAAGACACGTACGGCACGATGATACATGACCCCCCAAACATGGATTCATACACACATGCTTCTGCTATCTCCCTAGGTCATACCCTTTTCCTACCTTCTCCTCTCCTCCCCTACCCAACCATAGAAATATTTACACATGACATATATTTTTCTCGTTTTGAAATGTTTTAGAAAGTGGCAGTTATTGGTGACTGCCAAAGGGTGGACTGTCAAAGTCAGAAAAATATCATGATGCACACTGCCATATTTGCACCTCATATGTGTCCTCGCTGCGCATGCGCGCGCTCTCCCGTGCGTGCGCATACCCGCCGTTACGTGCACCCGCAGGCGCACGGTATGCGCATTTACGGTAGAGTTTATGTGCATCTAGCGTGCGACTCAATCGTTACATATTTTCACCATATAATGTATTTTGTAGATTATGGTCCCTTTGATAGAATCTGAAAGTTTAGTTAATGTAGCATGTTCATGGACAGAGAGATCCCTCTTTGTTTGATACGAAGGGTCAGACAAGGGTTATACAGTGGTGTTTAGTATCCATCGGGAGAGTATTTAATTAGCAATATTCCGGTGTTGGTTTGAAGCGGATTAATCGCTCGTGCGAATAGTTATGGACATAGGAAGTTTATGGACTTTTACTATATTTGCACTTTATTATCCATGCGGCGGGAAACCTAGTTTCCCACCCACCTGAGCAGTTGGAAATAGTCACAGCCCACCTGTATGAATCAACCTATGACCTTTTGTTATAATGCGAAGAGGAATTCCTGTGTCCAATGAACAATAAGAATATAGGACCATTGTACTGTATTATGTGTAGGGTATAAAAGGACAAGCCGATCTGGGCCAGCTCGCTATTCTCTTCAACGGTTCTCATTGCTGATAATCGGGAGCTGGATATCCAGAGGCGCATGCGATTGTTTCCCTTGAGCGTAAGTTTTCTCCGCAATCATATTGTCTTTCTTGTTATTGTGAGCCATATCTCTCTCTCTCTCTCTTCTCTTTCTCTCTCGTTTCTCTTATATAGTTTTTGTACTACTATTGTATTTCATGTGTAGTTATCTGGTTAGGTAGTCTATGTTATATTGGTAGTGTATGACTTGTATTGTATTAATCTTTTTGAACGTTCATTCATTTCCTTAAAAGGCGTTAGACCCTTAGACCGGTATTGTGTGTTCATTATATTGCAGTGGGTAATAGGAGCGTCTCTATCGCTCAAACAGCTTTAGTGTAAACCCGCTTACACAGTGTTGCATTCTCATCTTATCACTACGCAAGGATTTACAGTATAAGTACATTGTTTATGGTATAGTTCTAAAGGTTTAACATTGTGAGCGTCTGCGCCGCTGGTGATCTCCTCGTGGTCCCGAGCGTCCGCTACGCTAATAGCGAACCATTACGTTAGTCGGCAGCCAATAGCGTGCCTTCCTGTGATCTCTTGGCCGTGAGCGAACGTGACGCTTGAGCGTCTCGACTACGGCTAAGCGATTGCTACGCAACGTGCGTACCCTTACGGTATTCCATACGTCAATAGCGTACAGTGTTCTTAGACCTCTTAAAGGGTTTTAAGTAAGATAAATATTCTGCTTTAACAGGTCGAATCAGTTACGGTCTCTTATCTAGTTCATCAGTACACCCTACAGAATATACACCTATAAGGGTGAGGGTGTTCTTTAAAGGCTTGAACAGAAAACCTATTGACTGTATCTGGATGTATTTCTTTTAAGAATGTTTATATAAATGTATGGAACCTTTTATTTGTAAAAAAAAAATGTTCATATGAATTTATGGAATTCTATATGGGTTTTTTTTTAATAAAAACAAATTGGTATCATATCTAATTTAGGCCATTCTGGCCGTCTTTTTGTTCGGGTGTGTTCTCTGGTGTGAGGGTATACTTGCAGGTGATACCAGTTATAAGAATCCACACCGTGGAAGAACAGCTACTGGAAATACTAAAATCTGAGTGTTTTAAAGTTATACCAAGCGCAATTGGTTATTGTTTTGTTTATGTTATTCTTTGAAAGTTCACTAACAGGGACTTTCTCCATATTGCTGCTGGTGGGTTGAGCGCAGGGTGGAATAAATTTTTTTGTATCTATATATATATATTGCAAAAACAATAAAAAAAAAGAAAAAATAACAGACATACCAGCCACTTACTTTCCATCGTTGTCAGTGTGGGATCATTAAGGAACGTCACTGCCACGATTTCACAACAGCTCAGTCGCACATAATGCATTGCTAAACTTTTGTTAAATATGAATAGTGTTGGCGTTATTCAGTTTTACATTCTGAGAGTCGTCTCTATACCGCGAGACATCTGGCAGTCATTATAACGTGCGCAGACAGTGCAATTCTGGCATCCTCTGATACTACGTGCTGAGCGTATAATACAAACAGAAAATGCCAAATCAACAAATTTAGAATGTGACAAAAAAAGAACAAATAGATTGAGAGTGAGGGAGATTTTAATGATATTCTGCAAATATAATCTCTGCAAACCAGACGGAGAACACTGTGCCTTTCCCGCTGCAGGTGAAGCGTGTTACGGCTCAGGGAGTCACGCTTGTTAAAAAGGATGTTACAGATTATATAGATGTATCCTACGCGTTTAATCAGTCGCTGGGGATTAGACATATTCCCTTCCTGATATGTGAAAGATTCGTTTTGATCTGTTTGTATACGAGGAGCTCTTCCATACGTGGCTGCATACTTGGCATGAGAAGGCCCCTCCCCTTTGGATACTGATGGAAACAAGTGGCGCGGAGGCGTGGTTATTCAATAAAAATGGTGGCCGGCCCGTGTCCTGACAGTTCTGTAATGGTTTTGTATAAAGGTGCTAAGGGTCCCATGTGGTTTTCCAAGTGCCAGCATGTCCTGACAGCCATTTAACTTGGACATGACAGGGCTAGCTGGGACCTGTAGTCCACCAATACATTTTTTGTCCCATTTTTTACTAAGTGTTGTGGAGATAGCCCTAATGTTCTTATAACAGTGTGGGGACTTCCTGGAGAAGGGGGGCATGTCACTATTATTTATTTATTTGCAGACCCCACTTCCCCTATGGCCGGGCCAGGCTTGGACTGGCCCACAGGGGTACAGGTGTAACCACCGGAGGGCCCCACTGCCTGGGGTCCCACCTTCTGCTCTAAGTATCAGGTTCCAGACTGTGCACTTGAATTGTACATTATACATATGTTACCTTATACTGGACTATGGTGTATTATATACAGTGCATTGCTGTTATTAATCTGGTACATTATCATGCATGCAGCAGCTGAACTTACTGTATATATTTATGAAGGGGCCCAGACGTTGCACTCTCTAATTGTTAGTCAAACCACTGAGGGGACAGGCCACACCCCCTCTGCAGACTGGCCGCACCCCCAAACATAGGCCCCTACCATTGCATTACCCCAGTGGGCCTTACATGCCCCAGTCCGACACTGGCCGGGGCCCATGCTACATGTCCTGCTATACTGTCACCACCACTGCCAATCTGGGTGTACTGAGAAAATGAAAGCATAAGGATGTTGTTCATGGGCCTAGGTGATCATTCCGAGCTGATCGCTAGCGGCATTCGTTCGCTGTGTAGCCATGAGGCAAAAAACGGCAGCTCTGCGCATGTGTATGCGGCGCAATGCGCACGTGCGTCGTACTATTACAACGAACGATGTCGTTTTACACAGGGTCTAGCAAAGCTTTTCTGTTGCACTGCTGGACGCAGAGTGATTGACAGGAAGTGGGCGTTTCTGGGCGTCAACTGACCGTTTTCAGGGAGTGTTCAAAAAAACACAGACATGCCATGAAAAACGCAGGCGTGGCTGGGAGAACGCAGGGTGTGTTTGTGACGTCAAAACAGGAACTGAACAGTCTGAAGTGATCGCAAGCGCTGAGTAGGTCTGGAGCTACTCTGAAACTGCACAAAATTATTTTGTAGCCGCTCTGCGATCCTTTCATTCGCACTTCTGCTAAGCTAAAATACACTCCCAGTAGGCGGCATAGCGTTTGCCCGGCTGCTAAAAACTGCTAGCGAGCGATCAACTCGGAATGACCCCCCTAATTCAGACCTGATCGCTGCAGCAGAATTGTTAATGGTCAAAACCATGTGCACTGCAGTGGCGGAAAGATGTAACATGTGCAGAGAGAGTTAGATTTGGGTGGGGTGTGTTCAAACTGAAATCTAAATTGCAGTGTAAAAATAAAGCAGCCAGTATTTACCCTGCACAGAAACGAAATAACCCACCCAAATCTAACTGTCTCTGCACGTTATACATACTTGTCTACTCTCCCGGAAGCTGCGGGGGGCTCCCGGTTTTTGGGGTAGCCCCCCGCACCCCCGGAAGAGTAGGCAGGTCTCACGCATCCTGCTCGCACCCTAGTGATGGGGGCAGGATGGAGAGATAAACTCCCGTATACGCGAGTCCGCGGGGTGGGGAAGGGGTTAAAATGACGCAAATTGTGTCATTTTAGACCCGCCCCCTTCCCGCAAACTCACGAATCGCAGCGTTTTCCGATGTGGGGGCGGGGATTGATGATGTCACAGTCCAGCCTCGCCCCCCGTAGACTCCTGCAGCGTCTCCTCTCCAGGCTTCTCCCGGAGAGGAGAAATCTAATGTAGGCAAGTATGGCGAGAGGGGACGGGCTGGCGGTGTTGGGCCGCCGTTTTTGGGGTGTGGTCCAGGCAATGCAGGCGTGCCCAGACCATTCGGGGGGGGGGCCGTGGTGGCTGCGTGATGTCACACGCAGCCGCTGCGACACAGACAGCAATGGGTAGCTCCCTGCCAGCGTGCAGGAGCTGCGCAGGTAGGGAGCTACTCTTCAGGTACAAAAGCATCGCCGCCGTGCAATGCTTTTGTACCCGTGCAGCGGGGGGAGGGCCAGACATGCGAGCGGAATACGATCAGGTCTGAATTAGGCCCCATGTTCACTGCAGTGGGGGCAGATGTAACATGTGCAGAGAGAGTTAGATTTGGGTCGGTTGTGTTTAAACTGAAATATAAATTGCAGCAGGGCCGTCTTTTCATATGGGCTCAATGGGCTCTTGCCCAAAGGCCCCAGGAGTGTAAGGGCCCTAGGCTCATAGCTGAGGGTCCCCTCTTTTCAGGGGTACAAGATTTTTGAAAATCGGCCATGGGCAAACGGAGATATCCAACTTCAAAGCAGTGGTCCCCATCCAAGCCTGTTAATTGCTCTTCCCAGCCAGATATCTCAGGTTCTGTCTGACTTAGAGTTTTTCTGAGGGTATACTCCAGAAGCTGGGGCTCTCCCCTTTCTGTGGACACTGGCAGCTTGTCTCTACTATGCCCAGAACCAGAGATATCAGCCTTCCAGCAGCCGGTCCCTGCTACAGCTCCACACGCCTGGTATGCAGGTTTATATTTTCACTAGGTGATTCATCGCGCCCTACGCGCGCTCTTCACACCGTCGTAAGGGGCTACAGCCCCTTAACCCTTGCACACCCTTGTGGCGTGCAATATTTTTTATTATATGGAGTACTATTTCCAATCATAATTGTGTGAGTGGTTAAATATTGCATGGACAAAGGGCGTGCAATGGTTAAGGGGTGGAAGCCCCTTGCAATGGGGTGAACAGCGCACGCAGGGCCTGATGAATCACCTAGTTGGTGCTGTGGCTGGGGGAGAGGCGGGTGCGGGGAAGACGCGGATGGGATTCAGGGGTGCCGCGGGAGGGGCGGTTGCGGTGGTGTGGCAGGTGGGGGAGGGGCTGGAGCGGTGGTGCCGCAGGTGGGGTCCGGAGCCACCGCGGGTGGGGAGAAGAGTTGCGGGGGTGCCCCAGGTGGGGGAAAGGCAAATGCAGTGGTGCGGCGGGAGGGGCGGTGTGGGGTTGCTGCGGGTGGGGGATGGGGTCCTGAGTTACCGCGGGTGCTGGAGGGGATGTGTGGGGGTGCCGCGGATGGGGTCTGGAGGTACTGTGAGTAGGGGAGTGGTGAGTAATGCTTATCCTGCTTCTCCTCCTGTCAGCAGCTAAGCTGCTGTCCTCCCTTTGGCAGTGGTTCTCCCGGAGACTCGCACAGCAGCCAGTCACTATTGTTAGTGCCGGTGTCCCAACGTGCCGCATTACAGGGAAGAAGATGCACTCAATAAACTACAGCTCCCAGCAGCCCTAAGGGCCGGAATGCTTCGGCGCTAAGGCTGCTGGGAGCTGTAGTTTATTTAGTGCGTCTACTTCCCTGTAATGTGGCGTGTTGGGACACTGGTGCTAACAATAGTGACTGGCTGGCAGAACTGAGTGACTGGCTGAATCAATGTAAAAGGTGAGAGTGCTGTGCAGTGTCAGTGACACTGCACACAGGCCCGGCGCTAGCCGCTCAGCAAAGGGATGCAGTGCAGGGAGGCACCAGGAAGGAGAGGCGTTCTCCCTGCTCTACATCCCTGTGCTGAGCTGCTGCTGCTATCCCTGCTGCTGCTGCCGGCTGCTGTCACACATGCCAGGGCCGTAACTAGGGGGGGGGGGGGGGGGGCTAAGGGAGCATGTGCCCCGGGTGCAGGATTTGAGGGGGCGCCAAGGAGTTACAGAGGAGCAGGTTTTTTTTTGTTTAGTTTTTTTTACCAGCAGTGCCGAGCTGCTCCAGTGAGACAGCAGACAGCTCCCAGGGCAATGCATCTGACTCACCTGTCTGCCCGCTGCTGGCTCCAACGCTGTGCGGGTGAGCTCCAGTACCTGAGATATCTCCCATGTTGGCTACTGTCTTAAACTCTCTTCTGTGCCATGCAATGCTGCGACTAGCATGCGGTGCACCATACAAGCTACTATAGAAGCGCACTGTGCTCCCAGTTAGCAGTATCAACCTATGCTTTGCCTCCCAGATGGGGGGATTTGGTGTAGCTTATAGGGGGATGTAGTGTAGTAATGTAGTGTACCATATAGGGTATGTAGTGTGGTCATGTATTGCAGTATATAGGGGCATGTAGTGCACCAATGTGGTATAGCATATAAGGGGATGTAGTGTAGTGATGTAGTGTAGCATATAGGGTATATATATAGTGGAGTGCATAGGTGCATGTAGTGTAGTGATGTAGTTCAGTGTGTAGGGGATGTAGTATAGTGATGTAGTGCAGTGGATAGGGGAGTAGCGCAGTGATGAAGTGTTATGATATAGTGCAATGTATGGGGACACACAGAGGAGCATGTCATTGAACACGCTGGCGGGGCATGTGATGCATAGGGCATTTGAGGCACATAGGGGAATATTGTCCAGTAGTATTCCCTTTTTTCAAAATGTTTGATAATCTGATTATTTTAGTCTGATAGGTTTTCTTTTTGTAGTGGTGGGTTGGGGGTGGGGTGGTGGGGCTCCAAATTACTGCCTTGCCCCGGGTGACAAAAATCCTAGTTTCGGCCCTGCACATGCAGCGGCACCAGCAGCACAAAACCTCCTCTCCCCCTCGGCGCCAGCAGCACAAAGCCTCCTCTCTCCCTCTCCCCTCCCCTGTGTGACATTCAGTGGCCAGGCGGGAGCCAAAGGGGGTTGAGCTAGATGGGAATAAGGGGCGGAGCTAGACGGGACCATGCTGCAGCAGGAGGATGAGCTGCTACAGCTTCGGCCAGCCAGACTTCATTAGGTAAGTGTCTGGAAAGAGAGTGAGTGTGTGAGTGTGTGTGTGTATATACAGTGTCTGTGTATACTGTATATATGTGTGACTGTGTATGTGTGTAATGTATGTACAGTATGTGTGTGTGTGTGTGTGTGTGTGTGTGTGTATATATATATATATATATGTGTCTGTTGTGTGTGTATGTGTGACTGCGGCATAATGTGTGTAAGCGGCACTGGTACATGGGGCATTACGTGTGTAAGCGGCACTGGTACGGGGGGCATTACGTGTTTAAGTGTCACTGCTACAGGGGGTGATACTTGTGTAAGCGTCACTGATACAGGGGGCGTAACATGTGTAAGTGTCACTGGTACAGGGGGCGTTACGTGTGTAAGCGTCATTGGTACAGGGGGCGTTACGTGTGTAAGCGTCACTGATACAGGGGGCGTAACATGTGTAAGCGGCACTGGTACAGAGGGCGTTACATGTGTAAGTGTCACTGGTACAGGGGGTGTTACGTGTGTAAGCATCACTGGTACAGGGGGCGTTACGTGTGTAAGCGTCACTGGTACAGGGGGCGTTACGTGTGTAAGCGTCACTGGTACAGGGGGCGTTACGCGTGTAAGCGTCACTGGTACAGGGGGCGTTACGTGTGTAAGTGTCACTGATACAGGGGGCGTTACGTGTGTTAGTGTCACTGGTACAGGGGGCTTTACATGTGTAAGTGTCACTGGTACAGGGGGCGTTACGTGTGTAAGCGTCACTGGTACAAGGTGTGTTACTTGTGTATGGTCACTGGTACAGGGGGGCAATACATGTGTAAGCGGCACTGGTACAGGGGGCGTTACGTGTGTATCAGTGGCGGAACAAGCAAGCGGTGGGCCCAGGTGCAACAAAATGCTTTGGGGCCCCCCCCCCCCATCCCATCCAAGTCAACCCCATGGGCAGTGCGCGCCGTAGGCGCGCGCAAAAATACATAGTGGCGTGGCTTCGTGGGGAAGGGGTGTGTCCACAAAATAATACCAATTCATAAAACGGTGCACAGTAGTCTCCATTCTTCAAATTACGCCGCACAGTAGCACCACTACACCAGGTAGAGACCCTTTTACTCCTTACAGCGAACAGATTCCCCTTTTTACACATAATGGCAGACAGTGTGCACTTTTTACACATAACGGCAGACAGCGTGCCCTCGTTACACATAGCGGCAGACAGCATACACTTTTTACACAATGGCAGACAGCGTGCCCTCGTTACACATAGCGGCAGACAGCGTGCCCTCGTTACACATAGCGGCAGACAGCGTGCACTTTTTACACATTACGGCAGACAGCGTCCCCATTTTACACATTACGGCAGACAGCGTCCCCATTTTACACATTACGGCAGACACCATACACTTTTACACATAACGGCAGATAGCGTGCCCTTTTTACACATTACGGCAGGCAGATTCTACCTTTTTACACATAGCGGCAGGCAGATTCCCCATTTTTATACATAGCGGCAGGCAGATTCCCCATTTTTATACATAGCGGCAGGCAGATTCCCCATTTTTACACATTGCGGCAGGCAGATTCCCCATTTTTACATTGCGGCAGGCAGATTCCCCATTTTTACACATTGCGGCAGGCAGATTCCCCATTTTTACATTGCGGCAGGCAGATTCCCCATTTTTACACATTGCGGCAGGCAGATTCCCCATTTTTACATTGCGGCAGGCAGATTCCCCATTTTTTACATTGCGGCAGGCAGATTCCCCATTTTTATACATAGCGGCAGGCAGTCCCCCCTTTTTACACATTGCGGCAGGCAGTCCCAACAAATAAAAAAAGAAAGAGAAAGAAAGAAAGAAAGAAAGAAAGAAAGAAAGAAAGAAAGAAAGAAAGAAAGAAAGAAAGAAGAATTATACTTACCCTCTCTGTTGGCTCAGGCTCCTCGGTGCAGCTTCCCGGGCAGTAGAGAAGAAGGAGGAGGGAGGTGAAGGAGGGAGCCGCAGCAGCGCTGTGTTACTGGTGGAGGCGCTGCTGCTGCTGCCCCTCTGCTTCCCTATAGGCTGTTCTCAGAGACAGCCTATAGTGAAGCAGAGGAGCAGCAGCAGCAGCGCCTCCACCAGTAACAAAGCGCTGCTGCGGCTCTCTCCTTCACTGAGAGACTGTGACCTGTTTGTATATGAGGGAGGGAGGGACGGACCCTCCTCCCTCCTTCGTGTGCGGGTGGCCAGATTCCAGAATCGTTCCTTATGACGGGCGGGTCACGGGAGCGCTGGTGTGCGGCTGCGGCATGACATACAATGAGTCATTGTGACTCATTCATGTAATGCCGGCCGGCGGCTGTGGGCCCTTGAGTGCGGCGGGGCCCCAGTGCAATGCACTGCCTGCCCCGCCAGTAGTTCCGCCCCTGGTGTGTATGGTCACTGGTACAGGGGGCGTTACGTGTGTAAGCGTCTCTGGTACAGGGGGCGTTACATGTGTAAGTGTCTCTACTACAGGGGTATTATGTGCGCTGTGCCTTTGTAAAGTATGCGAGGGTGCAAATTTATAGTTTGCAGGGGAACACCGAACACCCTAGCACCGGCCCTGACTGCACACCCACTGCACTGCACAGCACTGTCACCTTTTACATTGATTCAGCGTCCAGACATTACCCTCCGCGATATCACCCACTCTATCCGTTACATTAACCATCTCGGGGCTTCCAGGCCGGCAGCCCAGGTGCTGTGTTGCGGAGTCAGGGCCTCTGGGGATCTGGGCGCGGCTGTGGCTGGGAGGCACTTCTGTGACATCACACGCAGAGGAGGCTCCGGGGCTCAGAGAGTATGTGGCGCAGGGAGGGCTATGAAAGCCCTCTGCTCAGTGGCGTAACTACTGCCCCCGCAGCCCTCGTGGTGGCTTGGGAGCGAGGGGCTGCGGGGGCGCCGCCACTGATTTAGAGCAGATTGACATGCGGACGAGCGTCCGCATGTCAATCTGCTGTCTCCTCTCCCTCCCTGCTGTAACGGGACACGGAGGGCACAGCGCGCCGCGCGCGCCTCTCCAGTGTCCATCCTGCGTCTCCGTCCGTCTGGTCTAATAATGGAAGTGCCGTTCGTGAGCTCTGATTGGCTCACGAACCGGCACTTCCTTTATTAGACCAGAGAGACGGAGATGCAGGAGGGACATGAGAGAGGCGCGCGCTGTGCCCTCCTTGTCCCTCCTTCACAGCAGCGAGGGGGGGGGGCACTGAGGGGGCATGTATGGCACTGAGGGGGCATGTATGGCACAGGGGGCATATATGGCACTGAGGGCATATATGGCACTGAGGGGGCATGTATGGCACAGGGGGCATATATGGCACTGAGGGGGCATGTATGGCACAGGGGACACTGAGGGGGCATGTATGGCACTGAGGGGGCATGTATGGCACAGGGGACACTGAGGGGCCATGTATGGCACTGAGGGGGCATGTATGTGAGGGGGCATATATGGCGCTGAGGGGGCATGTATGGCACAGGGGGCATATATGGCACTGAGGGGGCATGTATGGCACAGGGGGCACTGAGGGGGCATATATGGCACTGAGGGGGCATGTATGGCACAGGGGCACTGAGGGGGCATATATGGCACTGAGGGAGCATGTATGGCACAGGGGGCACTGAGGGAGCATATATGGCACTGGGGGGGCACTGAGGGGGTATATATGGCACTGGGGGGGAAGTGTGGGGGCATATATGGCACTGAGGGGGCATATATGGCACTGGGGGGGGGTACTGAGGGGGATATATGGCACTGCATGTGTACCTGGCACATGGGGGGGGGCTATATTTGGCACTGGGGGCACGTGAGCACCTGGCACTGTGGGGGAATATCTGGCACTGGGGGCATATGTGGCACTGGGGGAGGGGGGGGGCTATATTTGGCACTGGGGGCATGTGAGTACCTGGCACCGTGGGGGAATATGTGGCACTGGGGACATATGTGACACTGGGAGCACAGCCCTAGCAACAAGCACTACCCCCTAGCAACGAGCATGACACCCAGTGCATGAAACTCCTGGCAACGAGCATGACACCCAGTGCATGAAACACCTGGCAACGAGCATGACACCCTGAGCATGAAAACCCCTGGCACCGTGCATGGAACCAAGAGCATGAAACCCCTGGCAACGAGCAGGTAATTTAAAAGTAATTAGAAGCCTTACTGTAGGACTTAATGTGTAATGGGCATTACGGTGTGTGGCATAATGTATCACGGACATTGCAGTGTGTGTCATAATGTGTCACAGGCATTACGGTGTGTGGCATACTATATCACGTGCATTGTGGTATGTGGTATAATGTCTCAGGGGCATTGCAGTGTGGCATAATGTATCACGGACCTTGCGGTATGTGTCATAATGTGTCGGGCATTACTGTGTGTTGTATACTATATCACGGGCATTGTGGTATGTTGTATAATGTCTCAGGGTCATTGCAGTGTGTGTCATAATGTGTCACAGGCATTGTATGTGCTATAATCTATCAGGGGCATTGCAATGTGTAGCATAATGTATAACGGGCTTTGCGATTCCTGTCGTCATGTGTCACAGGCATTACGGTGTGTGGCATAATGTGTGACAGGCATTACAGTGTGTGGCATAATGTGTCACAGGCATTACGGTGTGTGGCATAATGTGTCGGGGACATTACAGTGTGTGCATATTGTATCATGTGCATTAATGTGTGCGGAATAATGTCTAAGGGCCATTGCAGTATGTGGCATAATGTATACTGGGCATTACTATAAGGAGGAAAAATGACAAATAATGTAAGGGGCATGAATCAGGATTATTTTTCTTTCCAGTGGTGGCTAACGTCTGGGCGTGCAGGTTGCAAAACTGGGGTATAAGGAAGTCTTTTCCTGCAATACCACGCCCCTTTATGCAAAGCCACGCCCATTCCAACGAAGCCACCACCCCCATTTTGGCGGTGCGCGCCGAAGGCGTGCGCATGTTTGTCCCTTTCATGGTGCCAATTATGGGGGATGGGGGATTGGGGGGGGGGGGGGGGCGCCGAAGAATTTTTTGGCTTGAGGGAGAAAAACTTCTAGTTACGCCACTGCCTCTGCTGCACCGCTTTCATACACATCTATGCTGGTGGCCGCAGCAGCTTTTGTTCCACCTGCGCTGCGGCTAGGGAGTGGGGATTGTTGATGCCGGAGGGGGCAGGTGGACTGGCAGCAGGACATAGGACGCTGCAGTAAAGGGATTTTTTCCCCTATATACAGCGCAGAGACTTGCTGCAGATGCAGTGACATACCCTCCAGCTGGATCTTTTTGGCAGGTACAGTACCTTTTTTTTATGCTCTGTACCGATTTTTGACTCTCCAAGCTTCCATTGTATCCGTGGCCACGCCCTCTTGTCAAATTTGTATAATTTTTTATGTGTAAATTGTTGGAGGGTATGTTGCTGCAGGGGGACTATTTTGGGGTGTGGGGCTGGAGCTGCAGCTCCATCAGTCCCATTGCTAATCCTGCTCTGTGAAAACACAGCAGGCAAAGGGCAGAGCCTCCCATTGGATGTAACCTGTGTGAGAGGGCATTTCTCGCCCAATCAGCTGTGGACTGGGTGTGATAGACCTGTCACTAACCCAATGAGAGCTCCTAGCCACGCCCAGCGTTATACACACAGGCACAGAGTCACAGATCTGGGCTATTATATAGGAGATTAAATAAAAAACAGGTGGTGACCTTTCCTCCGTCTAAGGACTTAAATGCATTCTTTGAGGAATCCTGGGCTAACCCGGAAAATAAGTTTGCTATTCCTAGAAGGTTGCGGGTAGCGTACCCTTTCCCTGAAGAGGACAGGCATAAGTGGGAGTCGCCCCCAATGGTAGACACCTCAGTCTCTAGGTTGTCGAAGAAAATCATTTTACCTTCCCCAGGGTCAGCTTCGCTAAAAGAACCTGATGACCGCAAATTAGAGACGACTTTAAAGTCTATCTACATTGCTACGGGTACGTTACTCAGGCCCAGAATTACTTCTGTGTGGGTAGGTAACGCAGTGGAAAAGTGGGCAGACAACTTGATTGTTAATATTGACACGGTCGATAAAGATGATATGCTTCTAATTCTAGGTCATATCAAAGATTCTGCAGGTTACTTAGTGGAGGCTATGAAGGACGTTGGCTTACTGGGCTCCAGGGCCTCTGCTATGGCAATTTCAGCCCGCAGAGTACTCTGGATCCGCCAATGGAATGCTGACGCAGAATCCAAAAGAAATATTGAGGCGCTCCCCTATAATGGTGAGGCCCTCTTTGGTGAGAAGCTGGATGCCATGGTATCAACTACTACATCTGGCAAGTCAGCACTTCTGCCGTCGGCAGCTGCACCGGCTAAAAAAGTATATCTTTCTCTTACTATGCAGTCCTTTCGGCCCAACAAGTACAAAAAGGCTAAGAGTACCCCTTTTTTCACAGGAAAAGGGAGAGGAAGAGGTAGAAAACCTACAACACCGTCAGGCTCCCAGGAGCAGAAGTCAGCAACTACTTCTGCAAAAGCCACAGCATGACACTGGGGCTCCCCTGCGGGAGTGCGATCGGGTGGGGGCACGCCTACTATTTTTCAGCCAGGTCTGGGTTCACAAGGTTACAGGTTGGAATTTCAAGACCTTCCCCCATGCCAATTTTTCAAATCAGCCTTGCCAGTTTCTGCTCAGGACAGTGCAAATTTCCTGAACGCAATACACAAATTATGTCAGGACAAAGTAATTTCCTTGGTTCCTACCGAACAAAAGAACCAAGGATTTTATTCAAGCCTGTTTGTGGTGCCGAAGCCGGATGGCTCGGTCAGACCGATTTTAAACCTAAAATCTCTGAACCTGTATTTGAAAAGGTTCAAATTCAAGATGGAGTCCTTAAGAGTGGTGATTTCAGCTTGGAAGAAAAGGAATTTCTGGTGTCAGTCGACATCAAGGATGCTTACTTGCATGTCCCCATTTACCCCCCACATGAAGCATACCTGAGGTTTGCGGTTCAGGATTGCCACTACCAATTCCAAATATTACCGTTCGGGCTCTCCACGGCTCCGAGAATACTCACCAAGGTGATGGCGGAGATGATGGTTCTCCTTCGCAAGAAAGGAGTCAACATAATTCCATACTTGGATGATCTCCTATAAAAGCGAGATCCAGGGACAAGCTACTCCAGAACATAGCATTATCCCTGACGGTACTTCAACAGCACGGTTGGATCATCAACTTTCCAAAATCTCAGTTGGAACCGACGATGAGATTATCATTTTTGGGAATGATACTGGACACCTGTCACGATCCATGCAGTTTCTCCTCCATGCCTGGGGTGGCGCTCTCTGCTCTGTATCTGCAGCTTGGTAATTAGCTGTTACCACAGCTGTGAGCAGCACCTGAACTCACTAAATAGGCCAGCCACACAGGCTCCCAGTTGCCAGTTCATCATGTCAAGGTTGTCTCAGTTCCTGGTCCTGGTTATGCTGGTCTCTACTGCTAAAATCATCCATAGTACTGCCAGGCTCCAACAGCTATCCTGTGTAGCTACTCTGCTACAGTGCAATCCTGTTATCCTGCTACGTTGCATACTCTACCACAGTGCTATCCTGTGATCCTGCTACAGTACAATCCTGTTATCCTGGTATGTTGCGTACTCTACCACAGTGCTATCCTGTGATCCTGCTTCAGTGCAACCCTGCATTCTCTGTTCAAGTGCATCCTGCTACGGTGCTAACCTTCTACAGTGCAATCCTGCATTCTCTGTTCAACTGCATCCTGCTACGGTGCTAACCTTCTACAGTGCAATCCTGCAACCCTGCATTCTCTGCTCAAGTGCATCCTGCTATGGTGCTAAATCTGCTACAGAACAATCCTATTACAAGTGCCTTCACAGTCCACAGTGTCTCAAGTGTTTCCACAGTCTACACTGGTTTCATGTAATCACAGTCTTCAGTGTGTCCGTGTACTCACAGTCTCCTGGCATCCTGTGTACTCATTCTCCTGGCATCCCGTGTACTCACAGTCTCCTGGCATCCCGTGTACTCACAGTCTCCTGGCATCCCGTGTACTCACAGTCTCCTGGCATCCCGTGTACTCACAGTCTCCTGGCATCCCGTGTACTCACAGTCTCCTGGCATCCCGTGTACTCACAGTCTCCTGGCATCCCGTTTCCCCTCAGTTCCCAGCATCACAAGTGAGTTTCCAATCCCAGTATCACAAGTGTGTTCCCAAGTATCCAGTACTGCTAAGTAGAGATGAGCGGGTTCGGTTCCTCGGAATCCGAACCCGCCCGAACTTCAGTTTTTTTTACACGGGTCCGAGCGACTCGGATCTTCCCGCCTTGCTCGGTTAACCCGAGCGCGCCCGAACGTCATCATCACGCTGTCGGATTCTCGCGAGGCTCGGATTCTATCGCGAGACTCGGATTCTATATAAGGAGCCGCGCGTCGCCGCCATTTTCACACGTGCATTGAGATTCATAAGGGAGAGGACGTGGCTGGCGTCCTCTCGGTTTATAGAGATTCGAGAAGAGAGTGAGACAGAGAGAGACACAGTAGTAATTTGGGGAGCATTAGGAGGAGTACTACTACTACTAGTACTTGCTGAAGTGATAGAGATAGTGTGACTGTATTGTCTGACTTGTGGGGGAGACACTGACAGTGGGGAGCAGTTAGAGTCTGAGAGCAGGACTCAGGACTCAGGAGTACATATAACGTACAGTGCACACTTTTGCTGCCAGAGTGCCAGCCACACTGCCATTGTGACCACACTGACCACCAGTATAATATATATTGTGATTGTCTGCTTAGGACTCAGGAGTACTACTTGCAAGTTGCTGATAGTGTGACCAGTGACCTGACCACCAGTTTAATAATCACCACCAGTTTATGAGTTTAATATATATATATATATATATATATATATAATTGTATATAATATATATATAATATTGTATACCACCTAGCACCTACCCGTGTTTTTTTTTTTTTTTCTTTCTTCTTTATACATACTACTATAGTAGCTTACTGTAGCAGTCTGCGGTGCTGCTGAGCTGACAGTGTCCAGCAGGTCCGTCATCAGTCATTACATAATAAATATATATACCTGTCCGGCTGCAGTACTAGTGATATTATATATACATATATATTGATTTCATCTCATTATCATCCAGTCTATATTATCAGCAGACAGAGTACGTTAGTCCACGGCTGTAGCTACCTCTGTGTCGGCACTCGGCAGTCCATCCATAATTGTATACCACCTACCCGTGGTTGTTTTTTTTTTCTTTCTTCTTTATACATACTACTATAGTAGCTTACTGTAGCAGTCTGCGGTGCTGCTGAGCTGACAGTGTCCAGCAGGTCCGTCATCAGTCATTACATAATAAATATATAATATATACCTGTCCGGCTGCAGTACTAGTGATATTATATATACATATATATTGATTTCATCTCATTATCATCCAGTCTATATTATCAACAGACACAGTACGGTAGTCCACGGCTGTAGCTACCTCTGTGTCGGCACTCGGCAGTCCATCCATAATTGTATACCACCTACCCGTGGTTTTTTTTTTTTCTTTCTTCTTTATACATACTACTATAGTAGCTTACTGTAGCAGTCTGCGGTGCTGCTGAGCTGACAGTGTCCAGCAGGTCCGTCATCAGTCATTACATAATAAATATATAATATATACCTGTCCGGCTGCAGTACTAGTGATATTATATATACATATATATTGATTTCATCTCATTATCATCCAGTCTATATTATCAGCAGACACAGTACGGTAGTCCACGGCTGTAGCTACCTCTGTGTCGGCACTCGGCAGTCCATCCATAATTGTATACCACCTACCCGTGGTTTTTTTTTTTTTCTTCTTTATACATACTACTATAGTAGCTTACTGTAGCAGTCTGCGGTGCTGCTGAGCTGACAGTGTCCAGCATGTCCGTCATCAGTCATTACATAATAAATATATATACCTGTCCGGCTGCAGTACTAGTGATATTATATATACATATATATTGATTTCATCTCATTATCATCCAGTCTATATTATCAGCAGACACAGTACGGTAGTCCACGGCTGTAGCTACCTCTGTGTCGGCACTCGGCAGTCTATCCATAATTGTATACCACCTACCCGTGGTTTTTTTTTTTTCTTTCTTCTTTATACATACTACTATAGTAGCTTACTGTAGCAGTCTGCGGTGCTGCTGAGCTGACAGTGTCCAGCAGGTCCGTCATCAGTCATTACATAATAAATATATATACCTGTCCGGCTGCAGTACTAGTGATATTATATATACATATATATTGATTTCATCTCATTATCATCCAGTCTATATTATCAGCAGACACAGTACGGTAGTCCACGGCTGTAGCTACCTCTGTGTCGGCACTCTGCAGTCCATCCATAATTGTATACCACCTACCCGTGGTTTTTTTTTTTCTTTCTTCTTTATACATACTACTATAGTAGCTTACTGTAGCAGTCTGCGGTGCTGCTGAGCTGACAGTGTCCAGCAGGTCCGTCATCAGTCATTACATAATAAATATATATACCTGTCCGGCTGCAGTACTAGGGATATTATATATACATATATATTGATTTCATCTCATTATCATCCAGTCTATATTATCAGCAGACACAGTACGGTAGTCCACGGCTGTAGCTACCTCTGTGTCGGCACTCGGCAGTCCATCCATAATTGTATACCACCTACCCGTGGTTTTTTTTTTTTTTCTTTCTTCTTTATACATACTACTATAGTAGCTTACTGTTGCAGTCTGCGGTGCTGCTGAGCTGACAGTGTCCAGCAGGTCCGTCATCAGTCATTACATAATAAATATATATACCTGTCCGGCTGCAGTACTAGTGATATTATATATACATATATATTGATTTCATCTCATTATCATCCAGTCTATATTATCAGCAGACACAGTACGGTAGTCCACGGCTGTAGCTACCTCTGTGTCGGCACTCGGCAGTCCATCCAAAATTGTATACCACCTACCCGTGGTTTTTTTTTTCTTTCTTCTTTATACATACTACTATAGTAGCTTACTGTAGCAGTCTGCGGTGCTGCTGAGCTGACAGTGTCCAGCAGGTCCGTCATCAGTCATTACATAATAAATATATAATATATACCTGTCCGGCTGCAGTACTAGTGATATTATATATACATATATATTGATTTGATCTCATTATCATCCAGTCTATATTATCAGCAGACACAGTACGGTAGTCCACGGCTGTAGCTACCTCTGTGTCGGCACTCGGCAGTCCATCCATAATTGTATACCACCTACCCGTGGTTTTTTTTTTCTTCTTTATACATACTACTATAGTAGCTTACTGTAGCAGTCTGCGGTGCTGCTGAGCTGACAGTGTCCAGCAGGTCCGTCATCAGTCATTACATAATAAATATATATACCTGTCCGGCTGCAGTACTAGTGATATTATATATACATATATATTAATTTCATCTCATTATCATCCAGTCTATATTATCAGCAGACACAGTACGGTAGTCCACGGCTGTAGCTACCTCTGTGTCGGCACTCGGCAGTCCATCCATAATTGTATACCACCTACCCGTGGTTTTTTTTTTTCTTTCTTCTTTATACATACTACTATAGTAGCTTACTGTAGCAGTCTGCGGTGCTGCTGAGCTGACAGTGTCCAGCAGGTCCGTCATCAGTCATTACATAATAAATATATATACCTGTCCGGCTGCAGTACTAGTGATATTATATATACATATATATTGATTTCATCTCATTATCATCCAGTCTATATTATCAGCAGACACAGTACGGTAGTCCACGGCTGTAGCTACCTCTGTGTCGGCACTCGGCAGTCCATCCATAATTGTATACCACCTACCCGTGGTTTTTTTTTTCTTTCTTCTTTATACATACTACTATAGTAGCTTACTGTAGCAGTCTGCGGTGCTGCTGAGCTGACAGTGTTCAGCAGGTCCGTCATCAGTCATTACATAATAAATATATATACCTGTCCGGCTGCAGTACTAGTGATATTATATATACATATATATTGATTTCATCTCATTATCATCCAGTCTATATTATCAGCAGACACAGTACGGTAGTCCACGGCTGTAGCTGCCTCTGTGTCGGCACTCGGCAGTCTATCCATAATTGTATACCACCTACCTGTGGTTTTTTTTTTTTCTTTCTTCTTTATACATACTACTATAGTAGCTTACTGTAGCAGTCTGCGGTGCTGCTGAGCTGACAGTGTCCAGCATGTCCGTCATCAGTCATTACATAATAAATATATATACCTGTCCGGCTGCAGTACTAGTGATATTATATATACATATATATTGATTTCATCTCATTATCATCCAGTCTATATTAGCAGCAGACACAGTACGGTAGTCCACGTCTGTAGCTACCTCTGTGTCGGCACTCGGCAGTCCATCCATAAGTATACTAGTATCCATCCATCTCCATTGTTTACCTGAGGTGCCTTTTAGTTGTGCCTATTAAAATATGGAGAACAAAAATGTTGAGGTTCCAAAATTAGGGAAAGATCAAGATCCACTTCCACCTCGTGCTGAAGCTGCTGCCACTAGTCATGGCCGAGACGATGAAATGCCAGCAACGTCGTCTGCCAAGGCCGATGCCCAATGTCATAGTACAGAGCATGTAAAATCCAAAACACCAAATATCAGTAAAAAAAAGGACTCCAAAACCTAAAATAAAATTGTCGGAGGAGAAGCGTAAACTTGCCAATATGCCATTTACCACACGGAGTGGCAAGGAACGGCTGAGGCCCTGGCCTATGTTCATGGCTAGTGGTTCAGCTTCACATGAGGATGGAAGCACTCAGCCTCTCGCTAGAAAAATGAAAAGACTCAAGCTGGCAAAAGCACCGCAAAGAACTGTGCGTTCTTCGAAATCCCAAATCCACAAGGAGAGTCCAATTGTGTCGGTTGCGATGCCTGACCTTCCCAACACTGGACGTGAAGAGCATGCACCTTCCACCATTTGCACGCCCCCTGCAAGTGCTGGAAGGAGCACCCGCAGTCCAGTTCCTGATAGTCAGATTGAAGATGTCAGTGTTGAAGTACACCAGGATGAGGAGGATATGGGTGTTGCTAGCGCTGGGGAGGAAATTGACCAGGAGGATTCTGATGGTGAGGTGGTTTGTTTAAGTCAGGCATCCGGGGAGACACCTGTTGTCCGTGGGAGGAATATGGCCATTGACATGCCTGGTGAAAATACCAAAAAAATCAGCTCTTCGGTGTGGAAGTATTTCAACAGAAATGCGGACAACAGGTGTCAAGCCATGTGTTGCCTTTGTCAAGCTGTAATAAGTAGGGGTAAGGACGTTAACCACCTCGGAACATCCTCCCTTATACGTCACCTGCAGCGCATTCATAATAAGTCAGTGACAAGTTCAAAAACTTTGGGTGACAGCGGAAGCAGTCCACTGACCAGTAAATCCCTTCCTCTTGTAATCAAGCTCACGCAAACCACCCCACCAACTCCCTCAGTGTCAATTTCCTCCTTACCCAGGAATGCCAATAGTCCTGCAGGCCATGTCACTGGCAATTCTGACGAGTCCTCTCCTGCCTGGGATTCCTCCGATGCATCCTTGAGTGTAATGCCTACTGCTGCTGGCGCTGCTGTTGTTGCTGCTGGGAGTCGATCGTCATCCCAGAGGGGAAGTCGTAAGCCCACTTGTACTACTTCCAGTAAGCAATTGACTGTCCAACAGTCCTTTGCGAGGAAGATGAAATATCACAGCAGTCATCCTGCTGCAAAGCGGATAACTGAGGCCTTGACAACTATGTTGGTGTTAGACGTGCGTCCGATATCCGCCGTTAGTTCACGGGGAACTAGACAATTTCTTGAGGAAGTGTGCCCCCGTTACCAAATACCATCTAGGTTCCACTTCTCTAGGCAGGCGATACCGAGAATGTACACGGACGTCAGAAAAAGACTCACCAGTGTCCTAAAAAATGCAGTTGTACCCAATGTCCACTTAACCACGGACATGTGGACAAGTGGAGCAGGGCAGGGTCAGGACTATATGACTGTGACAGCCCACTGGGTAGATGTATGGACTCCCGCCGCAAGAACAGCAGCGGCGGCACCAGTAGCAGCATCTCGCAAACGCCAACTCTTTCCTAGGCAGGCTACGCTTTGTATCACCGCTTTCCAGAATACACACACAGCTGAAAACCTCTTACGGCAACTGAGGAAGATCATCGCGGAATGGCTTACCCCAATTGGACTCTCCTGTGGATTTGTGGCATCGGACAACGCCAGCAATATTGTGTGTGCATTAAATCTGGGCAAATTCCAGCACGTCCCATGTTTTGCACATACCTTGAATTTGGTGGTGCAGAATTTTTTAAAAAACGACAGGGGTGTGCAAGAGATGCTGTCGGTGGCCAGAAGAATTGCGGGACACTTTCGGCGTACAGGCACCACGTACAGAAGACTGGAGCACCACCAAAAACAACTGAACCTGCCCTGCCATCATCTGAAGCAAGAAGTGGTAACGAGGTGGAATTCAACCCTCTATATGCTTCAGAGGTTGGAGGAGCAGCAAAAGGCCATTCAAGCCTATACAATTCAGCACGATATAGGAGGTGGAATGCACCTGTCTCAAGCGCAGTGGAGAATGATTTCAACATTGTGCAAGGTTCTGATGCCCTTTGAACTTGCCACACGTGAAGTCAGTTCAGACACTGCCAGCCTGAGTCAGGTCATTCCCCTCATCAGGCTTTTGCAGAAGAAGCTGGAGACATTGAAGGAGGAGCTAACACAGAGCGATTCCGCTAGGCATGTGGGACTTGTGGATGGAGCCCTTAATTCGCTTAACAAGGATTCACGGGTGGTCAATCTGTTGAAATCAGAGCACTACATTTTGGCCACCATGCTCGATCCTAGATTTAAAGCCTACCTTGGATCTCTCTTTCCGGCAGACACAAGTCTGCTGGGGTTCAAAGACCTGCTGGTGAGAAAATTGTCAAGTCAAGCGGAACGCGACCTGTCAACATCTCCTCCTTCACATTCTCCCGCAACTGGGGGTGCGAGGAAAAGGCTCAGAATTCCGAGCCCACCCGCTGGCGGTGATGCAGGGCAGTCTGGAGCGACTGCTGATGCTGACATCTGGTCCGGACTGAAGGACCTGACAACGATTACGGACATGTCGTCTACTGTCACTGCATATGATTCTCTCACCATTGAAAGAATGGTGGAGGATTATATGAGTGACCGCATCCAAGTAGGCACGTCACACAGTCCGTACTTATACTGGCAGGAAAAAGAGGCAATTTGGAGGCCCTTGCACAAACTGGCTTTATTCTACCTAAGTTGCCCTCCCACAAGTGTGTACTCCGAAAGAGTGTTTAGTGCCGCCGCTCACCTTGTCAGCAATCGGCGTACGAGGTTACATCCAGAAAATGTGGAGAAGATGATGTTCATTAAAATGAATTATAATCAATTCCTCCGTGGAGACATTGACCAGCAGCAATTGCCTCCACAAAGTACACAGGGAGCTGAGATGGTGGATTCCAGTGGGGACGAATTGATAATCTGTGAGGAGGGGGATGTACACGGTGATATATCGGAGGATGATGATGAGGTGGACATCTTGCCTCTGTAGAGCCAGTTTGTGCAAGGAGAGATTAATTGCTTCTTTTTTGGTGGGGGTCCAAACCAACCCGTCATTTCAGTCACAGTCGTGTGGCAGACCCTGTCACTGAAATTATGGGTTGGTTAAAGTGTGCATGTCCTGTTTATACAACATAAGGGTGGGTGGGAGGGCCCAAGGACAATTCCATCTTGCACCTCTTTTTTCTTTAATTTTTCTTTGCGTCATGTGCTGTTTGGGGAGTATTTTTTGGAAGGGCCATCCTGCGTGACACTGCAGTGCCACTCCTAGATGGGCCCGGTGTTTGTGTCGGCCACTAGGGTCGCTTATCTTACTCACACAGCTACCTCATTGCGCCTCTTTTTTTCTTTGCGTCATGTGCTGTTTGGGGAGGGTTTTTTGGAAGGGACATCCTGCGTGACACTGCAGTGCCACTCCTAGATGGGCCCGGTGTTTGTGTCGGCCACTAGGGTCGCTTATCTTACTCACACAGCTACCTCATTGCGCCTCTTTTTTTCTTTGCGTCATGTGCTGTTTGGGGAGGGTTTTTTGGAAGGGACATCCTGCGTGACACTGCAGTGCCACTCCTAGATGGGCCCGGTGTTTGTGTCGGCCACTAGGGTCGCTTATCTTACTCACACAGCTACCTCATTGCGCCTCTTTTTTTCTTTGCGTCATGTGCTGTTTGGGGAGGGTTTTTTGGAAGGGACATCCTGCGTGACACTGCAGTGCCACTCCTAGATGGGCCCGGTGTTTGTGTCGGCCACTAGGGTCGCTTATCTTACTCACACAGCTACCTCATTGCGCCTCTTTTTTTCTTTGCGTCATGTGCTGTTTGGGGAGGGTTTTTTGGAAGGGCCATCCTGCGTGACACTGCAGTGCCACTCCTAGATGGGCCAGGTGTTTGTGTCGGCCACTAGGGTCGCTTATCTTACTCACACAGCTACCTCATTGCGCCTCTTTTTTTCTTTGCGTCATGTGCTGTTTGGGGAGGGTTTTTTGGAAGGGCCATCCTGCGTGACACTGCAGTGCCACTCCTAGATGGGCCAGGTGTTTGTGTCGGCCACTAGGGTCGCTTATCTTACTCACACAGCTACCTCATTGCGCCTCTTTTTTTCTTTGCGTCATGTGCTGTTTGGGGAGGGTTTTTTGGAAGGGCCATCCTGCGTGACACTGCAGTGACACTCCTAGATGGGCCAGGTGTTTGTGTCGGCCACTAGGGTCGCTTATCTTACTCACACAGCTACCTCATTGCGCCTCTTTTTTTCTTTGCGTCATGTGCTGTTTGGGGAGGGTTTTTTGGAAGGGCCATCCTGCGTGACACTGCAGTGCCACTCCTAGATGGGCCAGGTGTTTGTGTCGGCCACTAGGGTCGCTTAGCTTAGTCATCCAGCGACCTCGGTGCAAATTTTAGTACTAAAAATAATATTGTGAGGTGTGAGGTATTCAGAATAGACTGAAAATGAGTGGAAATTATGGTTTTTGAGGTTAATAATACTTTGGGATCAAAATGACCCCCAAATTCTATGATTTAAGCTGTTTTTTAGTGTTTTTTGAAAAAAACACCCGAATCCAAAACGCACCCGAATCCGACAAAAAAAATTCGGTGAGGTTTTGCCAAAACGCGGTCGAACCCAAAACACGGCCGCGGAACCGAACCCAAAACCAAAACACAAAACCCGAAAAATTTCAAGTGCACATCTCTACTGCTAAGTACTTCCAAGACTCCCAGCATTGCAAGTGCAATTCCAGTTCTCCCTTTCATTTTGTGTTCTTCAATCATTCCTGGTTTATACTTATTGTTTACAGTTGTACACTGCTTTACCCTGTATAAATAAACCTGCTATTGTGCCGAGAACATCAGTCCCTGTGAATATGTTCCTACAGAGGGAAATCCAAACGGATTCTGACAACACCAAGGTACAGAGAGTATTTCTACCGGTGGAAAAGGCTCAAGAGATACAGAGCATGGTCAGACAAATTTTGAGACCACGAAGAGCATCAATTCATCAGTGCATTTGCCTGCTGGGGAAAATGGTAGCAGCTTACGAGGCGCAACAATATGGCCGATTCCACGCCAGGTTTTTCCAGTGGGACCTACTGGACAAGTGGTCCTGGTCGCATCTCCACATGTATCACAGGATAATCTTGTCAGCGAAAGCCAGAATTTCACTCCTGTGGTGGCTACAAATTTCTCACCTCCTGGAGGGACACAGATTCGGGATTCAGGCCTGGATCCTGGTGACCACGGATGCAAGTCTCCGAGTATGGGGAGCAGTCACGCAAGGCGAAAGCTTCCAAGGAAGATGGTCAAGTGAAGAAACTCTCCTTCACATAAACATTCTGGAGTTGAGGGCTGTGTACAACAGTCTTCATCGAGCGGCACACCTTCTTCAAGGTCATACCATACAGATCCAGTCGGACAATGTAACAGCAGTAGCTTACATAAACCGTCAAGGCGGAACAAAGAGCAGAGCGGCAATGGCAGAGGTGTCAGAGATACTTCTCTGGGCAGAAAGGCATGCAAAAGCTCTGTCAGCGATTTTCATTCCGGGAGTGGACAACTGGGAAGCAGACTTCCTCAGCAGACACGTTCACCATCCAGGAGAATGGGGCCTCCACCCAGAAGTCTTTGCGGAGGTGGCAAGTCATTGGGCCGTTCCTCAAGTGGATATGATGGCAACACGCCTCAACAAGAAGCTTCAGAAATATTGTTCCAGGTCGAGAGACCCACAAGCAATTGCAGTAGATGCACTGGTGACCCAGTGGGTGTTTCAGTCGGTGTATGTATTCCCTCCACTCCCACTTATTCCAAAAGTTCTCAAGATCATCAGAAGAACAGGAATTCGAGCAATCTTCATTACTCCAGACTGGCTAAGGAGGGCTTGGTATCCAGAGCTTCAAGAGTTACAACTGGAAGATCCTCGGCCTCGTCCTCTTCGCGAGGATCTGCTTCAGCAGGGGCCGTTAGTTTATCAGGACTTACCGCGGCTGCGTTTGACAGCATGGCTGTTGAGCGCCAGATCCTAGCCCGTAAGGGTATTCCCACTGAAGTCATTCCCACACTTATTCTGGCCAGGGAAGGGGTAACGTCCAAACATTACCATCGTATTTGGAGAAAATATGTATCTTGGTGTGAATCCAAGAAGTCTCCTGCGGTGAAGTTTCAATTAGGACGACGTCTCCTATTTCTACAGGAGGGTGTGGATGCTGGATTGAGATTAGGGTCTATTAAGGTCCAAATTTTGGCCTTGACCGTTTTCTTTCAGAAGCAGTTAGCTTCCCTTCCTGAGGTCCAAACGTTCGTGAAGGGGGTTCTGCGCATCCAACCTCCATTTGTGCCTCCTGCGGCACCATGGGATCTTAACGTGGTGTTGCAGTTCCTTAAATCGGATTGGTTTGAGCCTCTGCAAGAGGTGGAGTTAAAGTTTCTCACTTGGAAAGTGGTCATGCCGTTGGCCTTGGCTTCAGGTAGACGAGTGTCTGAGTTAGGAGCTCTGTCACACAAGAGTCCTTATTTAATATTTCATGAAGATAGGGCTGAACTGAAGACTCGTCAGCATTTTCTTCTGAAGGTTGTGTCGTCTTTCCATATCAACCAACCAGTGGTGGTGCCAGTGGCTTCTAATACCTCAGCCGTCTCAAAGTACTTGGATGTCGTCAGAGCGTTGAGGACTTATGTTGCTAGAATGGCTCGGATAAGGAAAACAGAATCTTTGTTTGTCCTTTATGACCCCAACAAGATTGGGTGTCCTGCGTCTAAGCAAACTATTGCACGCTGGATTAGGGGTACCATTCAGCACGCTCATTCCATGGCAGGATTGCCGTTACCGACTTCTGTAAAAGCCCACTCTACAAGGAAAATGGGTTCGCCCGGGGCGGCTGCCCGGGGTGTCTCGGCATTGCAAATTTGCCGAGTAGCTACCTGGTCAGGTGCAAACACGTTTGCTAAATTTTTATAAGTTTGATACCTTGGCTGCTGACTACCTTAAATTTGGTTAGTCAGTTCTGCAGGAACAGTAGCACTTTCCCGCCTGTACTGGGAGCTTTGGTACATCCCCATGGTACTAAAATGGACCCCAGCATCCTCTAGGACGCAAGAGAAAATAGGTTTTAGTTACCTGCCGGTAAATACTTTTCTCGTAGTCCGTAGAGGATGCTGGGCACCCGCCCAGTGCTCATTTTTCCTGCTGATTACGTTTTCTCTTTTTTGCACAGTTTCATGTGTTCAGATGTTCACAGCTGTTGCGTTATGCATGCTGGTTGGCATGAGTTATGTTACAGGCCATGTTGGCCGACATGTTTTTTGTGTATGGTGTGAGCTGGTGTGAATCCCATCACAAGTTTAATAGTAATTCCTCTCTCGAAAATGTCCGTCTCCTCGGGCTCAGTTCCTATACCGAGGTCTGGAGGAGGGGCATAGAGGGAGGAGCCAGTTCACACTGTTAAAAAGTCTTAAAGTGCCGAAGGCTCCTGCGGAACCATCTATACCCCATGGTACTAAAATGGACCCCAGCATCCTCTACGGACTACGAGAAAAGGATTTACCGGCAGGTAATTAAAATCCTATTATTGCAGGTAAACTGCACTCACCTCTAGTGCACAGATGCTAATTTCCAGACAAGGATTATTATTACATTCTCCAACACATGGCGGCAGCCAGAGCGTCCAATTTTGTTCGGTAACTACTTTTTCTGGCACAAACCTGATGGCAATACCAGAAGAGAACTTATGAAAAATGCTTTATCCTTAGAACAAAGCATTTTCCATTTAGTAGTATAGTTTAAAAAATATCTTCTATTTGTAACTATGTTTTTATTTATTTATTTTTTATTTTTTATTAAGTGGAATTGAGAGGCTGATGCTGGGTTCTCAGATCCACACGTGTGAGCTGACTAGTGCAAGTTCCATGTGAGTAAAGAGAGGCATGATTATAGTTATTTATTTGCACTTTGCACCCAGAGCCGGCCCTAACCAATATGATGCCCTAGGCAAGATTTTGGCTGGTGCCCGCTAGCACCGCTGCTAGTTCTGCAGGAGATGCCTGGCATGAGTCAGCTGGCAGCTCTACTAACGTTGGGCGCCTTTTGTTTATGAAAATGCATCTTATTTACATTACTATGTGGCTAGGACTCACAAGCAGCTTCTGCTGATTAAAATTATATGCAGCATGCCTATATTCTGTGTGCGACTGCAGCTGTATCTGCGTACAAAATGCTAAATTGCATTGATTTCCAGGAATACACTGCAACATAGCATTCCGTATGCAGATACAGCCGCAGTCACACACAGAATATAGGCATGCCGCATATCATTTTAATCAGCAGAAGCTGCTGGTGCCCCTAAGCATACCAAATGCCCTAGGCATTTGCCTAGTTTGCCTATGCCTAAGGCCGACTCTGTTTGCACCCACTCTCAGAGATGCAATTCGTCAGCGCCATCGTGGCTGGAAAACCAGACACAGTGGAGAAGGCAGCTACATCAGCGACCCAGGCACAGAGTGGCTAATTCAGACCTGATCGCTCGCGAGTGTTTTATTTGCAGCGCTGCGAACCGATAGTCGCCGCCCACAGGGGAGTGTATTTTCGCTTTGCAAGTGTGAGAACGCATGTGTAGCAGAGCTGTACAAACAGATCTCGTGCAGTCTCTGCGCAGCCCAGGACTTACCCGCTGCGATCACATCAGCCTGTCCGAGGCCGGAATTGACGTCAGACATCCTCCCTGCAAACGCTAGGACACACCTGCGTTTTTCTGGACACTCCCTGAAAACGGTCAGTTGCCACCCACAAACGCCTTCTTCCTGTCAATCTCCTTGCGATCGCCAGTGCGAATGGATTCTTTGCACAAACCCATCGCTTAGCGGCCATCTGCTTTCTACCTGTGCGACGCGCCTGCGCATTGCGGTGCATACGCAGTTCTGACCTTATCGCAGCGCCGCAAAAAACGCTAGCGAGCAATCAGGTCTGAATTACCAGCAAGTATTAGAATGTGCAAATATATTGTTTTTTATGTCTGCAGATGGCGGACCCAATTGATGTGTTTAAGAAAGGTTTAGGCGATTTTTTAGCTCAAAAAGGCATCCAAGGCTATAACCTTTAATAATAATGATGTATGGTAGTATATGGGTCAGTAAAAGTAAATCCAGAGCATAGAAGTAGATCAAAATATAGGTTGAAGTCGATGTACAAATTGTCTTTCTTCAACCTTCGACAACTATGTAAGATATGTCTCCAGTTTGAGTGTACTGGATGCTTGTATGTGTCGGTCTGTTTTCTTTCTGTCGGCAATGGCTACTGCTGTACTGACTATGGGGGTCATTCCGAGTTGATCGTAGCTGTGCAAAATTTATCACAGCTACGATCAACTTTCCTGACATGCGGGGGGACGCCCAGCACGGGGCTAGCCCGCCCCGCATGTCAGTCTGGCCCCCCCTTGCAGAAGCTACCCCTCGCTCCCTGGCCCGCAGCGGCTGCGTATGACGTCACGCAGCCGCTGCGTACGCACCCCCGTTCGGTCCGGCCATGCCTGCGTTGGCCGGACCGCACCTACGAAACGGCTGCCAAACGCGGCCGTTTCGCTCCCTCCCACCCATCGATCGCCTCTGCCCCCCCTCCCCCCATCACCACCACCAAACACCCATACTTTTGTCTGTAACTACACGTTACCCCTCCCTTGCACCCCATTGCTTCACAGTTAAATGAAACTTTAGTAGTCATCTGACCTTGTAGGATATCCAGTTTTATTAAAATAAGATTTTTATTCCTCAACAAAAAAGAATTTTCACCCAATTTCATAAACACAGTAAATGTGAGCGGGGTGAAACGTATTGTGCAATTCTGAATTGTTTTATTAAAACACAGTAATTAGTGTGACATATTACAATCTAATAAAAATATAAACCATAGATATGTTAAAAATACAACATAATAAAATACATTAAAAAAAATTAAATAAATTTTAAAAAAAAGCTGCCGCAGTAGCGACAGTAAAGTGACACGGAACAGCCACGGACGTCCAGCGTCAGCAGCACAACCCTCCTAATTGGCTGGTTGCGGATCAGAGAGCGCAGCGGTGAAATGTTCAAACTATGAAACTTATTTACGTACATTTTATTTATACTTTTTTGTTTACTCTCTCTGTATATTGATATTCTACATATTATATACTGTAAATAAAACATAATTTGCCCTTTGCAAACATTTCACAGTTTTCAGTACATACAGTACAGTACTTTTTTTTTTTTTTAACATAGCGTACAATTTTGCACAGGGCTTTCCACAGAATTTTTCAGTTACAATACCCTTGGTCAGTTGAGCTTACAATCTAGTCTTGTTGGCCGAGACATAGGGAGATTTGTGCATTATTAGACTGAATTTTAGCCAGGTTCCACAGCAATTTGATTACCCGGTCAGCACCACTAAACACTATTCCTTATACGTACGCAGTGCCTTGTATTCAAGCGTCTGTCCCATTCCACTACTCAATCACAACATTCCTCTATAACCCTTCCACACTTCAGTAGTGTCACTCTATCTGTGTGCATTAACTGTATGTAGCATGTCTCATACACATCAAGTTGCCCTGGAAGTTCGGTGAAGTTCAGCAGATTGCTGGCAGTCCACTGGGATGGACGAAAAAGTCTATAATTCTCCCGGATGGCGGTTCAATGACACCCCGACTTGAGATGCACCCTCACGGCCCATCCACCTCTATGAGTAGTGGTGGCCTGCAATGGCTTGTATCAACAAAAATCAGTGGGCAGACCATGAAGACGCGTTTTGGGTCATCCTTTGTACTCCTTCCCTCTGCTTCCAAAGTCAACAAGTACAGTATATATATATATATATTTTTTTTTTTTTTATGCATGCAATTACTGCATACATATTTCTGAATAGAGGTAGCGTATATGTTTATATTTATATATATATATATATGTAAAGCAGAAGTCACTACGCATTTCACAGGGCCCAGAACACGTACATCTTGTGCGATTCTCCACTTATTAAACAGCTTGGCAGATACAGAACATCGGTTCCGCTCTTCTACACACAGAGTTGTGTCTGTTTCTGCAGAAGACAAAGGTTAAAAATTGTATTATAAGAAAAACACCCATCCCGCTTACTACAACACAGAACACGAGAGCTGACAAACATGGGGTATGATCTGTACACATATTGCTGGATATACCAGATATGGGGGACATGTACTAAGCAGTGATAAAAGTGGAGAAGTGAGCCAGTGGAGAAGTTGCCCATGGCAACCAATCAGCATTGACATAACATTTATAATTTGCATACTATAAACACATACAGAGCAGCTGATTGGTTGCCATGGGCAAATTCTCCACTGGCATCACTGCTTAGTTACAGTTCATGTCCCCCTAAGCCAGGATGGTGTGAAGTGATTTATAATTCTGTTTGTGTCAGCATTAAACACATGGGAGCTCTCACTGAAAAGGGGCAGATGTATTAAGCCGTGGAGAGAGATACATTTTAGAGAGATAAAGTACCAACAAACCAGCTCCTGTCATTTTTCAAACACAGCCTGTGACATGGCAGCTAGGAGCTGATTGGCTGCTACTTTATCTCTCTACAATTTAGCACTCTCCAAGGCTTAGTAAATCTGCCCTGAACAAGGGACCTTGTGTAGATGCTACATAGGGGTGTGACACTTAATGACGGTGGTCGGGATGCCCACGGTTACATGACTGACCGCAGCATCCTAACTTTTAGAATGCAGACAGGGGCAGACAGGGGATGGGGTAATTCATTTACCCCTCCCCTGCCCCTAACCAGCCTGGGGTGGCGGCTATGGCTAAGATTGTGGGGTTGGCGGGTACGGCTAAATCACAGGGGGTGTTGGCTTCGGCTAAGACTCGGGGGTGCCGGCTATGGCTACTCTCCCACTCTACTGCCTAACTCTAACCCCCACCCCCATCCCAGGCCCTAACCCTCACCCCAATACTTACTTTCAAGATGTCGGCGGTCGGTGTTGCAGTGCTGGGATTCCGTGTGGTGCCTGGATTCCGGCAACGGTCACATGACCGCCGGCATACAGACCATCGGGATGCAATTAGCAGCGTGACTGGGCCTATGACAGGCCCATCCCCCCACCTGTGCCCACCAACAGCCCCCAGCATACTGGTAGTCACAAGGGAGAGTATTTTGGGAATAAAGGTCATCATGGGGGCATAGCCAAGATACAAAACCACAGCTGGCTGCGGGCAAAGGGAAGGCGGACACAACCCCTGACATTTCCTTATGCCTTGTAGAAGAAAGGGGATCACGTGACGTAACACTATGCATGGCATTGGCTGGTGAGGGGAAACAGGTGGCCTTGGGGCCGATTGTGAGCTCCCACCCCACCCCATGACATCTCATATATCTGTGTTATAGCCTGTAACACTTGTGTGAGATGTCTGCTGAGATGTTATTACAGAGAGTTGCCTATTTGATTGACTAGCTTTATTAATATTACTTAACACCGGGTATTGTCCAGCCTTTTTGAGGGATCACAATCCAAAAATATACTGTTAGGTTAATTGGCTTCCAACAAAATTGACCCTAGTGTGAATGTGTGTGCGTGTACATGTGGTAGGGAATATAGGGCCTAATTCTTAGTTGATCGCAGCAGCAAATTTGTTAGCAGTTGGGCAAAACCATGTGCAGTGCAGGGGGGGCAGATATAACATGTGCAGAGAGTTAGATTTGGGTGGGGTGTGTTCTATATGTATTGTATTTGCAAATCTAAAATGCAGTGTAAAAATAAAGCAGCCAGTATTTACCCTGCACAGAAACAATATAACCCACCCAAATCTAACTCTCTCTGCACATGTTACATCTGCCCCCCCCCCCCCCCCCTCCTGCAGTGCACATGGGCCCTCATTCCGAGTTGTTCGCTCGCAAGGCGATTTTAGCAGAGTTACACACGCTAAGCCGCCGCCTACTGGGAGTGAATCTTAGCTTCTTAAAATTGCGAACGATGTATTCGCAATATTGCGATTACAAACTACGTAGCAGTTTCTGAGTAGCTTCAACCTTACTCGGCATCTGCGATCAGTTCAGTGCTTGTCGTTCCTGGTTTGACGTCACAAACACACCCAGCGTTCGGCCAGACACTCCTCCGTTTCTCCAGCCACTCCCGCGTTTTTTCCGGAAACGGTAGCGTTTTTATCCACACGCCCATAAAACGCCGTGTTTCCGCCCAGTAACACCCATTTCCTGTCAATCACACTACGATCGCCGGAGCGAAGAAAAAGCCGTGAGTAAAAATACTATCTTCATAGCAAAATTACTTGGCGCAGTCGCAGTGCGAACATTGCGCATGCGTACTAAGCAGAAAAACGCTGCGATGCGAAGAAAAATACAGAGCGAACGACTCGGAATGAGGGCCATGGTTTTACCCAATTGCTAACAAACTTGCTGCTGCGATCAACTCAGAATTACCCCCATAGATTGTAAACTCCACTGGGGCAGGGACTGATGTGAATGGACAAATATTCTCTGTACAGCGCTGCGGAATATGTGTGCGCTATATAAATAACTGTTAATAAATAAATAATAAGGAGTCACCCAATGCAACCCCCGAAATATATCAGGTTTCCTCTCACTGGAATAATCTAATCTGTCTGCTGTGGTAGAAATAATGAAGGGGAAAAAAAGCCTTTCCTTTAAAAGATAAACATGCACAGAAAATCAGGATATATATATATATATATATATATAAACAGCCTGTATTACACCTTCAGCTTATTACTCTGTCTAGAACCTGAGCAATTGTTACACTGGATAAAGAAAAGACGCTACGGCGTCTCGGCTACCGGTACCCTGCAATAAATGTAAATATCTCATTAAATGAATGTTCTCTGGCACACGATATTCCGTACAGAAAGGAGTAATACACAGTTAATGACGCTTCAATTTAAATGTAATTGCATCCCTCAGTCCTCTCGGCGCAGAGCAGCGCCCCGACAGTAACGGAATGATATACTGCGCTCATCTCTGCAGAACAGGGAAGAGCTTTGCATCCCCTGCAATAAAACTGATACAACTCTACAGTAACTCAGATTTTATCACCGTGACACGGAGATCAGCCGCTGCATGCAACCAGTTCAGTGTTCATGTGATAACGCCGCGCAGGTAGCGAGACTGTGGGCCTAATATAGACCTGATCGCTCGCTAGGGTTTTTTGCACTGCTGCGAGCAGATAGTCGCCGCCCATAGGGGAGTGTATTTTCGCTTTGCAAGTGTGCGATCGCATGTGTAGCAGAGATGTACGAAAAGATCTTGTGCAGTCTCTGCGCAGCCCAGGACTTACTCAGCCGCTGCGATCACATCAGCCTGTCCGGGACTGGAATTGACGTCAGACACCCGCCCTGTAAACGCATGGACGCAAACGCCCTTGTCCTGTCAATCTCCTTGCGAACGCCCGTGCGAATGGATTCTTTGCACAAATCCATTGCCGAGCGGCGAGATCCGCTTTGTACCCGTGCGATACGCCTGCGCATTGTGGTGCATATGCATGTGCAGTTCTGACCTGATCGCAGCGCTGCAAAAGAGGCTAGCGAGCAATCAGGTCTGAATTAGGCCCCATGCGCACTACGGGGGGGGGGGGGGGGGGCAGATGTAACATGTGCAGAGAGAGTTAGAGTTGGGTGGGGTGTGTTCAAACTGAAATCTAAATTGCAGTGTAAAAATACAGCAGCTAGTATTTACCCTGCACAGAAACAAAATAACCCACCCGAATCTAACTCTCTCTGCACATGTTACATCTGCCCCCCCCCTGCAGTGCACATGGTTTTGCCCATTAGAGAAAGATTTTGCTTTTGCGATCAGGTCTGAATTAGGTATTGAGTACAGAACAGGCCACACTGCCGGGCTGATTAGGGAGAAGCAAGTCATCTGTTATTAGCACAACTGCAGTATACCAACAGAAAGACTGTGTAGGGCGCCTTGTGTGCCAGAACAGCATAAACTCACCGGACTGGGCACCTTAGCATGTCAGGCAAAGCATCACTGTGGCCTGTCAGGGGTTAAGGCTTTTGGGGGGTGGAACATTGTGTAGGTGCTGTTGTGATTTGATTGGTTGTGATAAAGTCAGGGGTGGTGTTGCTAGGGATATAGGAACTTAGCCTAGAAGTTTCTGCCTCTTTGCAGTTTTATCGTTGCCCACCCTCCCGCCCTGTGGGAGACATGTTTTTACAGTGTTAAGAAGATTTATTTGTGTTTGTGTCGGCTATTCGGTGGCCGGTTCAGAACGGTTATTTAATTTTGATTTATTAGGTTTAATTTTCTTAAGTTATTGGAATTGAGTTTTGGTTACTTTTATAATTTTACCATGGGCATCACTGTACCAGGTGATGAGCAGCATACGTGGATCTTGGGGCTGGTGGCCCAATTTTTTATTCCGTAGGGGCGGAGTTTAGCTCTGTCCTTAGGAGTTGTGTTGTGGTCAGGGGTAGTGGCAGCAGGTCGACCCCTGGCCATGGAGGAAAAGGCAGATGGCCCATGGTTAGGTTGGATTCGGGATGGTCAGGGATGGTGGCAGAAGGCCGATCCCTGAACATCTGGGCAGAAGGCCCTCAGGGATGGTGGCAGAAGGCCGATCCCGGAACATCTGGGCAGAAGGCCCTCCAACATTTAGGATATTATTTCAAATTGTAATTTTGAGATATTTTATTTTCATGTGCTGTCTGCTTTATGCTATGTGTGATAAATATTTTAACCGTTCTTCTCCCCGCCACCTTAGTTAGAGAGGGAGTTTTCATCCAAGTTTAGCTTTAATAGGCCTTCCTCTCAGTCAATAAAAGCCGACCCCTTTCACGCCACATTTGGTTGTCAGTGTCATTATTTATTTAGATAAGTGGGCTTGAATGATGTGCGGATGCATCTGGACGTGTGAAGTTTAGAAGAAGGGGAGCAACCAGTTACCACTGACGTTTTTTATTAATACACAACTTATATTCTAATAACATTAAAATGAATAATTCCATTACTCTCATGAATGAAAACAGCGAACTGTACTGTGTCCTCATTCACTTTGCGCCTTTGCACCATACGTCGCAAGACTCTTGGCGCAACTCCGCGTAGGCGGCAATTTGTACGTTATCCTAAAGTTTGCGCTCTATTCCCATCATAGCCACATGCTAAGTCGCTCACAGTATACCAGGCACACTACTAGGTCAGTCATTTTGTTGCAAAAGAATTGGTATGACGCTGCAGATTAACAACTGTATCGAGCTTCCAGAAAAATGTTATGTATTTTAAACAAGCCACACACTGCCAGTACAGATCCATTGCCATTATGCCCTTACCCCCACCCAAATCCCTCGTACTGTGTCTCTATTTTTGCCATTACCTTATTTTTAATGACATGTTGCACCTAGCCCGCAGATATCAATTTGCGTCGCGGTGTGGTATAATAGATCTTCAGAAAACAGACAGTCAATAGAATGACCCCACATGCTCGACGTGCCAAAGGTCGACAGGATCAAAATGGTACAAAAGTCAATAAGGTTAAAAGGTCGACATGAAAATGGTAGATGCAAAACAGTTTTTGTTGGGTCTTTTTTTACCAAAATTTTCAGTCTGCGACCACAATTAGTGGAAACGTAGACCCTCGTGGGCGCGCTTCGCTCACCGCGCTTCAGGCGAGGTGGCACGCTGTACGCGGCACAAGTTACTATACCTAATCGTAGTCCACGTGGATGGTAAATGAAGCAAAAAAATTTTTTTCAAAATAAAAAAAACTTGTGATGACCGTTTGTGTGTTGTTGACCAATGTCATCTGGAATTTTTGAACCTGTTGACCTTTTGTACCCGTCGACCATAAGCACAGTTGACCTTTTAACTGTCGACCTTTTGACCATGTCAAGCTTTTGCATGCCGGCCATATGGGTCGACCTACTGACAATCTAACTAGACACATTTACAAGACATTGATATATCACTATTGTACGTAACTGGGCGATAAGGTTCACTGACGAAAAGAAATATCCTCACCTGAAGAACAAGGCCGGCTTGATCACAGAGGAGTCCAAAAAAGTCCACAAATCCACAAAAATAAATAAATAAATAAATAAATAAATAAATAGGTTGCAAAAAAAAAAAAAAAAATTCATAAAAATGTCTACAAAAATAAATAAGGTTTCAGAAATGTCTGCGGACCGGAACACAAAGGGGCCTAATTCTGAGTCGGACTCAAACTGCACGCAATGCCAATGTTCAGAAAAAAACCTGACGGCGCACGCGCAAACGGTGCTATTGCCATCGGCTCTGACGGTATTGGAGATCGGTCGGGAAAGCGTTGAATGTTCCTGGGCAGCGGCCGGGAGGTGAAAGTAAAAGGTCTGTTGTCTGGGCGTGTTATGGTGGTGTCACGGGGATGTCAGTCAAAGTGGCCGTGTCCTCAGAGGACCCTTCAGACGGAGACGCTGCACCTCTAGGGATGGTGCAAGATTCGATGGTGCGCCAAAGGGGGCGTGTCAAGAATAAGCGGTGCTCAGAGTGGGTGTGTCAGTGCTTGCACGTTCAGGCACGCGCTGGGGCATCAGGTGGGGGGGGATGAAACTCGCATATGCATAGTATCGCTTCGGCAGCGTCCGCCCTCTGAATCAGGCCCGAATTATTTTCAACGTAGAGTCATAAAAATAGTCATATGAAAAAGCTCGGTGGTGAAGAGAACAGATTGTGGCTGTTGTATCAGCAGAAAAGGAGCAAAAATGGTTTCTTAGTCCTCGGGAGTATAGGGTCACCGTCAGTCAGTCCTCAGGAGTATAGGGTCACCATCAGTCAGTCCTCAGGAGTATAGGTTCACCGTCAGTCAGTCCTCAGGAGTATAGGGTCATCATCATCCACTGTAAAGATCAAAGGCAGGGTGATTAGGGTGATATAAATTTGCAGACAGAACACATTCAGCAACTGAGAATTACATACTCTTCGGATAGCAAATCCAGCTGCGCACAGGGCAAAATACTGGCTACGCGCAATGATTTCAACCCCCACCCCTCCAAAAATCTCAGTTTAACCCATTTCCCTCTGAAAGTTTTTTTTTTTTCAGTCTACAAAATAGCTGCGCCCTGTGCGTGTGACCGGTACACTGTATAAGGGGGGAAATAATGCAGAATAGATGCAGAAATAGGACGGAAGAGTTGCTAGGGGTTGGAAACCTTTGAAAGTTATACACGGCAAAACCAGAATCATGTTAGTGAGATGGTATTTGTACAACTGGCGTATATACGAGTATGCCTTCCTACATGCTCCGTCCTTCCCCACAGAGAGCGATTCATGTTGACCCGCCACTTAATAATTCTAAAAGTCAAGGATTAATAGTATATTTGCATTCGCTAATTGCAGTATATGAATCCCACGGACGCTGATCACCAGAATACATTACACTTTAGACTTGATTTCAAATGTAAAATGCTGCCAGTCCCTGGGAATCAGGTGGTCCGGGCACATAGCTGGCATTTGTTGCGGTGTTAATTATGTCAGTATCTCGTTAAGATGATTTAAAAGGTGATATTTGCCTGAGTTGTGCCTTATTATTATAGTCAGGGGCTGGCTGGAAACTTTCACCCTGAGGGGAAGACTCAAGCAAGTGGCCCAGATTGCAAGTGGCCCAGATTTTCACAGGGAATGCAATGCAAAAATGGCCCTGGAAGACTTAAATTGCACTTGCCCGAGGGAAAGGGGGGGGGGGGTTTGGCTGATGGCACCCTGCCCACCTGCCCAGCCAGCCCCTGATTATAGTGTGGATGGCTACAATTGACTGATCTACCAGTGGAAGTCATAACATTGCTGGAGAAAAGTACGGTAATTCATGAACTATGCTATGGTGTCTCGGTGCTAAATGTCCAGGGGGAGATGTATCAAGCCATGGAGAGAGATAAAGGGGGGGGAGGGGTAGTTTCCCAGAGCAACCAATCAGCTTATAACTGTCAGTTATCTAGCACAGTGTTTGAAATGACAGTTAGATGCTCATTGGTTGCTTTGAGCAACTACACTTTATCTCTCTCTGAGGCTTGGTACATCTCACCTGCAGAGTGACCATGTTACACGGTGATCCTGTGACTGGCAGGATCGGACCCTGTGCAGTGTGCCTTGCCGCCAGAGCAGACTGAGAATAAGCCCCTTCATTTAGCACGGTGTAAGGGGCGCCTACCTCAGCCTCGTTCAGATAAATTCCTTTTCCATCTTGACTTAAGTTCTTAAACACTTCTGCAAGGAAAGAGAGAGATAAAAATGAATGAAATGACACAAATTGATAAATAACTCTATGGGCTCAATTCAATTAGCTGTGAAAGCCGCGAGGTGTTGACGTTCCCACCCATCTTAAGCACCTCCCGGCCACCAACATCATAGGTTTTTCCTTGCAACCCCATAGCGGTGAAAAGAGTGTGATGCTGGGTTACCTTAACAAGCGTTGACATGTGCCCAATTGAATACGGGCCCATGAGTTTTTGGAAACCCATGGAGAGATGGACACAACTGCCTGTCTTAAATTGAATTGGCTTTATTTCCATTTTTGTACATAGGGTCAGCACCCTATATAGAAACTATGGGGCCCATTTATCAACACGTTTTAGCTATCTGAAACTCGTTGCATATGATACATGGTGCTCCAGCTAATCAGCTCCCACCTTTCATTTTTCAAACCCATGACAGTTGGGAGCTGATTGGCTGGAGAACCATTTATCATGTGCAACGAGTTTTAAATGGCTAAAACTCGGCTGATAAATGGGCCCCTTTATTTTAACCTCATCCCCTAGATGACTTACTAAAGTACTTTGAGAAGTGACCTCCATGTGCACCCAATATTAGGGGATCGATTTACAAGTCAAGATGGCCGCTTTCCGGGGAAGTAGGATGCCTTTGTGCAAAGTGAACCAACCCCCCCCCCCCATTTTTCCCGTACTCTGCAATGATTCTGACCCCCATTCTTCCATTATTGATCAGCAAAGTTGTCCCTTACGCTCGGTTGCATTCACACAACGTATCGTCTTCACTGTCACATGTACCGCCTACACATGTTCTGTTGCTTGCACACACGTCAACCACACGGAATAAGCATACGCAATCCATGCCACGCAGGCACAGTGAGTGAGCACAAAGCTCTGAATTTCTCTTATGCACATATTCACATATAAATGTCCCTTCCCCACGTCCTACCTGTCCCGCAGGCCGGCGGTGACGATGGCACAACATGGGGAAGGAACGAATCGCGCCAGGACCAGATGAAGGTGGAGCCGGTGGCAGGGACTTTGTGCGGCGCAGTCTAGGAGGCACTGCTGGAGGGAGGAGGAGCACAGCTTGCATTAGTGGGCAATGCAGCACTGCAAACAGGGGGCAGCGCACTGCTCCCAACTGACTCCTTTCCACCCTCCATGAGGCCTCTAACACCGGCCTGCATTGTTCTGAGGCGTTACCATCACCATACTACGTGACGCCACATCTAATTTCCATGGTGACCGGGGTGTCTGCATAGATGTGTAGCGCCACCCGGATTTCATAGAATTCATTAGGCAATTGTTTTCTTGAAAATTGACCGGGTCGATAAATGACCCCAAATGGTACAAATAAATACATAATTAGCCCAAATTAGCATCCGTCCATGAAAATAAACAGAAATATGTTATTATATATTCTATACGGCTCTTATTCTGGGTTAATGTGAAAGTGTAGAATAAATGGGGATGTTTGTGCAGTACTCTCCCTCATAAAGGATGGAGGCAGCCATCTTGTGGGAGGAGTTTATAGACATGAAATTTAAGCCTATCAATTTACTAGGAATTGGGGACACAGGCGAGCTACGCCAACACCAGTATTCATGATGCTGCCGTCTTTTCACTTATCCGGACCTAGCGACACCACTGAGGCATGAGGCACCGTGTAGTAGGCGTTGCAGACACATTCAAAGATGGACGCTAGGACTGGGTTCTTACACTGAGCATTTGTTCATGTGTTATTACATCCCGGGAGTAGAGAAACTGCCCAATATAATGTATTTTTGGCAATGTGACCTACCCCCATTGATTTCCATCCTCAGCATGAGGCACACGAAATTCTCAAAATTGATTTTCAGAGAGGAGTTTCCGTACCGCAGCCCCAATAGGCTGTAGAACTGAGGGCTTAACGTGATTCCTTCAGGCGTTCAACAAAAAAAAAAAAAAAGAGAAAAGAAAAAAAAGAGAAAATAAACATACGGCAATATAACAATAGCATTTTGTACAATATCTCTGGACCCCGCGAGTGCCTATCTCATCTAAACACGACAAGGCTGATTGATCGTGTGCACGTCCTATTGGACAGATAGCAGAATCAATGGCACGGCGGATATAACGTGTATTTCCTTCCAAATAGGGGACGCGCCCCCTGAAATGCTGAACGCTGATCCCAAATGCTGCCCACAGTACTTTGTGTATAATTTGCAGATAAGTCTCCGCGGCGTCACTGAGGGGAACATTCTGCTTTGTGCGATTAAGCGCAGACAATGCACCAACCCACGTCCCTGAATGACTTTCCCCCTTGTGAAGGGGAAATGTTAGATATTTTACCTTTCTCCTGCACTGCGGCCTGCAGGTAATTCAGTTTCAGATATCCAGATTTATCAATGTCTCGCCTCTGGAAAATCTCCTACGGAAACAATGAGATTACAAGGTTATATTCCACTTTATTTTTCTTCCTTTCACGGCTCAAAAATAGAAATGTTTTAGTCCGTGCGCCCGGCGAATCACACAATAAATCTCAATTTCGGTCTGAGCAAACAGAACATTATTCAATGCATCTGGGAAGATTAGCGGGAGCTGACCTTTCCCTGGCTCCGCGTTGTGCAAGGGCAAACCCTGATTTTCTCTATTATTCCGAGTGTGTAGGCCAAATATTAACGATTATATACATTACAAGGGTGCAATGTGTCTATGTATACGCTTTACTCTGTCAGGAGTCAGACCTATGTATCATCTAACGGCAGTGACGGGAAACAGGCAGCATTAGGGCCTCAATGTGGCCTTCTGCTCCTTCACTAGGGGCCCCTAGTTCCTTCCTGCTTTATTTTCAAAATACCTACTGATGTATTATTACAGATAAGCGTCTCTTTCTCTGATTAAACACACTGGGGTAAATTTACTAAGATGGAAGTTCTATTTAAGATGGGATGTTGCCCATAGCAACCAATCAGATTCCAGGTATTGTCTTCTAAAAGTGCTAGATAAATAAAAAGTAGATTCTGATTGGTTGCTATGGGCAACATCCCATCTGAAATAGAACTCCCATCTTAGTAAATTTACCTCATTGAGCCTGATATGTATTCGCAGGCAATATGTTCCGATGTTCACACAGTTCAGCGTTATTTGCAACTGCTCAAAACCCGAACAGCACATGTGTTACACAGGGCGTCTCAGCAGAGGCGTCACCGGGTCTGGTGATACCCAGTGCGCGCTCTGTCCCCACCTCTCGTGCCCAAAAGGGTGTGGTCTAACATAAAGGGGTGTGGTCTCACAGGTAATCCTATTACATCACTCTGGGTGTACGGCTCAGAATCAGCCACTTTGTTTTAACTTACTACTATGCGGCCCGTCAGAGGCTAGGCCCACACGGCCCACGGCAGTGATAAAGTCAGGAAAGAATTCATGCTGCTCCCTTATTCTGAATGCCTATTTATATTTAGGGCGATTACAACTCTGCCAGCGCAAACGTTTTCATGTTCCGACCCGTGCTCTGTCACTGCTGTGCCGACGACCTCTGTATTCTTCATAATGATCTAAATGTTTGGTTGCATTGTAGGTGCCGTCATCATGTAACTTTACACACGGTACCGCAAGGAACCCGCCTAGAGCGCCTTTACTAGGACACATCACTACCACTTACCTGGTAAGAAATTACTCGCTGCCAGAGACCATTAAACTCGATCATGTTCAGAGTCCCGGAAGCATTTACCTATAATGTAAGTTAAGGCATAGAACTATACAGTGATTGCTCTCATTCATTCACCACATACGTACATGGGGGGAGTATTCCACTGGGTACAAGATGAATTATATAAACATTTTTCATGATATAACTCAGACTGATCTTACACTGTTGTTCCCAGATACATCACTATATAATAATTCATTACCTCCACTGGCGCGCAGTACCCCACCCGGGCCACAGAGGGCAGTCACACACATGCCTGCTGTCATCAATTGCCTGAGAGACGCTCAGAATTCCCATCCCCTGCTGCAGTGAATCATGTAGTGTTGACTAACGCGTTTCGCTGTGAATTGTGAACATTGTGTCTCCATCTCTTACTGTAAGATTACACAAGTTGTGGCATTTGGGGGCTGTGATGGGCACGAATCAGTGCCCCCTCCCAGTCCTAATAATCAGTGGGACCTTTACCTCTAACAGTTTAGGGGGAAATGTACTAAGCAGTGATAAAAGTGGAGAAGTGAGCCAGTGGAGAAGATGCCCCTGGTAACCAATCAGCTGCTCTGTATACTTTTATAGTATGCAAATCATAAATGTTACGTCAATGCTGATTGGTTGCCATGGGCAATTTCTCCACTGTCTCACTTCTCCACTTTTATCACTGCTTAGTACATGTCCCCCTGTTAACAACAGGATGCCAGAATGGTGTTTCTGCGATTAGTAGATCGACCACTTTCGTTTAAACGTTTTTGGGGAAATTGTAATAGAACACAGTTTTTCATAATTGCTGTTTTTTAAATAACGCCCAAATGTTTTAAGCCTTAAAAAGTAATAAAGTGGAGACGGATAAAGAGAGATAAAGTACCAGCTCCTACTTGTCATTTTTCAAACGCATCCTGTAACATGACAGCTAGGAAGCTGATTGGCTGGGACTTTATCATTCTCCATTTTATCACTTTTTAGTGACATGGCTTAGTACACACGGGCCAATGTTATTAAAAGTAAAAGCCAAATTTTGTCATTAATAACATCTCTGTTTTAGAAAACAGACGTCAAAATCGCAGAAGATCGCAGCGGTAGCGGGGCGAGGCACCTTGCCCGAAGCATGGCGAGCGAAGCGAGCCATGTGAGGGGACACGGTGCACTAATTGGGGTTCCCGGTCACTGTACGGAGAAAACACCACCAAAAAAACATGAAAAACTCATGTTAACCTTTTGACCTGTCGACCTAGAAACCCTGTCGACCTTCAAACCCTGTCGACCTAGTTAGTGACTGTCGACCTATAGTGGTCGACCTAAACATTGTCGACCTAGACACTATCGATCTAATGATCCACACCCTTCTGTAATCTCTGCATCCTCTGCATTGGCGTAAAGAAGGGATCAGTACAAAATCCCGCCGGACGGGATCCCGGCGGTCGGAATACCGACATCGGGATCCCGACTGGCACAATCCCGACAGGGGAGCGAGCGCAACGCAGCCCCTTGCGGGCACGGTGCCTCGCTACGCTCGCCACACTAATTTATTCTCCCTCTATGGGTGTCGTGGACACCCACAGAGGGAGAATATGTCGAGATTGTGCTGGTCGGGATCCCGGTGTCGGTATTTTGACAGCCGGGATTCCGTCCGGCAGGATCTTGACCGCATCCCGTAAAGAACCCAAAAAATACAGAGCTAAATGCCTTTCAGCAAGAGAGGGATATACTGTAAAATACAGACTCAGCGATCGCACACTCTTAATGAAATGCTGCGCGTAATTCACGGAAAATAAAAGTGTTGGTGATTCAGTGTAATGGCTGCAGAGGGCCCTCGGGGCTTTCTAAGAAGTTCACAAATCAAAGTGTTTTCTGCGAAAAAACGGAAAGGATACATCCAGCTGAGCCATAATGACTTTGCAGGCGTCTAGGCTGAACTTGACTGGAGTAACTCTCATACCTAGAATAAAACACAAGCAGCATGTAAATGGTGAGGTTCTACACAGTGCAGAAGCAAAGCATCAAGACATGAAACAAATCAGACGGCAGCCAACGCAAGGAAACATTCAGCGACGCGCCAGCGAGGGATTTCACTCAGCGTGTTATGCAATGATTAACAGCTGCACCAGCCGTGAGACGCAGGCACGCCAGGGCTAGCGTTTGTTAATAAATCAAGGTAATTAGCAATTATTGAATTGTAACAAAGTGAGATCAATTAAAGTAACTACAACTTAATAAAGTGTGATGATAAATGTATTTGTGATTCAAGTCTACTCGCCGCATGGGAATACAGGGACGCTTTTATAGTATACCGGCGACTGGCTATAAGGTGTTATAGAGACTTAAGCTGATATAGGGGTACATTTACTAAGCAGTGATAAGAGCGGAAAAGTGAGCTAGTGGAGATGTTGCCCATGGCAACCAATCAGCACTGAAGTAACATCTATAATTTGCATACTATAAAATTGATACAGAGCTGCTGATTGGTTGATGGGGAAATTTCTTCACTGGCTCACTTCTCCGCTCTTATCACTGCTTAGTAAACGTTCCCCATAGAGAGAAGGGGAATCTGCAGCAAGGGTCAGTAAAGGGGCGATTGGTTAACAAGAACTGACATCAAAGAATGGCGCCCAATCTCTGCAGTACTTTGTTGTAATATCAGGTGGGGATCAGTTCAAGGGGACTATACGCTGATTTGCCCACGTCAACCAATCAGCTGCTACGTCTAATTTTATAGAATCCATATTATAAATGTTACCTCAACACTGATTGGTTGCCATGGGCAACTTCACCACTGGCTCACTTCTCCGCTCTTTTCACTGTTTCATGAATAGACAGACCCCTAAATGCTGACTTGTAAGACTGATGTATTATTCTGTATTATTTGTCTAATCACTTACTTGTCCACATTCCTTTATTGAGCAGCATCTGCAACTGGGAGACACTGATTTCCGGGTGCTGTGGGTGGGAAATAAACAGAATTAATACTGGTGTTCTTCTTGGTCATTGCCTGGTAACTCAGCGCGTTTCGCCAGCAGACATGATGGGGCTGAGAATACCTGCGGTCAGATCATGCGCTGATGTGCCTGACATACGCACGCTATATGTTTATATCATACTTGCCTACTCTGCCGGAAGTTGCGGAAGGCTGCCAATTTTTGGGGTAGCCCCCCGCACCCCCGGAAAAGCAAGCAGTTCTCTCGCATCCTGCCCACACCCTAATGATGCTCGCAGGATGAAGAGATACTCACAGTGCCTCACACTGGTATATATGCGCTTCGCAGTTCCGCGTGGTGATGGATGGGCTAAAATGATGCATATTGCGTCATTTTAGCCCCGCCTCTTCCTGCGGACCTGCAAATCGTGCCGTTTTCCCCGATGTGGGGGCGGGGCTTGATGATGTCATGATCCGCCCCCCCAAAGTCCCCTGCAGCATCTCCTGTAGGCAAGTATGGTTTATAGCCACACCAAATAACACGTGGGGCAGATTTACTAAGCCTTGCGGAGTAATAAAGTGGAGAGAGATAAAGTACTAATCAGCTCCTAGCTGTCATTTTTCAAACCCAGCCTGTAACATGGCAGTTAGGAGCTGATTGGCTGGTGCTTCATCTCCCTCCAATTTATCACTCACCAAGCGATGACGCCTCTAGCCCTGAAGGTTATCCGGGATGGAAAAACCTGGCTTCTTCTTTTTTTTATATTACATCCCATAGATGTGCAAGCAAAAACCAAGGGGGAGATTTTCCTCCCGTAATGACGCAATCTATGCGCAGCCTCACTTCGCCCGCAAGGTTCTGATGGAACCTTGCACTTCATTTTGTCTGCCCCCACAGGTCTCTTCCTCTACTTGTCCGGTCATGTTCCCCCCGCTGGCATTACACAGGACACATCTGGGGCATACGGCACAGTGATGTTTCAGTGACACTGCGGTAATGAGCCCCACCTGGCCAGCAAAATTCTTAGTCATCTGTTGTGAAAGGGGCATCATCAGGCCCCGGGTTCCTTACAGTGCCTGATATCACTGGCTATTCTCTCACCTTTTCAAAATATCTCCAGATTTCCAGGTCATCTTGTTTGTCAGCAATTTTCTGTTGGAAATAACAAATCATTATTATAAACATCCTAGTGACATTTGGTGGACCCCTTCATTCTAAGTAAAGCATTCGTTACCTCTAATACCAATAAATAAGGACACGGAGACTTGAATTTGGCAGAAAAATTGCTAGCTATTTATTTGACCCTAACCATAGCAAACCTGTAAATGAAAACTTTGTTAAGATGCCGAATCAGCCGGCATATGGTGGCAGAAAAAAGAACGGCTCTATTAAACTGACGCTAACCTTAAAATGCAAAAATCAAAACCATCCAAATTTAACTACAAACTATCAAAACGGTAATAGGTGCTAGCTCAACCCCCACAGTGACTTCCCACCCTGATGGGTGCCCATTCCGCTGCCTCCCGGTCGGGTGGTCGAGCGGCCAATAAGTCGATGGAGGTGAGTGCACCCAAACCAAATCAAACTGTAAATCACTACAGCTTACCATACAACTACAAACTGCCGTTCTTTTCCGCCAATAAATAGCCAACGATAAAACCAGCCAACAATTCAATGCCAAGGCACTCCGTGCCAGAACCTCTACCAACAGGGCGGGAAGGCAATTTCACCAACAAGAGAGAGACAAAATGCCTATCCTTCCCTATATATACTAACCCTCCCCTTTTTCCAAAGGGCTGTACTTTCCTTCCAGCTAGGTCCACCCCTCCCAAGATGTTTAACTCATTCCTTTCCTATGCTGTCAATTCTCTCTCCTTTTCTGTGTATAAGTAAATAGTCAGTAGGTTAGACTATCCTAATGCCCCTCACCTCACCTACCCGAGTGCCCGCTCACCTACCTGTGCTTCTTCACCAACCATAATCTTCACAATGTATTATAATGCGTTACAGTGAATGGAAAGACCGCGTCGGGAACATAATGTGACCATAGCAGCATAAACGCACCGTCTGGGCTTCCGCATCGCCGCTCGATGCATCACCTCGGCCTGGAGGGGGTTAATGTTTTTGTGGTGGGAGGAACGTATAGAGAGGCCTGGGTGCCTATTGGCTGGATCATGGAGAGGGGGCTGGCCGGTCATGTATAGGCAGCTGACCGGATACTTCCTGCCTCTCTTCCAGATCTTTTTCGTGACCCGCCCTCCCGCCCTGGGGACTTGGCTTTGTTCTGCAGTTGTGTTAATTGTGTCGGCTTTTGGTGGCCGGTTTCGGAACGGTTACTTAATTTTTAAATTATGAGTCCAAGGTTAGAAGTTGGGGTGTACTTTTAGGAAAATTTCATAGTCGTGGAATTAGTTTACAGGCATCACTTTACCAAGTGGGGTCCATATAATTGGTATAAACATATGTGGATGGCGGGCCCGGTGGCCCAATTTTTTACCCCGTTCCTACAACTGTTGGCGGGCAGGGGTAGTGGCAGAAGGTCGACCCCTGTCCTTGGATTTTCGATTTTCAATGTTCGGGATGGAGGCAGGAGGCCGATCCCGGAACATCGGGGGCAGAAGGCTCCCTCACACATATGTTTTTTATCGCTTGCTTTTTTCTGTATTACAATGTTTTTTCACCCATGTTACGTTTATTATGTTTAACCGTTCTTCGCCCCGCCACCTTAGTTAGAGAGGGAAGTCTGCATTTTAGTGTTAGTATTTAATAGGCTTCCTCTCAGTCAGAAAATAAAAGCTGATGACCCCTTTCACGCCAATTACAGTTGTGGTGTCTTTATTTTATAGGATAAGTTGCGTGAGTGGCGCGTGGATGCATCTGACGTATGAGGTTTATATAATGAACTATGAATAACTTGTATAATACATACCTTCGTAGCTGCTCATTTTCAAAAGCTCACCTTTATTCTATGTACTAAAGTATTGTATAGACACTGGCTAGATCAATAGGTACATACTTTATATACACATAGGGGTGCTTTTCAGCCACCTCTTTATAATACCAAGCAGAATGGTATCTTTCTGTATCCTTGGAATACGATGCAAAGCTGATCCCTGCGTACGGCTGTATCCAGCTCGCAGCTTTGTCATTACCAAGGTCAATTTTTTAAAAAATAATCAAGAAATTCACCTGATGATATAATGACCTGACTGAAAAGCATTGACGTGTTTTGCGGTAAGGTCAGTAAGTTATGTTTCCGGCAATACCTTTCCTCTATGTGGACGCAGCTGATAGTGCTACTGTTATGAAGTCGCTGTGAATCCCTATCTGACAGGATTAAGGGACGGGGTTTGAGACTCTGTTTCCCGGTGACAGAGCTGTCTCCCTCCCTCAGTTATGACAAGTGATAAGTGCACAGCGCTCCCTACACAACATCTGTTATCTCTGACATGGAAGAACCTCATTAAAATGGTAATTACACTGGTAGTCTGGACACGGGGTAATGAGGGAGCCCGGCTTGTCATGTAAACACATTTTGTTTTTGTAAAAATGAATCTGGCCGGCGGGGAGAATGAAATCTTGTCAGGTGCCAATGTCACAAAGGATCTAAGGGTTCTGATGGAGCTGTGTCCAGACCCCTATCACAGAATAGGTCCATCAAATGAGTTATACCATGAGTCCCCCTGAACATGCTGTCCTTACCTTGCAGCACAGGATATTTGGGTTCTTCCCTTGTTCCCTGCAATGAAACAATGGCGTGTTACTTTACTGGATGTAAAACACATAAAGGATCATTATCAGCGTATACTCCCACTGACAGCACAACGTCTTGTGTTCCCAGGGCCTAATTCAGACCTGATCGTTGCTGTGCGCTTTTGCAGAGGTCTGCGATCAGATATCCGCCGCCCATACAGAGTGAAAACCCGCCCCGTGCAAGTGTGCGAATGCATGTGTACGCCGTGCGAAAACTACGCCAGACAGCGGACAGCTGCAAATCCGTCCGCAACTCACTCACCATCGAATGATTTGTGCAGTCTGTGCGTAGCCCAGGACTTACTCCTACAATGCGATACACACAGTCTGATCGGGCCGGAGCTGACGTCACACACCCTCCCTGAAAACGCTTGAGAACGCCTGTGTTTTTCCTGACACTCCCAGAAAATGGCCAGTTACCACCCCCAAACGCCCTCTTCCTGTCAATCAGCCTGCGTTCGCCTAGTGAATCTGTATGCATGCGCAGCCATTCGATAATCGGCCGCTTTGCGAATTCACACAACAGTGCTCAGGTCTGAAATAGGCCCTTAGGGGTCTATTTACTAAGCTTTGGATGGAGATATAGTGGACGGAGATAAAGTACCAGCCAATCAGCTCCTAACTGCCATGTCACAGGTTGTGTTTGTCTCTGGTACTTTATCTCCATCCAACGCTTAGTAAATAGACCCCTAAGTACTGAAATATACACCAACATCCCAAAATGCATTGACGTTGTGTGCACCAGTTTGCCCATTGGGGGTAATTCCAAGTTGATCGCAGCAGGACATTTTTTAGCAGTTGGGCAAAACCATGTGCACTGCAGGGGAGGCAGATATAACATGTGCAGAGAGAGTTAGATTTGGGTGTGGTGAGTTTAATCTGCAATCTAAATTGCAGTGTAAAATTAAAGCAGCCAGTATTTACCCTGCACAGAAACAAAATAACCCACCCAAATCTATCTCTCTCTGCACATGCTATATCTGCCTCCCCTGCAGTGCACATGGTTTTGCCCAACTGCTAAAAAATTTCCTGCTGCGATCAACTTGGAATTACCCCCAGTGTCTGTAACCTATTTACCAGATGAGAACATTTAAAGCAGTAATGTGGCCTGCTCATGGTAACACATGGATATCAATCAGTAAGGACAGTGGTTCACAAACTCGGCCCTTAAGTTACCATAACAATCCAGGCTTTAAGGATATCCATGCTTAAGCACAGGTGACTTCTTAGTACCACAGTCAGTTTGATTATACCATCTGTGCACAAGCATGGATATCCTTAACTCCTGTACTGTTAGTGAGTTTGGGAAACACTGCATTAGGAGGACCTCAGGTGGAAGTATGTCTGCAGAACTCACTGTTTCGTTATATACTGTAAGAGTCATTGGACAACGGAACATTTGAGCATCCAGTGTCTAATATATTTCATTTGCTGGTGTATATTTATCTCCTGTGTCTCGAAGGCTAGCAATTGGTAGAAGTCATATTTTGGTGGCGTAACCATGGTACTTACTCTAGAAGATGCTTTCTGGAGAAGACCCGAAGTATGAACTCGCACTCTTCGTCTGGCTCTGCGGTGGAAGGGACAATGACGTAGGACCCAGGGAGCAGGTGGTAATCTTGCGTCACCTCACGCTCGTTGATGAAAACACACTTGTTGTTGACTGGGCGGTTGTTGATGAAGAAGGCCTGAGGTAACTTACTTCCAACTCCCTGGTACTGTGCGGAGGAGAAATATATATAAATCTTACGTTACGCCATTCAATGGTGGCATGTAAATGGTGAAGTACCTTGTCATGTATTAACAATACATGCATATTATAATATATAGCTCTAGATAGGCGTTGGATCCATGCCACTGTGATATGAGTGTATTGACCTTGAATTATTATTATCATGGATACATCTTATTTGGTGTACCAGTGGTATCAGTGGAAAAACACCTTAGGCACCCAAAAAAAATGGCTGCCTCAGTGATGTCACTACTTCCTGGTGGAGCAATAGTTGCAAACAAAATGGCTGCCTTCACTCTGCTTCAGTGATAGATGCACCCTAATGCTTACGAGGCAGCCGCCTGACTTCACACTGCAGCTCGGCCAATTAAAATTTAAAAAAAAAAAAAGTTTGGAAAAACACCAACATATTGTGACTGTAAAAAGCCACCAATTTATGGGTCTATATTTAGTTTTGTTTTTTTATCCTCCTCTAAAGTATCTTTGCCTCTGGCTTGTAAAATAAATGAACACAGCGCTGCATGTTTCAGTCAATACCTGGATTTATGATCCTTCAAAGCCTTCCACGCGGGCTGAGGTTGTACAACCTTCAGCATTAATCTTCCGTTCAATAAAACCTGCATTTGACCTCCCGGTATCCAGTGATTTCTATTGTGCCGTTCCAGCGGCATTCATCAGCCCTAGCTTTGGCCAAGCATGCAATTATGGATAATAATAATTATTATTAAATTACGGCAAGGCTTTAAAAATCTGCTCGGCAAAGAGCTGTTTTATGTGAACTTTCCCACCCAGTTCAGACTAATATTTTCTTTATAACATCTGCTGAAAGGTAGGAATATTTTTTCTTCTTTGGCATTACAAATTCATTGCGCTATTGATTCTGACATTATTGCGAGTGCTCGGCGAACACAGCTATGTTTAATATGGGCTCAGCGCACAAAGAATAAGAGGTAGAATTTGCAGGCTCTATGGCGGCCGGCGAACTGAGCTCATACAGATCCTCACGTTACTTTACATCATATAAGACACAAAATGAGGCACTGACGGTACTCACCTCAAGAGGCACCTGCAAGACAAAACAGAAAAGAAAAGGGGGTATTAGTAAATATTATGAATAATACGTCATTTGTATTCTTAAATAAACAAAAAAACAACCTCATTCTTTAGCTGGGATTCTGCACAAAATTCACGGCATAGACTATTGGCCAATAGCCGGCAGCGCCGGTGGGGGGCCATGCTGCATTCGATTTGAATGATGTGTCGTACCGATCCATCGGAATCGGGCACAACGTATAAATTATCGTCTAGTGTGTATTCAGCATTACACTGCATGTAGTGGCCTCTGGACAGGCTGTGGGGATGGGGGTTTCCAGGCAACTGGAACCCCCCCACTCCCTCCCTGACCTTGCTGGTTGATATATTTTTATTTATCACCATACTTTCCTTAAAGCCCATCACTGAGCCATCTACCTATAGATAAGGATATTTTTATTTATCACCATACTTTCCTTAAAGCCCATCACTGAGCCATCTACCTATAGATAAGGAAGACACCTTATGGAAGAAAATGCTGCATACCTTAAAGACGGACATCCCGATATACAGTGGTGGAGACTGGTTCCTGTGCTTGTGGTTCTGCTTTTGTAGCAGCGACACCAGGACGTTGCAGGAATTAGTGCGTTTGTCTATGTTTTCTACTTTTAAGATCTTCAGCCGGTACTGGGGATTTTTCCAGTAGGTCTCTACAAATAATAATACATTAAATTAGAATTATGTCATGTATCACTCACCAGGTGAGACTGCTAATTATTCAGGTGTCACATAAGTTGTCCATTTGGTCATCCATTTCCTAATCAGTCCTGGGCTTTACAGTATATGATGGCGCTATGGATAGATGGCAGAGTGCTCTGGATGTACCAACTCTCCAAAACAGGCAGAAGACACACCTCCCCGACCCCCAATTCGAAATGTGGGAGGACAGGTTTTAAGGGGTCTATTCATGAAGCAGTGAAAAGTGTGGAGAAGTGAGCCTGTGGAGAAGTTGACCATGGCAACCAATCAGTATTGAAGTAACATTTATAATTTGCATACTATACAATTGTATGGAGCAGCTGATTGGTTGCCATGGGCAACTTCTCCACAGGCTCACTTCTCTACTCTTTTCACTGCTTCATGAATAGACCCCTAAGTCTGAAAGATAAGGTATGCCTATATATAGGGAGAGCACCTTACCTGTGAAAGTCAATCTTCCACCAGCGGTATCCCCAGCCACCCATTTCCCTGTCTGCATGGATAGTGTCCACTTCTTGCCCTTCTCGTGGCTCAGGAGATCAGGGGTCAGCTTACAGATCACCAGCTCCACAAAATGGGCCTCAAAGTCTTCAACAGACATCCTGCACCAATGTCAGATAAAGAAGTCATTCCACACATCATTCTGGCCAAATCGTCATCTGTATTTCTGCACTTGTTTTTATGACACATCAGTGACAGAAGGCGGCCATTTTGTTTGACAGCAGACCTCAGAGGAGGTGCGGTAGATGATATGGAGAGCTGTTTTGGTGCTGGCAAACAGTTGCTATAATCGTATCCATGAGTGAAAACATTTGTTTTGCTTGTTGACACACCATGGTAAATTAAGTATCATACCTGCACATATGCACCGAAAAACACAGATACCAAAAAAGCTGACGATGGATAATTAATTTATGTTGTACAGTAGATGTAGCCTAATTCCAAATTATGTCCTGGATTGTTTGGTGCATTTCAGTATAGCCCAAGCCTAGCACATTGCTGGCAAGAGCTAAACAGGCATTTGGCTGTGGCAGCATGCTGGGTGTTGTAGTACCACCATAGCTATAGACACCCAAGATTGGCACCCCCTGTTGTCAATAAATACTGACCTGGATATAGTGAGATAAAAAAACAAAAAACAAATCTTAACTGTTGCAGTACTATTTCTGGTCACTAGGTGGCAGTGTGTGGAAAAGTGGATAAATTGCAATGTGTTCTGCGCACATGGGTGGTCATTCCGAGTTGTCCGCTCGCTAGCAGTTTTTAGCAGCCGTGCAAACGCTATGCCGCCTCCCACTGGGAGCGTATTTTAGCTTAGCAGAAGTGCGAACTAAAGAATCGCAGAGGGGCGGCAAAAAATTTTTGTGCAGTTTTAGAGTAGCTCAATACCTACTCAGCGCTTGCGATCACTTCAGACTGTTCAGTTCCTGTTTTGACGTCACAAACACGCCCTGTGTTCGGCCAGCCACGCCTGCGTTTTTCCTGGCACACCTGCGTTTTTTCGAACACTCCCTGAAAACGGTCAGTTGACACCCAGAAACGCCCACTTCATGTCAATCACTCTGCGGCCAGCAGTGCGACTGAAAAGCTTCGCTAGACCCTGTGTGAAACTACATCGTTCATTGCAATAGTACTTCGCGCGTGCGCATTGCTCTGCATACGCATGTGCAGAAGTGACGTTTTTTGCCTCATCACTGTACAGCGCAAACGAATGCAGCTAGCGATCAACTCGGAATGACCACAATGGGCCGCCGGGGACCAGGGAAAGCCCCACTGCAAACCCTTTTGTTTTCAATACTTACACTCTGGAATCCCGCGTCGTAGCAGCAGCGCTGCATAAGTCACCAGGAAAATGGTTGTAACAATAAATAGTATTGGTCATAGCGCACTGCTGCGTTGAACCTCTGAAGACGCTGATACCCTCACTATCATTACACAGAGAAGTGCAGCTCTGCGTTCTGAAGCCTCCATACACTTTAGTGGGAGGACATGCAATACAATTGCTGCGTTACTTGCCTCTTGCTTGCTCCATCCGCTGCGAAACGCGCTTAAAAAAACGCTATATATTATGTCCGTAGCTACATCATTATTATTACCAGAATTCTCCGTCTTCTCGAGTCTTCCGCAGCAATAGTCGCTCTTTCAGGCCGAGCTGGTCCCATTTCGAGGAGCTGGCAAAAGAAGTAAATGAGTGAAGGGACGGCCGCGGACACCTAGATACATATATAAATTACAGCGCCGGCCGGTGTAAGGGATGGAGCCTGTGCATCGCTTCTATCGAATGACTCTCTCGACTTTTTCTGTTTCCAGGACCAGAAACGCTGATGCAGACTCCTTTCAGAATGGAAGTAGCAATCGCCGACAGACATACTGCGTGCAGTCGCTAATTCCAATCTGACGCCACGTACGTCTGGTTATAAATGGTTATCTAGTAGAGCATCAGATAATACACGCAGGGAACTATGGAATAAAATCGTGCAGACAGAATTATTCCAACTACCAGCAAAGTCATTTGGGATCCTGTAAAACGGTAACAATAAAAGTTTTAACAGGTCACAGAATATCTCTGAATTGTTGCAGGACTATTTTAAGGGGGATGCGGTTACAATCCTGACATTCGGGATCCCGGCGCACTAGATACCAGCGCCAGAATCCCGACACACAACGGAAGGCAGACGCTGGAATCCCGAATTCCGATTGTATATACAGCGGACCGGGTAAGTAGGGAGCGGGGATGGGGGTTAGGTATAGGCACCTCCCCCCGGGGGACTTAGGGTTAGGGTGCGGGAGGGTTTGGTTTAGGGTGTGGGGAGGGAGGGTTAGCGTTAGCCTGCGGGGGACGTGGGGAGGACTATTAGTTTAGGGTGTGGGGAAAGGGGGTCAGCTTTAGACACCACCCAGGGGGTTAGGTTTAGGCTGCAGGGGGGCAGGGTTAGGATTAGGCACCTAAAAAGGAAGGGGTAGAGTAGGGGTTGTCGGGGGGTAGGGGGGGGGTGGATTTTAGGGCGAGGCACCTGAAAGGGATGGGTAAGGTAGGGTAAGGGGAGGGTTACACCACTTACCAACCCTTTGTTGGGATTTCATCTGTTGGGATGCCACTACCATACCCAACCCCTTTAAGGGGCAGATTGAATTGGCTGCAGGTCTAACAAAAGCTGGGGGGCAATTTTGCGACAAGTGCACCCTCTGGGGCTTATTACGCAGAATAACTCCACAGCTCTGGATACTTAACTTGGAATCTATGGGTTAACGCATGGTAGCCGCGGACTTACCGTGCCGAGAAATTGGCTTGAACTTGAACAGTTTTTGGCGTTAAAACCCAGTGTTACAGCCACGCGGCAAGCGCCGCAAACTAATTACATCTAACCCCTAAATGTAACTGAAACTTAATACAGTCTAACGAATACACCAACTGCTGCTCAGTGACCACCTGGCCTACGCAGAATAAGCGCACGGAACATGCTGGCGATAAATAAGTAAATGTTAATGAATAAAAATAAATTAATCGCTGCAGCTGTTTCAGCAATTGTATCTTTTGTGTGGTTTAACCTTCATGATTGCCACTGAAATTCTGCCTAATATTTTAGACAATATTAGCTTCACTCAGTCCCTTTTTACATCGCATAGAGCGCAAAGAATTGACTACTTTATTTAGTTATATATAAGGTTTCACTGGTTCAACAAAACATTTTTTTTTTTGCTAGATAAGCCCTGTAGTAATAATGGTAATTAAAAATTTTTTTTAAAGCAAAGCTTGTACTGTATTGTCATTCTGTAATAACACACCTTGTCACTAGAGGGCAGTAAATCACCATTTCAGTTTGACTTACCTGTCACTCCAATTTCCTTTCCATTCAATCTTTCCCCATGGGTTTCTCAGCCTGACTAAATTCTCTGTGCCAGATTTGCAGGTCACCTGGAGGGAAGGGGTGGGAGCAGTTACTCATTTATTGAATGCAAACAGCGAAAAGCTACTTTATAGAAGAGAAAAGAATTCCCCGAGGGGGTTTATAATTGTGGATTTTACCTGTCTGATTCCCGTCACGGTGTACGCGTGTCCTGCCACTAATCCATTCTGCAAAACCCTTTCAGGCTAAACAGAGAAAATGGAGTCACAAAATAGGTCAGGGATAAAAGATGTTGTAAATATACAATGGCGCGCTCTCTCCGGCTGTGTGACATTGCCATCCTCAATATTAAATCAATTGCAAGCCTCAACCTCTTGAGGTAAACAATACGTCAGTCTGCAGATTGTTTTGAACTACAAATACCAGCATTCCCACACATGGCACTTGAGCTGAATTAAACAATGTGAGAACTAGTTCTATCAAAAATGCGGAACGTCAGAAAATGCTCATCGTATACTGATTGAGTTCACATAATTATATGGGGGAGATGTACTAAGCCCTGGAGAGAAATAACGCACCAGCCAGTCAGCTCCTGTCATTTTTCAAACCCAGCCTGGAACTTGACAGTTAGCAGCTGATTGGCCGGTGCTTTATCACCTTCCACTTTATCACTTCACAAGGCTTAATAAATCTGCCCTTTCATCTCTCTTCACTTTATCACTCTCCAAGGCTTAGTACACAGGCCCCTATGAGTTACATTCCTGGCAAAGGCCATATTTGTGTGGAGTTTGTATGTATCTCCATGTTTTTGTGTGGAGTTTGTATGTATCTCCAAGTTTGTGTGGATTTCCTCCGGGTGCTTGGCTTTCATCCCACACTCCAAAAAATATACTGGTAGGCGAAGTGGTTTCCTTTCTGTGTATGCGCCAGAGCCGCAGTGTGCGGCGTTGGTGCTGCAGCTCTGGTAACAGTGCAGTGTTAGCTGCTGACTGATTGAGAGGCTGCAGGTGGTTGGGGGTGGTAATGGGGTGCAGTTGTAAAAACAGAGGCATGTCCGCGCCGGGGCGTGCTGAAGCCAACCACTGCATCCTCGGACGCAAATTCACTGGCGTCGGCAGCTTAGCTGTGGTGGGCATTCTGGCCATCTTAGGGTTACTCAGATCTCAGATGCTCCAAGTGATGGTCGCAACATTTTCCAGATGCTGCAACTACCGGCAGTGGATCTGAGAAGCCCTGGGAGCATGGTGGAACCTCCATCATACTAAAGCCATGTCACCTCTAATATCAACACACACAACAGTAAAGAAGAAGCGTTGGAAAGAACAGGGAATAAAAAGCATTGGAAAGAATGAATGGTTCTTACTCCTGAGTTAGTCTGACAGCCCATTAAAGACCCGCTGTAGGCTGCTCGCAACATGGTCTGCCACAGGTCAGGGTGAGGACGATCCAGCTTGATGGTCATGTTGACCCCGCCGGTGAAATCCACCAAAGCCTCAGAAACTTGACCAATCTGTAGGTCTTCATAGGATCCACAGAGCCTGTCAAGACACCAGAGGAAAATGTTATAGATACATCCAGCCACTAGGGGTCACTGTGCACAGGGATGTTATGTGAGAGATTAGACTTTCATCTTTTCAAACTCAACCGATACGTGACGGCTGAACTCTCCAGCGCAGACGAAACTCGGGAAACAAAGCGAATATATGGTGTTTTTTAACCAGAAGGCAGCAGGAATATAATGACACTAATTTTCAAATTGTCATATTAGTCTACGGCAATGCCCTCAGCCTGGGTCTCCCAGCAAAAGAATTGCACCGCTTGCAACTGGTACAAAATGCAATTGCCAGGCTATTAACCAACCACCCATAACACCCATTCTCTATTCCCTCCACTGGCAGCCTGTAAGATGGTGAATCTATTCCAAGACTGGCTTACTGACTTTCAAAGCCCTACATGACCTGGGCCCAAGGTCCCTTACTGTCCCGCTTGCTTACTGCTTCTCTACTCTGTAGATGAAGGACTATTAACAGTACCTAGAAACTCCCTGAATTCATCTGGGGGTCGAGCTTCACGCTTAGCGGCTCCGACTCTATGGAACTCGCTGCCCTGCACAGTTCCAGAGACCCCCACTCTAGAATCCTTCAAAACCAGACTCAAGACTTTCCTGTTACTCACGCGTTTCACTAATGTCCCTTTTCGTTCCTTAAACACAAGCCAAATGCTTAAAGCACTCTTTTCTATTAAGCTTATTTTGTATCTTGGGTTTTCTTTAGTGTCTAATGCAAATGTAAAGCACTTTGAGCTACTGGGAGAAACGTGCTTTATAAATATTATCATCATTATTATATTATAATTTTGTAGTTGGCTTTTAAAACTCTTTCCATTAGTTATTGTGACGATTGACATAACGTAAACGTAATCAATATTAAAGTCTTTCATTCTCCGCAGATGTTAAATTATTAATTGCTCTTAAGTTTACATGTTATAATTCCATATAGTCGAGGCAGACGCCTGATTAAAATATACCATAGTATTGATGCCGGCAGTAATGTATTGAGGTATAAATACTGGGCAACGCCAAATGTTTTCTTAGTAAAGAAACTGGGACTAGATGCCAGGAAGACATGTCCCAGCTGTATTATGCAGCACCACCTGGGAGTGGCTGGAAAATCCTTGGCTGTAGAACGAAGACTTAACTCTTCTCTTACAGGTTAAATGTTCTACATCCACAACAGAAGTGGAATAAGACAGCACACCACCGCCCTCTTGTGGACAAGTAAGGAATAAAGCCATAGTTTAATAACTTTTATGCATACTTTTGATGTCTACACTTCACACAGGGAAATTTCACAGTAAAACATTTTCCGTTAGTGATACAGTAGCTTTCACTTCCCTCGCCTTATTTACGAATTGTTACATTCTGCTAATAGGACTCATTTTGGAAAACTTTGCTTTAACCATTTATTGTGTCCTATCTGTACATGCAAGAATGTTATATTTAAAGTGCGCCCCTCAACTACACACTGCGGACACACACATGAAGCAAAATTCTTTGGATTAACACCTCCACTTGTCTTCTTTAGCAAGGTTTGATATGGTAAATCACGCTCTAAGTATCACTGTATTGCGCTTGTCTACTGCTTCATAAAATTCTAGCCGAAATTTATCAATATTGATCAATCTGAAATAATATATTGCCAGATAGACTTACTTGGCGTAGGCTTTCTCCAAGAGCGCGCCCCAAAACAAATTCTTCCTCGTAGACGATACAAATAGCAGCTTTCCATCTTTATCCACTGGCAGACGGTCATCTACCACCACGTCAACCCACTCACCAAAGCGCCAGAACTGCGTGGGAATCATGTAGGTGTTGTTATATAAATATAACAAGTTCAGTCCTTTTTAATTTTAACAGACACTGCACTTTAACATGCACACACATTCGCCTGGACAAACAGGCACATTAATTAGACAGACAGGTGAAAGTAAATGTCCCAGCACTAAAGTGCTTATGTTCAGTCTGCTGCAATAGCATGCAGCCACAATCTGATATGCTTCTCTGGCACAGTTTAATATAATAAGCCCTTGGAACAAGGGAGACTCTGGCCTACTCGCTGGCTGTTATTCAGCGTCAGTGCCCAGAGCAACGGGTGTATGAGAGTTTTAAACCCTTCCTGTCCTTCAGTGATGGGTTGCAGCTGGATCTGTGCAACCCAGAAAACCTGGAGTTCCAAACCTCCACTGCTACTGCAGACTGCACAGGCTTTGCTTTAATCTGTTTGACAGTATGGATGGTGTAATGGTTAGCATAACTGCCTTGCAGCACTAAGGTCATGGGTTCGATTCCCACCAGTGCCCTAACTGTGTGGCGTTTGTATATTCTCCCTGTACTTGTGTGGGTTTCCTCCAGTTTCCTCCCACAATTCAAGAATATACTGGTAGGTTAATTGGCTCCCAACAAAATTAACCCTAGTATGAATGTATCTGTGTGTACATGTGATAGGGAATATAGATTGTAAGCTCCACTGGGGCAGAGACTGATGTGAATGGGCAAACATTCTCTGTAAAGTGCTGTGGAATATGTGTGTGCTATATAAATAACTGGTAATACTAATAAATAATAGTCTCCCTTGGAGGAAGCTAATCTAACAGGGTTATTCATGTGAGAGGCAACCCCTTTAACACACACACACACACACACACACACACACACACACACACACACACACACACACATATATGTTAGAGTTATATCCCACTTCAAAGCTCATGATTCTCCAACACATATGATTATGCAGACCATCATGAGTTCTATTAATCTGCTGCTACCAACGCCTTCCCTGCCTATGAGATGTAATCAGTATTTTTTATTTTAATGTGATATTCTGTAACGAGACCTGGGAATACCTGCAGCTGAGACTCTAAAGAGCATCACTTCTCCATAGCACGCTATTAGAGGGATGCAGAGCCCTGATAATGAACAGTGATTACAATTTACAGCCAGGCTGGTCCTTTCCATTAGCAGGTACAGGCTGGAGTTAAGCAATCAGCTTTCTAATGACTAGCAGTAAATAAATATTAACATTACTGTGCGACAAGGGACCGGCACTGTAAGCCGCGAGAGGGAATGGTTTGTTTCACAAACCAGCATTTTACAATGAAATTATAACGATCTCCCACGGTCACTGGATTCTGTGGGGACACGTAAAGCACTCGCAGTAAAACACGCTACAAATGAGACCGAAAAACAACATGTAAAGTCAACATTAGGGAACCATAATGCCATCGGCCCAGGTAATAAGCCACACAGTGTAACAAAATGATTACACATGTGTAACGCAAAGGAGAGATGGGCAACACGGTTGCGTAGTGGTTAGCATTACTGTCTTACGGCACTGAGGGCATGGGTTTATCTGTTAGGAGTTTGCATGTTCTCCCCGTGTTTACGTGTTGGTATGTTAGGCAATTTAGACTGCAAGCTCTAACGGGTTCACTGAAATGCATGACATATATTCTTTGTACAGCGCTTCATAAACTGGTGGCACTGTATAAATTAGCCATAACAATGGGAAACAAGTGGTCATATCATTAATACTCACTCGGAAATGGAAGATTCCGGCGTAGTTCATGTCGAAGCTCTGGTTACACGGGACAATGTTGGTGAGCAAATCCTTGTGAAATGTGACCGAGGCAAGAGCAGCCAGGAACCAGCAATTCTCTAGTAGAGGGACGAAGGGTGTTAATTTATCTATTCATTCATTAATTGTATCTGACTGTTGCACAAACCCCCAAAGCCTGGATCACAGGGAGGCGAAGTCTTTGGCTGCATCACTATGGGCTATTACTAGGAATGTCCCTAGATCTAATAGCTGCCAACTCTCCCCTAATAGGCTCCTTAGTAAAGAAGTTTGCACATGTTTATTACAATAAAAAATGTAAACCATAGGTTGACTCAAACAGGGAAGCATAGGCAAACACAGGTGGGTTTCCTGTTGCCTGGAAACCCTCCTTATCTTGGCAAGTGGCTCAAAGTATGACAACAATAGCAATGGTCTATAACACAGGTTCTCAAACTCGGTCCTCTGGACCCCACACAGTGCATGCTTTGCAGGTCTCCTCACAAGTGAAATAATTAGCTCCGTCTGTGGACCTTTTAAAATGTGTCAGTGTGTAATTAATACACCTGTGCACCTGGAAAACATGCACTGTGTGGGGTCCTGAGGACTGAGTTTGAGAACCTGTGGTGTATAATATGTACGATTACTAGAGCTGCCGCCACATCATGCAGTGTAAGGGACAGAGTAGAGCTGCTGCACATGCCCAGTGGAAGCAGCTTCTTCTACCAAGTTTGCTGTGTGTGTGGATCTGAGTCCTCAATCAGTGCACTGGACTAGAGAGCAGCTTCCAGGAAGAAGAGACAGGAGCCTTACCATGAGGCGGGAGAATGTTTGTGTATATACGATTGTATGTTTAACCTTTTCCTGGCCACTTATCTTATTTATATTATTTCAATGATTGATACAGGCTATACTATAGACCATCTATAGTGTTAAATATTAATACTGTATTCCATACAGTATCCAGTGTATAAAAAGACTGACGTTTATATTAAATTCCAGGGTCTCCCCCAGCCTCCCCCACTTTCTCCAGTGTTCCGCAGAGTGGGAGATTTTGGATTGCATTGGGAAACTCCCCGTCTACAAATCCTGCGTTTACCACTGGGGAGGGCCATGGAGCACAAAGAGGTTCAATAAAATGTACTAACATGTACCTAACTATAAATCTATTCCTCTGTGCGGACAAAAATGACAGAGACCCAAGAAATCTTTTAGAATGTAGTTGGAACCTGCAGGGAACAGGACGCAGACAGCTGTTCCTGGTGCAGATAAAGCGGTATCAAGACTCCAGGTCGACAACAAAAAGGTCGACACACCTTAGGTCGACACCAATTGGTCGACACACCTTAGGTCAACATGGACAAAATGTCGACAGGGACAAAAGGTCGACGGGAACAAGGTCGACATGGAAAAAGGTCGACATGAGTTTTTTATGTTTTTTGGAACCTTTTCATACTTAACAATCCACGTGGACTACGATTGGAACGGTAATCTGTGCCGAGCGAAGCGGAGCGAAGGCACCATGCCCGAAGCATGGCGAGCCATGCGAGGGGACGCGGTGCACTAATTGGGGTTCCCGGTCACTCTACGAAGAAAACGACACCAAAAAAACATAAAAAACTCATGTCGACCTTTTTCCATGTCGACCTTGTTCCTGTCGACCTTTTGTCCTTGTCGACATTTTGTCCATGTCGACCTAAGGTGTGTCGACAAATTGGTGTCGACCTAAGGTGTGTCGACCTTTTTGTTGTCGACCCTGAGTCCCAGACCCAGATAAAGCACCTGCACTGGAAATGTTTTCCCAGGGTTGGTAAATGCTACATAATATTGACGGTATAAAATAATGTTGATAATGGACATAGAATTTATAAAGTTGTGCCTTATTATACTGGGGCCATTCCCGCAAACTCATCTTAAAGATTTTTTTTTGGGGGGGGCTTATTCCCATAAAGTCGCCCTCAGTACCTGTTAGTCCCTGATGCAAATCAAAGCGGCTGGCATCTTCCGCAAAAAACTGGGGATTCTTCACCAGCTCCTGTGAGGATGACACAATATTATACAATGCAATATTTCATTTTTCTTTAATTATCTTCACGCCACGTTCCTTTGTTGCTTTTGTCCCAGGGACATGAAGATATAAACTGAGTTTTACAGTCTGACTTTAAAAATGTTTGTTCCATCCTTGCTGCAATAATTACAGCGAGCCCTGTGCCTTAATTAAGTAGAGAGAGGTATAGAGAAGGAGAAATGAGAGCGGTAAATATTAAATACAGCACAGTCATCCCTGTTTAGTTATTCCCCGTGGAGCACTAAAGCCGAATCTTGCAAGAACATTTAGCTTTATGCAATATCTAAATATAGAGAGGGGGAAAAAAATAATCAAATTGCAGAGTTTTAATCAGCTGTGAGCTAAGTTTATAACTCAGCGCTTACAGCTACGGTACTGTAACTTTGTTGGATGTAATTGCTTGCTGCGCTGCTGCCATAAGCTTAAAGGGAACGTCACTTTTAATTTTTTGGGGAATTTCTGTTATATATTTTAGTATACAGTACAGAATGGGAATTTTAAAAAGAGATTATGAAAATAAAAAAAAACTTTTTTTCTGTAGCGATTGTACAGTAGGTGACCTTTTCTCCTGTACGGTCAGTGAATATTTGATTTACAGAACCTCGTGGACTTTTAAAGTGGTCTATACTTCTCTATAAGACTTCACAAGAGAAGCATAATAATTAAAACATACTGTATCCATTCTATCTGGCCAAAAAACACGAGATCAACAACACAAATTCATACTGTACTAGTAGAATGCGCAAAACAATTTCTAAGGCTATGTATATATTAAGTTACGGACAGTAATTAACTTACTGTATCCAGTACTGGATTAACAACAGAGCAGCCATTGCAACAGCCCAGGCCCCCCAACACACAGGAGCCCCCCTTCCCCCTGCCATATAGCTACATCACATGTTTATGGGGGCTCTGGGGCCTAATGTGAACAGGGGGTTCTTTGTGGAATAGGGGGAGATTTATCAAGGCTTGGAGAAAGATAAAGTTCCAAGCAACCAGCTCCTAAGTGTCATGTCACAGGCTGTGTTTGGAAAATGACAGGAGCTGATTGTTTGGTACTTTATCCCTCCCCAATGTATCTCTCTACAGGGCTTGATACGCCTCCTTCATGTGAACTGGGGGCACGGCAGTGTGTTCACCACATTTATGGTGCGGAGAGAATTTACACCGTATACTTTTTATTACCATCTCTACCATATCATTTTGACAATTTTATAGGTAGGGGTCCCCACATGATAGTTGCCTGTGGCCCCCACGAACCTTAATCTGTATTTATCTGGCAGTTTATTTTGTGCAGGAGGGAAGCCTGATATCAGCAAATATACTTCTTCCTACCGAAGGTACAATATATAAAATATATGCCCTTATTTATCAATGAGTGATAAATTTCACTGTGAGTGATAAATTGCACCAGCCAATCAGCTCCTGACTTCCGTGTCACAGGCTGGGTTTGAAAAATGTCAGTTAGGAGCTGATTGGATGGTGCAATTTATCACTCACGGTGAAATGTATCACTCATTGATAAATAAGGGCAATAATGTTATTCCAAGCTCGTTAGGAATTTACCTGTGGCCTCTTCCACTCAACGTAAGGCGGCAGTTTCCGCAAGAGGTTTCCGCAGCCGATGGAGCTGAGTTCGGCTGGGAAGGCGCTATCCACAAACAACTGCTTGCTCTTCAGGCACCTGTCCAGCAAGGTCTGATAATCCTGACTCTCCAGCCTCCGAGGCTTTCTAAACGTCCCTGTACGCAGGATCCGCGATGGCTTCCTCGCTCCAGTGATGAAGGAAAGTCGAGGCATTTTGGGTTGGAGGGTGAGGCGTTGACACAGGTGGCGGAGTGTGAGCCACTAAACGGGTAGCTCCACCTGGCAGCGCCAATCAATGCAGGATTCCAATTGTATGCAAAATCTTCCGGCCGACTCCAAGCAGATTCCCCAAATATCGCAGTCACGGGAAGGGCCTCCGCAGAATTCCGCTGATGTATATTCTCAGCCCTCTCCTGTAAGTACAGATGTAATTGAAGCACATTACACTTTGCATTATACAGAACCACGGCCTGAAGATGAGCAAATATGAGGCTTGTAAAACTCATGGCAGTTGCAATTAGTAAATAAACAAAATGCAAATGTAACATTCTGCCACCCTGACAGAGGCGTAACTGGGGGAGGCAACGGAGGCGGCTGCCGTCGGGCTCCTGCTCTGTAGGGGGCACATCTCCTCCCGTTCTGTGTGTTCAGGGACATCATTGAATTAAGTTAATTGATAGCTGCCGCTATCTCTTTCACACCTTACATGCCACACCCTGTTTATTATAGATACACATTTATTTTACAAGTGTCATACCCAGGATTAGAACCCACCACCTATTACACTAGAAGCAGACACCTTACTGATGAAGATATTTGCTCCAGCATAGAAAGCATGAGAATTCTAACTGTATGAAGTTACTTCACTGACAAATAAGAGTAACTTCATGTAGTTAGAATTCTCATGCTTCTTATAAAGGGGCAAATAACTCCATCAGTAAGGTGCCTGTTTCCAGTGTAATAGGTTGTGGGTTCTAAACCTTGGTATGACACTTAAAAATATTGGGGGTAATTCCAAGTTGATCGCAGCAGGAATTTTTTTAGCAGTTGGGCAAAACCATGTGCACTGCAGGGGGGGGGGGGGGGGGGGGAGATATAACATGTGCAGAGAGAGTTAAGGGGGGTACTCACGGAGCGACTTTCTAAGAAATCTGACTAGATTGCTTAGAATATCGGCATGATCGCTCTGTGTGTAGCCCCCTCAGCGATAGCGATGCGCGGCCCCGCACATCGCTATCGCTGCTGCTAGATTGGCCTGCATGCAGGGCGGGTCGCTCACTTCACCCGCTGGGTGAAGTGAGCGGCCCCCCCGTCTCCCCCCGCACGCTCAGCACAGATCGCGCTGTGCTGAGCGCCGGGAGAGATGTGTGCTGAGCGGTTCGCTCAGCACACATCTCTCCAGCATCGGGCCGTGAGTACTGGCCTTAACTCTCCCTGCAAATGTTATATCTGCCCCCCTACAGTGCACATGGGGGGTCATTCCGAGTCGTTCGCTCGGTAATTTTCTTCGCATCGCAGCATTTTTCTGCTTAGTACGCATGCGCAATGTTCGCACTGCGACTGCGCCAAGTATTTTTGCTATGAAGATAGTTTTTTTACTCACGGCTTTTTCTTCGCTCCGGCGATCGTAATGTGATTGACAGGAAATGGGTGTTACTGGGCGGAAACACGGCGTTTTATGGGCGTGTGGATAAAAACGCTACCGTTTCCGGGAAAAACGCGGGAATGGCTGGAGAAACGGGGGAGTGTCTGGGCGAACGCTGGGTGTGTTTGTGACGTCAAACCAGGAACGACAAGCACTGAACTGATCGCAGATACCGAGTAAGTCTGGAGCTACTCAGAAACTGCTAAGAGGTGTGTAATCGCAATATTGCAAATACATCGTTCGCAATTTTAAGAAGCTAAGATTCACTCCCAGTAGGCGGAGGCTTAGCGTGTGTAACTCTGCTAAAATCGCCTTGCGAGCGAACAACTCGGAATGACCTCCATGGTTTTGCCCAACTGCTAAAAAAATTCCTGCTGCAATCAACTTGGAATTACCCCCATTGTCAGAGAAATAATCAGTATTGTGAGTGACTGAGCAGATCTATGTAGTGTGTGGCTGGATACTACATAGATCTACCTAGTTGCAATGGTTTTAAACTGATAGCTTCATATAGTTAGAATCTGCAGGCTTGCTATGCAGGAGCAAATTGCTCTATCAGTAAGGTGTCTGCCATATGTTTATCTGTATGGGCGGGCTAATTTTTATCATGCCTCCGGGCACCTGGGACCAGAGGTGTAGCTAGGTGCCATGGTGCCCGGAGCAAGGGTATGTTTTGGCACCCCCTCCCCTGTACTGAATTGGGGGCCTGCCCAACATGTGGTGGCATGTTATATTTGAAAAGGAAAAAATATTAACAAATTCTAAATTGGTCACAGGGCCGGTTCTAGACCGCGTAGAGCTCAGGGTGAAAGTTTTCCCTGGGCAAGTACCCCCCCCCCCCCCCCATTAAGTATAAAAAGTATAAAACAGAGAGTGCGTCCCCAGACACGCAACAAATACATAGATAATGCAGCTAAAGGTGCTGCAGCAGCAGCTGGGGCATAGTGAGGTCTGCAGCAGCCAAGGCAGAAAGAGGTGCTGTAGCAGCCGGGGCAGAGAGAGGTCTGCAGCAGCCAAGGCAGAAAGAGGTGCTGCAGCAGCCGGGGCAGAGAGAGGTCTGCAGCAGCCAAGGCAGAAAGAGGTGCTGCAGCAGCCGGGGCAGTGAGGTGCTGCAGCAGCCGAGGCAGAGAGAGGTGCTGCAGCAGCCTAGGCAGAAAGAGGTGCTGCAGCAGCCGGGGCAGTGAGGTGCTGCAGCAGCCGAGGCAGAGAGAGGTGCTACAGCAGCCTAGGCAGAAAGAGGTGCTGCAGCATCTGGGGCAGAGTGAGGTGCTGCAGCAGCCTGGGCAGAGAGAGGTGCTGCAGCAGTGAAGGCTGCAGGACAGAAGTAACCCGGCTGCACAGCTACAAGCAGACAGTGAGACATGTAAAGAGGGCGGGCAGAGCTATGACGTGCTGGAGGTCAGTGTCACCTGCTGTCACCACTGGCCTGCCCTGTTCCCCACCTACTCTCTGAGTCCGAGTCAATGTGCGCCCCATCTGCGCCCTCTAACTTTTCTGGCGCCCGGAGCTCGTGCTCCACTGGAGCCAGAGCCCCCCTCGCTACACCCCTGCCTGGGACAAACATAAGCCACTGCACCCTGATGCTTATTTCAGTGTCCTGTCCGGATGCAGCAATGTGTATATACCATGACGTACCTATCCGCCATTGTCTTGTGCTGTAAGTCCTTGTTCTCTTGTTTTGCTCCTTTGTTTATGTACCGTGTTGGGCGCTGCGGAACCCTTGTGGCCCCATATACATAAATAATAATAATAATAGTAGTAAAAATGAAGGTTGCCATGCCATCCCTTTAAACTGGGACGCTCATGGATTACACAGATCTGTGGCTGATGAAAGCCAGGTGACATGCAGGCGTGAGGTCAGCCAGCCACAGAACCTGTGTAATTCATTAGTGTCCCTGTTTATAGGGATAGTATGGTCAGCCTAATAGTTAGAATACTGGGTCTTATTGAATCTCTGTGGGGCCTGTTTATTATTAAATATTTGCAGCAAATTCTCAGAATAAAAACACCCATTATCAGGGCATACCCACAAACATCACCCTAATGATAATCTCTGACACCTGCTGCGATAACTCCATTTCTGACAGTAGCCGCTAGGGTTACCACCTCATCCCTTTAATCCCGGACACACATTAATTACACAGGTTCTGGGGCTGGCTGACTTCAAGACTCCATTTCACCTGATTTTAATCAGCCACAGAACCTGTGTAATTAATACCGTATGTGTCCAGAATTAAAGGGATGAGGTGGTAACCAGGGCAGTCGAGAGCCGGGATGGGCCCAGGTAGTTTTCAAGGGGCGTGGCCTAATCACAGGAGGCGTGGTCATGTACCCTTAGGAAAAAAACTGAAACAAATTGTATTTTAAGTACCTCCATGGCCACAGTGCAGCCCAGTACACAGCAGCGTGTGCTGGGCAGAGGAGAAGAGCTGCGGCTGATGCTCCCAGGAAAGGGGGAGGGGGCCTGGGCCCCTACTGGATCCTCACTGGGTCCCTCCATCAGACCTGGGCCCGGGTCATTTGTACCCGCTCCCCCCCTCTCTCGGCACCACTGGTGGTAACCCTAGTAGCCGCAGTCCCCATAGGTTTCTATGGGGGATGTGATGCTGACAAATTTACCAGGAGTTTGGCCCCCACAGCTAATGCCATCTGAAGATGGCGTTGCGCCTCTGTAGCCTATGAGCTACACTTTACAAAATGTACCGTGAGAGAGTTCCTCCGGCAATGGCCACCGCGTATGCATGGTCAGTAGACTGCGCCTGCGCTAGAGTCCTGTTAGAAAAGTGAAGAGACTGTTGAGGCGGTCTCTTCACTCCGGACACATCGCAGGGACGGGCTGCTTTCAGAACAGCACCCATCACCCCTCACCCATAGCAGTCCTTATTTTGGTGCCGTATGCCAGCAAGAGCATTGGTGTCACCACCCACCATATTTGGAATAGGGACAATGCGCACCTAAGGCACGCAGCCCAAAAATGGGCGTGTTCTTGCTGGGAAGGGGCGTGGCCACACAATAGTACCCCCAATTCAAATTACGCTACACACTACTGCAACGTTAGTCACATTATATCACACAATAGTGTCCCTTATTCATGCTACGTCACGTGATTGCATCCCTTATTCACATTATGCCTCACAGTAGTGCCCCTTATTCACGTTACACCGCACTGTATCACTTCTTGTTGACGTTACACCCCACAGAATCGCCCCTTGCTGAAATTACACCACACTCTATCACTCCTTATTCACATTACACCAGTCAGTAGTTCCCTTTATACACGTTACGCCACACAGTAATAGCGCTCCTTATGCACATAATGGCACACATTAATGTCCCTTTCACATATGCCCCACATTAGTAATGCCCGAATACACATAATGTCACAAAGTAATGCACCTTACACATATACCCACATTAGTAATGCCCTAAATCACATAATGCCACACAGTAATGCCCCTTACACATATGCCCCACGGGATGGTATTGGGATCCCAGCGCATGGTATGCCAGCGGTCAGAATACACCTAATAGGTAGGTATACTAAGTCTAACAGGTTACCTCCCTTCCCACAGCCTGACCTTAACATTCTCACGCCCCCCGCCTAACCCTAACAAGCGCCCTTCCCCCACCCGACCTAACCCTCAGCAGCCTGGCATACTTACCTTCAGGATGCTATGATCGCAGTAGCCAGCCCAAAGCAGGACCTCAGCAGGCCCTAGACAGGCTTGAATGTTCTTAGGCATTCCAATTGCACTATGCCTAGGGCCAGCTCTGAAAGCAATAGTACTGTGCAGCTGTACATAAAGCAGCGATATGGTGCAGCTGTGTATAAAACAGTGATACTGTGTGCAGCTGTATATAAAGCAATAGTACTGTGCAGCTGTAAACTGTATAAAGCAATAGTATTGTACAGATGTATACTGTATAAAGCAATAGTACTGTGCAGCTGTATATAAAGCAGTGATATGGTGCAGCTCTGCATAAAACAATGGTACTGTGCATCTATACACAAAGCAGTGGTACTGTGCGGCAGTATATAAAGCAATGACATGGAGCAGCAGTACATACAGCAGTGGTACTGTGCGGCAGTATATAAAGCAATGACATGGGGCAGCAGTACATACAGCAGTGGTACTGTGCGGCAGTACATAAAGCACTGACATGGTGCAGCAGTACATACAGCAGTAGTACTGTGCGGCAGTATATAAAGCACTGACATGGGGCAGCAGTACATAAAGCAGTGGTACTGTGCGGCAGTATATAAAGCACTGACATGGAGCAGCAGTACATACAGCAGTGGTACTGTGCGGCAGTATATAAAGCACTGACATGGTGCAGCAGTACATACAGCAGTGGTACTGTGCAGCAGTATATAAAGCAGTGACATGGGGCAGCAGTACATACAGCAGTGGTACTGTGCGGCAGTATATAAAGCACTGACATGGTGCAGCAGTACATACAGCAGTGGTACTGTGCAGCAGTATATAAAGCACTGACATGGTGCAGCAGTACATAAAGCAGTGGTACTGTGCGGCAGTATATAAAGCACTGACATGGTGCAGCAGTACATACAGCAGTGGTACTGTGCAGCAGTATATAAAGCACTGACATGGAGCAGCAGTACATACAGCAGTGGTACTGTGCAGCAGTATATAAAGCAATGACATGGGGCAGCAGTACATACAGCAGTGGTACTGTGCGGCAGTATGTAAAGCACTGACATGGTGCAGCAGTACATACAGCAGTGGTACTGTGCAGCAGTATATAAAGCACTGACATGGAGCAGCAGTACATACAGCAGTGGTACTGTGCGGCAGTATATAAAGCAATGACATGGTGCAGCAGCACATACAGCAGTGGTACTGTGCGGCAGTATATAAAGCAGTGACATGGAGCAGCATTACATACAGCAGTGGTACTGTGCGGCAGTATATAAAGCATTACATGAAGCTGTACATACAGCAGTGGTACTGTGCGGCAGTATATAAAGCAGTGACATGGGGCAGCAGTACATACAGCAGTGGTACTGTGCGGCAGTATATAAAGCAATGACATGGAGCAGCAGTACATACAGCAGTGGTACTGTGCAGCAGTATATAAAGCAGTGACATGGAGCAGCATTACATACAGCAGTGGTACTGTGCGGCAGTATATAAAGCATTACATGAAGCTGTACATACAGCAGTGGTACTGTGCGGCAGTATATAAAGCAGTGACATGGGGCAGCAGTACATACAGCAGTGGTACTGTGCGGCAGTATATAAAGCAATGACATGGAGCAGCAGTACATACAGCAGTGGTACTGTGCGGCAGTATATAAAGCAATGACATGGTGCAGCAGCACATACAGCAGTGGTACTGTGCAGCAGTATATAAAGCAGTGACATGGGGCAGCAGTACATACAGCAGTGGTACTGTGCGGCAGTATATAAAGCAGTGACATGGGGCAGCAGTACATACAGAAGTGGTACTGTGCGGCAGTATATAAAGCAATGACATGGAGCAGCAGTACATACAGCAGTGGTACTGTGCGGCAGTATATAAAGCAATGACATGGAGCAGCAGTACATACAGCAGTGGTACTGTGCGGCAGTATATAAAGCAATGACATGGAGCAGCAGTACATACAGCAGTGGTACTGTGCGGCAGTATATAAAGCAATGACATGGTGCAGCAGTACATAAAGCAGTGGTACTGTGCGGCAGTATATAAAGCAATGACTTGGAGCAGCAGTACATAAAGCAGTGGTACTGTGCGGCAGTATATAAAGCAATGACATGGTGCAGCAGTACATACAGCAGTGGTACTGTGCAGCAGTATATAAAGCAATGACATGGTGCAGCAGTACATCCAGCAGTGGTACTGTGCGGCAGTATATAAAGCAATGACATGGTGCAGCAGTACATACAGCAGTGGTACTGTGCAGCAGTATATAAAGCAATGACATGGTGCAGCAGTACATACAGCAGTGGTACTGTGCGGCAGTATATAAAGCAATGACATGGAGCAGCAGTACATACAGCAGTGGTACTGTGCGGCAGTATATAAAGCACTGACATGGAGCAGCAGTACATACAGCAGTGGTACTGTGCGGCAGTATATAAAGCAATGACATGGAGCAGCAGTACATCCAGCAGTGGTACTGTGCGGCAGTATATAAAGCAATAGCATGGTGCAGCAGTACATACAGCAGTGGTACTGTGCGGCAGTATATAAAGCAATGACATGGAGCAGCAGTACATAAAGCAGTGGTACTGTGCAGCAGTATATAAAGCAATGACATGGAGCAGCAGTACATACAGCAGTGATACTGTGCGGCAGTATATAAAGCAATGACATGGAGCAGCAGTACATACAGCAGTGATACTGTGCGGCAGTATATAAAGCAATGACATGGAGCAGCAGTACATACAGCAGTGATACTGTGCGGCAGTATATAAAGCAATGACATGGAGCAGCAGTACATACAGCAGTGATACTGTGCGGCAGTATATAAAGCAATGACATGGAGCAGCAGTACATCCAGCAGTGGTACTGTGCGGCAGTATATAAAGCAATGACATGGTGCAGCAGTACATACAGCAGTGGTACTGTGCGGCAGTATATAAAGCAATGACATGGAGCAGCATTACATGAAGCTGTACATACTGTAGTAGTACTATGCTGAACTAGAATGACTTTACAGAGGAGTTTGTCCTGTGACTGCTGAGTAATCTCGGGTTGTTCTGCACAGGAGAGAGGAATTGTGGGGACAGCTGCTATACTCACTGAGTCAGCTATCCGGCACCTTCCAGCAGAACGTGAACATGTTACTCACCCATCCACATATTCCAAAACACGGCAGCTCACGTGCAGGAGGCGTCTGTCTGTCACACCGTGTGCTCGCGTCGGGAATGATCCGCCCTAGTACAGTATGATATCAACAATCGCTCGCTGTGGGGTTTAGTTCTGAATCACCGTCGGGTTTTGGGTTTGGGTTTGGATCTGGGTTTCATTCAAAATTGATAAAAATCAATAAAAACAGCTAAAATCATGTAAACCTGGACCTGTGTTTGTTCCTATAGTATTATTAATATCAATAACATTCATTTCCAGTCATTTCCAGTCAATTTTGTCCACCTGAGTGACACGGGCCCTGAAATCATGAGGCAGGGACTTAAAACCCCAGATGCGTTGATCTGTGACGCCCTGGGGCAAAGTCCTTGCACCTTGTGGTTATTATTCTACAGAAAATGCACGCGCAGATGAATGACCTGTACAATGAAGTTGGTATTTTGTTGCTATGTATTTTCTGGCTTTATTGTAAAAAAAATGCCTGAATATGACTGAAAAAGATAAAAATAATACACAAGTGGTTATTTGCCCCGACACCCCCCACAGCGCAACATGATTCTACCCAGGGGCAAAGTTACTTGCTCCTCCTTACATTATTTCCACCTCAGAATCCGGCCTACAGTATGGTGCCGGATATCACAGACATCTTCTATGTATGCACAGTTACATCATATTTCCTGCGTAGACGTCTCCTTTATTCAGAATAACCGTTTGGTTCTGCAGGCCTCACACTGGGTAATAAATTGTACTTGCCTGTCCCCCAGGATTGGCCGGGAGGCTCCTGAATATCAGGTGGCGCTCCCAGCTCTTCAGAAAGGTAGACAAGTCTCCCGGGGCTGGCATCACCCCCCTCAGCCTCTCGCACCCCCTGCAGCCTCCCCATAGCCGTCCTTTAAAGTAGGTGACCTCGGGAGGCTGATGACATGATCTGATGTCCATGCCCCATAGGCCCACTGATGCTGAGGTCAGGCCCCCATGCTGTACCAACCTGTTACCCCCTCCCGCATGGGGCAGTTACAAGAAAATCTATAACTGCTAATTCCCCCAGAAGTTGCTGCTTTCCTAGATTTTGAATTCCCTACATAAAAATGCAGCATGCTGGGACTAGTAGTTGCACAACCGCTGAAGAGCAAGCGAGCTTGATGCAAATGAATGAAATATTCTCTGTAGAGCGCAGCGTGATATGTGTGCACTATATAATAGATATAATATAAATAACTGCTAATAAGTACAGTATTCCGGTGTTAGAAGGTGCTCACATGCTGTCCTCGCCTGTTACTTCCTCCACTCCCGTCATTCTCAAATTCTCCCCAAACTTCCTGATTGTACCCTGGCGGCTGAATTTAACAAACAGTACACAATATCGGCTGTCTCCTAGGGCGCTCTCGTCCATCGTGACCTCACTCTTCATGAGCTGTCACGGATTAGAAATCTACAGAAAAAGTAATGTGCCTTGAGCTAAAGTATCCGGTATCTGCTTAGGTCATAGAGTATGCTGGCGTATCTGTGATATTCTCAGTCGCCCTTTATTTGCAAAATCCCCTGACAGTACGCGGATCACCTTTTAGATGGCAAAGTGGTGGCAGCCACTAATATCCATTGTCTCCAGATAATACCCCAAATGCTGCTTAGTTTTTAGCAGCTGTGCAAACACTATGCCGCCGCCCACTGGGAGTGTATTTTAGCTTAGCAGAAGTGCGAACGAAAGGATCGCAGAGCGGCAGCATAATTTTATTGTGCAGTTTTAGAGTAGCTCAATACCTACTCAGCGCTTGCGATGACTTCAGACTGTTCAGTTCCTGATTTGACTTCACGAACACGCCCTGCGTTCACCCAGCCACGCCTGCGTTTTTGCTGCCACGCCTGCGTTTTTTTGAACACTCTCTGAAAACGGTCAGTTGCCACCCAGAAACGCCCACTTCATGTCAATCACTCTGCGGCCAGCAGGGCGACTGAAACACTTCGCTAGACTCTGTGTGAAACTACATCGTTCGTTGTAATATTACATCGCGCGTGTGCATTGCGTCGCATACGCATGCGCAGAAGTGCCGTTTTTTTGCCTCATCGCTGCACAGCGAACGAAAGCAGCTAGCGATTAACTCGGAATGATCCCCATAGAACACTGAGCTTAATAGACTGTATAGAAAAATGGATTTCTCTGGGCGCGCATCTTATAAAAGAAAGGAAGTATTGTCATTATGATTCCCCAAAGTTACAGCAGTCCCATCTATTGTTCTCTGGAACTGCTAGAGAGGGAGCAGAAAATAAATCTCATTCATTTGCTAATGGTGCTGCTGTCTTGTGCTGCCCAGACCGGTGGAGTAGACCTTATTGCAGCGGCCCTGCTGTATTTAATCTAAATTCCAGCCTTCTGATTACCAGCGTAGGATCGCGTGTGTGCGGTGCTTGGCCTGCTGCCTGGTGAAGATGTTTAAAAATAATAAGATAAAAGGCGAGGCTGAGTTCCTGAGTCCGCTCCCATTATTCTAATTGCACAGGTCATCATCTTCACGCCAGTAAATTATCCTAGCCCAAGCGTGGGCAAGGCAACCTGTCGCTCCTCAGTTGCTGTAAAACTAGAAGTCCCATCATGCCTTACCAACTTTAACTCCTATGGTGGCACTGCTAGTTTCATCATTCCAGACCTCTATTGCAAAACTGCAAGTCCCAGCATGTCCTGCCAAGCTGCCTAGCTGCTGCAGTGCTCAAAACTTCCTGAGCTAAAAGTATTTGTATAGTTAGGGGCCTATTTATCAATTATTATTTGCAGGATATTCCTAGTGGTACGGTTCAAAACCCTGATAATTAATAAATGAACCTCAGTCTTAATGAGATGAAAGACAACCACAGATGTACAGCAAATGAAGTACCACCTGTGGCCAGCAGGTGGCGCTGCAGAACACTGATTTCCAAATTCTGTATAGGGGGAATAGTGGTCTGCAGGTATCACCGTGCTACATTATCCATCACCCCAGCAACTAGAGAGATGAGAAACGTTTCATTCTTCTAGAGACTTTATTTTAATAACGTCCTTTTCTTCCCCTGGTATATTCGCTCCTCTATCACTGCCAGCCCTATGCAGAGGTCTCCACCACCACCGGAGTCTACCGCCTGGTTGGCACATGGGCCGGGATTATCTATGATGGAGGAAAGTGGACCCACAGCGGTATGTGGCCTAGGGCCCTATGGTGTCACATGGGGTCACACAGGGTCAGTACTAGTACACACAGAGCTAGTCTACTGCAATAAATCATTTTATATATTCTGATCAAGACCTACAGTATATCACATTGGCCTAGGGCTCCTATGTTATTACACAGGACACCCAGATGGTATATGTGTGCTCCATGATGAGTCCACAAAGGGGGTCATTCCGACCTGATCATAAGCTGACGTTTTTCGCAGTGCAGCGACCGGGTCACTACTGCGCATGCGTATGCACCGCAATGCACAGGCGCGTCGTACGAGTACAAAGCGGATCATTGCTGGGCGATGGATTTAATGAAGAATCCGTTCGCACAGCCGATCGCAAGGAGACTGACAGGAAGAAGGCGTTTGTGGGTGTCAACTGACCGTTTTCTGGGAGTGGTTGGAAAAACGCAGGCGTGTCCAGGCGTTTGCAGGGCGGGTGTCTGACGTCAATTCCGGGACCGGACAGGCTGAAGTGATCGCAGCGGCTGAGTAAGTTCTGAGCTACTAAGAAACTGCACAAACTATTTTTGTACCGCTCAGCTGCACAGGCGATCGCACACTTGCACAGCTAAAATACACTCTCCCGTGGGCGGTGACTTTGCGTTCGCACGGCTGCAAAATCTAGCTAGCAAGCGATTAACTCGGAATAACCCCCAAAAAGACTGCCTATGCCCATGGCTCTCCACAAAGCTGTGGGACTACATGTCCCAGCATGCTATGCCGGTTGCACTTACTGTCATTGATTTCCTCAACAGCTGGGTACTTTAGTACATCAGAGCCTCACTACCCATACCTTATGCACAGTGTATACTGTAGATAGATAGATAGATAGATAGATAGATAGATAGATAGATAGATAGATAGATAGATAGATAGATAGATAGATGATGGTGTATGAGTTGTCCCTGAAGACGGGGCTTTGTCCCCGAAACAGCATAGGACCGAATTAAAGACAATTTAGCCTAATACTCAGTCTGCAGAGTGCCGCTGATTCCTGCTTCATCTTATTGGATCTTGCCTTTGATCGCAGAGGGCACCGCAGCAAGTATCATTCCATACCCAATTGAGTGCCGAACCTTACCGCTATCTAGATAGTTAGATAGATAGATAGATAGATAGATAGATAGATAGATAGATAGATAGATAGATAGATAGATAGATAGATAGACGGAACAACATAACAGTAATATCAGTGCCGGCAGCTGTGCGCACATGAACGGACCAACAATCAAATTGTTCCATATATATATATATATAGGGTTGGTATCGTGTGACCGGCAAAACTTTGGATGCTAATCAGATGGCATGCACAGTAAATGATACATCACCATAATAAATCTATGGGAACACTGTATAGAAGTAGATAGTGCAGATGACAGCTGTCTGTTCCCTGTGTTACTCCAGTATTGTTTAGCGCATGTTCTTCTACTTGTTCTTACACTAAAAGCTTTTATCCATTCACATTGTCCCAGGCTAAGAGCTGCACTTACTATGTTCAGAATCTAATGCTCATTAACATAAGCTATTCTTTGTACAACACCATACAGTAGACGTAAATCCCTTTGATGTAGGGTCACCATAAAGCATCATCCCACTATGGTCCACCTGATGGACATAACAGCATCTTCCAGCACACAACATGTACACTGCAGCAAAACACCTACTGACAACATGCAGTACTACCCACTGCGCTACACAGTGCTTCATATTAGATTAAAGGCACTATACAGTAATATTCCCCCTGTATAGGGTAGGGAAGCTGAAACATCCGATAGATAAACAGAGGCCGAGACAAACCTTTTAGATGAACCAGGCAGAGTCGGTTCCTTGTTATGATCAGGTAGTTCCTTGTGTATCAGTCAGTTACTTTATTCTTGAGGAACCTGTGTGACTGGCTACAGTATATAAGTGAACCAGGGGTGTGATGTAACCATTCCTGGCCCCGCCCCTTCTGTCTGTTCATTAATTTGTTTCTTAATATTTCTCCTTGATACATTATGTTAGTGAGAGGCACATGTCACCGCCTCCTTTACATGCTAAAATTCTCTCCTGGTTCATGACACGACTTGTGTGAGAGACCAGGTTACAGACTCAGCAGCTTACAATGTACCAGTATTCTGCTGTACTAACAATTCCTAAGGGAAAGTGACCAACATGTCTTACTACAATAATGTTCTGTCTGTACTGTAACAACTTGCTTCCATCCATCACGGCCGTAATGCATGCATGACTCGGACACTCAGACATTGCCTGACCTGTAGCATCATCATGTGGTGGTCTCAGGTCACCCATGCCTCCAGAGACCACCGGTGGTCTCAAGTCACCTATGCCTCCCTACTCCACCGGTGATCTCAGGTCACCCACGCGTCCAGATTCCACCGGTGGTCTCCTTTTACCCACGCATCTATACTCCACCGGTGGTCTCAAGTCACCCATGCCTCCATACTCCTCCGGTGGTCTTAGGTCATCCATGCCTCCATATTCCACCAGTGGTCTCAGGTCACCAACGGTTCCAGACTCCACCTGTGGTCTCAGGTATTATTAATACATAATCCATAACTCAATACAGGTCATCTACTCCTTTAGACTCCAATGGTAGTCTCAGGTCTCCCATGGCTCCAAACTCTACCAGTGGTCTCAGGTCACCCGCACCTCCAGACTCCATCGGTGGTCTCAGAAAACCCACGCTTATATACTCCTCTGGTGGTCTCAGGTAACCCACGCTTCTATACTCCAGCAGTGGTCTCAGGTCACCGATGCCTCCAGACTCCACCAGTGATCTCAAAACATCTACTCCTTTACACTCCATAGGTAGTCTCAGGTCACCCAAGGCTCCAGACTCTACCGGTTGTCTCAGGTCACCCACGCCTTTAGACTCCACCGGTGGTCTCCAGACACCCACAGCTCCAGACTCCACCAGTAGTCTCAGGTCACCCACGCCTCCAGACTCCACCAGTGTTCTCAGGTCACTCACGCCTCCAGACTCTACCGGTGGTCTCAGGTCACCTGCTCTTCCAGACTCTACCGGTTGTCTCAAGTCACCCATGCCTCCAGACTCCACCAGTGGTCTCTGGTCACCCACGCCTCGAGACTCCACCGGTGGTCTCAGGTGACCCACTCACCCAGACTCTACCAGTTGTATCAGGTCACCCATGCCTCCAGACTCCACCGGTGGTCTCAGGTCACCCACTCATCCAGACTCTACCAATTGTCTCAGGTCACCCATGCTCTGTCCGTCTGTCCCTTCCTCAATCAAATATAAAATACGTCTACTTACATCCAAAACTGGAGCAACATACGTCTCTTCCCTTGTGACCAAATATCTGCCATCTCCCCCTCTATGACGAAGGTCGGCACCTAAATAGCGCCTGCTCCCAGTCCCAGGGTGTATGATTGTAATCATTCTGCACCGACTCTCTTCCTCGCTCATACATCACCTTGGCCTTCATCATTTCCTGGAGTCACCACTATAGACAGCCAATCATATCCCCTATGCACTATTATGTCGCCTCTGCACTATTTTATCTGATTACAACCTGTCTCATGCAGTTCATATACATTCACTCACTTAAATTTCTGTAATCCCACTAAACATTGCAATCTCACAATGCAATCTGGCTGGACCATCATGCAATATGTGCAAGGGTGTAGCTACCATAAGTGCAGGGAGTGCAGCTGCTATGGGGCACAGAGCTGAGAGGGGCCACCTTCCCTGTCACAGTTATATGTGTTATATACAGGGTGTAGCTACCATAGGTGCAGGGAGTGCAGCTGCTATGGGGCCCAGAGCTGAGAGGGGCCACCTTACCTGTTACAGTTACATGTGTTACATTATATACAGGGTGTAGCTACCATAGGTGCAGGGAGTGCAGCTGCTATGGGGCCCAGAGCTGAGAGGGTCCAGCTTACCTGTTACAGTTACATGTGTTATATACAGGGTGTAGCTACCATAGGTGCAGGGAGTGCAGCTGCTATAGTGCCCAGAGCTGAGAGGGGCCACATTCCCTGTCACAGTTACAGGTGTTATATACAGGGTGTAGCTACCATATGTGCAGGGAGTGCAGCTGCTATGGGGCCCAGAGCTGAGAGGGGCCACCTTCCCTGTCACAGTTACATGTCTTATATACAGGACATAGCTACCATAGGTGCAGGGAGTGCAGCTGCTAGGGGGCCCGGAGCTGAGAGGAACCACCTTCCCTGTCACAGTTACATGTCTTATATACAGGGTGTAGCTACCATAGGTGCAGGGAGTGCAGCTGCTAGGGGACCCAGAGCTGAGAGGGGCCACCTTCCCAGTCACAGTTACATGTGTTGTATACATGTTTCACCATTGGTAGATACATAGGGGCCCTTATAGACTTTTGCCTTGGGGTCTACAATATAAGTAGTTATGCCCCTAGGCCTGCTCACTGTTTTCTGGTATAAAATGAACTGGAAGGCATAATAATGATACATAATATGAACTGGGGCACTGTAATGTGGCATAATATCAATTGGGGACACTGTATGGCATAATGTGAATTGGGGGCACTGTGTTGTATAGTGTGTACTGACAGCCCTACAATGTGACATAATGTGAAGGGCAGTACTATGGGGCATAATTAACTGCTGCGGAGAAGTGTCTCTCTAGAAGCATTGGATCAGTGGCCTCTTTAAAATGTTGTTATGGGTTCCACAAGGTCTACGCCCCTGAAGATGTGGTACTTGTATCCCACCCCTTTTGTCCTATGAGATTGTAAGCTTGCGAGCAGGGCCCTCTGACCTCATTGTCTGTCTGTTAATGACCAGTTTTGTTTTACTACTGTATTTCCTCCTAATTACAAAACTCTGCTGATTATAGTAATGCTATGAAATAAATGTTAATAAATAAAATAAATGATATCTGTCCCACTCCATTGATGGTTGTTTTCAGTGGAAGCTGCTTGTTTGCCTTCTTAATACTATTGCATGTGAGCCCGGTAGTCCCAGGCTGTACATAGACCATCACTTCAACACACCAAACATTCAGTGATGGTCACTCTGCTCTAGCCATTGCCAAGAAGCATCTATAGACGGTAAGATCATATGGGCAGGAGCCTCTCCCCTTTGTCTTCTCTACATAATTATACTAAATGCTCACTGTAATTATGTATCTATGTGAATTTATATACTGTCTGTATTAGTACAGTACATTTTTATATCTTGAAGCCACCAGATAGTGGGCCCATATATTTTCCCACAAATGATGGTAAACACCTCAATTTTGCTCTGTTATTTCAAGCTTTTATATTCTGATTAGCAGTGCTTAGTACTATAGAGTGTGCATCTGCTTTTTCTTTTTTTCTGATTGGAACTACAAGTATTTCTACCCGCCCCCAACCCCGTCCCTGCCCAATATAGGGGGTCATTCCGAGTTGTTCGCTCGCTAACTGCTTTTAGCAGCATTGCACACGCTAGGCCGCCGCCCTCTGGGAGTGTATCTTAGCTTAGCAGAATAGCGAACGAAAGATTATCAGATCTGCTACTAAATAATTCCTTGCAGTTTCTGAGTAGCTCCAGACCTACTCCTAGACTGCGATCACCTCAGTCCGTTTAGTTCCTGCTTTGGCGTCACAAACACGCCCTGCGTTCGGCCAGCCACTTCCCCGTTTCTCCAGCGACTCCTACGTTTCTACCTGGCACGCCTGCGTTTTTTAACACACTCACTGAAAACGGCCAGTTTCCGCCCAGAAATACCCACTTCCTGTCAATCACACTACGATCACTCGAGTGTTGAAAAAACATCGCTCGAGCATGCGCATTTTCCACCTAATCGCTCCGTTGCGAAAAACGGCAACGAGCGAACAACTCGGAATGACCATCATTGTTACTATGCATCTTTTTTACTTCCCCTTGTTTTTTCATTATAAGTATAAATTGTCCAGGAATAAAATGTTTATTTATTAGTTTAATTTTTATGGTTCGCTACAATTGCAGTGAAAGTAACACAACAAACTCATGGGAAAAGTGGAAAACACAAACACAAACTTTTCTGATGGTTTATAAAGTAACGCCACTAGAGGGCAGCAATACTTACAGGAGCACAGAAGTGACCCATATTTCTGCCTGAGCTGATGATCTGTACTGTAGAAACCTGGGATCTACAGCACCTGTAGCACCGGTGAGGGGGTGCAGGGTAAGGCATTTATTAGCATATTGAGTATAATGCAGTTATTATTAATCCTTAGTTTGAACTGAAAGGAAACCTAAGCCCAAAGGGGACGTGGCTTTGCGGCATACTAGGGGGCCTGCCGGCAGGCTCTCCCTGGACTATGAATAAATGCTGTGTGCATATGCACTACATCTATTCCGTTCACCTGCAGAGTAGCGTTACAGGGGCAGGGGTGTAACTAGAACTTTGGGGGGCCCATAGCAAAATCTTGAAAGACCCCTTCCCCACCCCCTGCCATTGTTACTACAATGCCCCTTTTGGGAGCAGGAGAGAGAGAGAGAGTGTCAGGGAGTGTTAGGGGAGAGAGAGAGAAAAAGAGAGAGGAGCAAGAAAGAGTGGGAGGGGGGAGTGAGTTTCATGGAAAAAGAGGGAACGAGAAAAAGAGAGACAGGAACAAGAAAGAGGGTGTCAGGGAGAGATAGAAAGGGATGAGGGGGTGGGGAGAGGACATCAGGGAGAGAAAGAGGGTGTTAGAGGGAGAGAGAGAGAGAGAGAGAGAGAGAGAGAGAAAGAGAACGGGAAGGAGGAAGAGAGAGAGGGAGGGGACTCAAGGGAGTGAGCAAGAATGTCAGGGAGAGAGGGAGGGAGAGAAAAAGAGAGGAAGAGAGAAAATGAGAGAGAGGGTGTCACGGAGGGAGAGAGAGAGTGTCAGAGAGAGAGAGAGATAGTGTCAGGGAGAGAGGGGGGAGAGAGACAGTGGGCCTAATTCAGACCTGATCGCATGCAGGCGTTTTTTGCACTGCTGCGACCAGGTAGTCGCCGCCTACAGGGGGAGGGGATAATCACTGTGCGGGGGTGCGAATGCATGTGCAGAGAGCTGCACAAACAAAGGTTAGTGCAGTCTCTGCACAGCTCAGGACTTACTCTTCCAGTGCGATGATCCGGCCAGGAGCTGACGTCAGGAACCCTCCCCTCAAACGGGCGGACATGCCTGCGTTTCTCCGGACACTCCTAGGAAACGGACAGTTGACAATCACAAACGCCCTCTTCCTGTCAATCTTCTTGTGATCGCCTTTCTTCGGCCATCCCGTCACTGTCCTGCGCTCCCCGTCGCTGGGGAAACCTCGCACCTGTGCATTGCAGGGCATACACATGCGCAGTTCATACCCGATCGCTGCTGAGCGAAAACGCACAGCAGCGATCGGGTCTGTAGGACCCCCAGTGTCAGGAGAGAGAGAGACAGTGTCAGAGAGAGATAAAGTGTCACGGAGAGAGAGAGAGGCAGTGTCAGGGAGACAGAGGGGGCAGTATCAGGGAGAGAGGGGGGAGTGTCAGAGAGAGAGAGAGAGAGAGAGAGAGAGAGAGAGAGACAGTGTCCGGGAGAGAGAGGAGGGGGCAGTATCAGGGAGAGAGGGGGGAGTGTCAGAGAGAGAGAGAGAGAGAGAGAGAGACAGTGTCCAGGAGAGAGAGGAGGGGGCAGTATCAGGGAGAGAGAGAGTGAGAGTGTCATAGAGAGAGAGAGAGACAGTGTCAGGGAGAGAGAGAGAGGGGGCAGTATCAGGGATAGAGAGAGGGAGAGATAGTGTCAGAGAGAGAGAGAGACTATCAGGGAGAGAGCGACAGTGTCAGGGAGAGACAGTCTCAGAGAGAGAAAGAGAGAGAGAGAGAGAGAGACTATCAGGGAGAGAGCGACAGTGTCAGGGAGAGACAGTCTCAGAGAGAGAAAGAGAGAGAGAGAGAGAGAGGAGCAAGGGAGAGAGTATCAGGGAGAGAGGGGGAAGAGAGGGAGAGAGAGAGAGAGGGGGGGCAGTATCAGGGATAGAGAGAGGGAGAGATAGTGTCACAGAGAGAGAGAGAGAGACTATCAGGGAGAGAGCGACAGTGTCAAAGAGAGAGAGAGGGACAGTATCAGGAAGAGACAGTCTCAGAGAGAGAGAGAGAGAGAAAGAGAGAGGGGGAACAAGCAGGAGATACATTACCTGTCCCTCCTGACCACAGCAGAGGTCACTGATGGGTGCTGACACTTCACAGAATTTGGCCCCGCCCCCTAAATGACCGTCAGCCGGGACTTGGAGCTGGCCAGGAAGGCTGCAGCGGCTGTTATCACCATGAGTGGGGGTGAAGGGGGAAGCAGCGGGTCATGGGGGCAGCCCATGTCTGGATGCAGAGGAAGCAGCGGGCCCTGGAAGCAGCTTGAGCCCCATAGCAGCTGCACCCCCTGCATTCTCGGTAGTTATGCCACTGCCCCTCCCACCTGTCCCGATTTTAGCAGCACAGTCCCGCTTTCCAGGCACTGTCGCACCTGCAGGCTGCATTGTCCCACAGTAAGGGGGAGTTTAGGAGGTCCCCTGTCACACACTGAGAAAGCGTTGAATAGCTGCTGTGCCAATGTACTATTCCGTTGAGAGAGGGACTTGGGGCAGCCTCCGGCCCACCGTAGCGAGGTCGCACTCCCATGTTACATCTGCCCCACAGGCAGCGCAGCTTTACCAGGCTGCAAAGTTACTTGCTCTTTATTGCTTTACGCACAACTTTCCCATCATGTGCGTTATGTAAGGAATGCAATACTTGAACCATTGTCAGGACTCCGCAGTAAATCATTTAATCCTATATTACGGATGTTGACAGGCTGAACAATGGTTGAAAAGCTGATACACTGAAATATTTCGTGCCTTGGCCCCCAGCGACCCAGCCAACAAGGGCATTTAAAGTGTAATTCTGAGGAAGCGCTGCAGGGGGGGCGCCAGGTGTTTTGTGCAGCCTGGGGCGGAAGGGTGCATCAGTTCTCTGGAAATTGAGAAACAACCATAAAGTTATATTTAGAATTTTCAGAACGGAGCCTACGGTGAGTTAAAACATGATTCTGACCGCACGAAGGAACATAGGGGGTTTTCAGTCCTGCGATCGGATAGTCGCCGCCTACAGGGGGAGTGTATTTTCACCGTGCAAGTGTGCGATCGCATGTGTAGCTGAGCTGTTTGTGCAGTCTCTGCGCAGCTCAGGACTTACTCTTACAGGTGATCATTCCGAGTTGATCGCTCGCTAGCAGTTTTTAGCAGCCGTGCAAACGCTATGCCGCCGCCCACTGGGAGTGTATCTTAGCTTAGCAGAAGTGCGAACGAAAGGATCGCAGAGCGGCTACAAAATCATTTTGTGCAGTTTTAGAGTAGCTTCAGACCTACTCAGCGCTTGCGATCACTTTAGACCATTCAGTTTCTGATTTGACGTCACAAACCCGCCCTGCGTTCGCCCAGCCACGCCTACATTTTTCCTGCCACGCCTGCGTTTTTCCGAACACTCCCTGAAAACGGTCAGTTGACACCCAGAAACGCCCACTTCCTGTCAATCACTCTGCAGCCAGCAGTGCGACTGGAAAGCATTGCTAGACCCTGTGTGAAACTGCATCGTCCATTGTAATAGTACATCGCGCGTGCGCATTGCACCACGTACGCCTGCGCAGACGTGCCGGTTTTTTGCCTCATCGAATGCAGCTAGCGAACAACTCGGAATGACCACCACAGTGCAATAGAATCCTGCTGATCGGGGCCGGAGCTGACGTCAGACACCCTACCTGAAAACGCCTGAGTCCGCCTGCGTTTTTCCGGACACTCCCTGAAAATGGTCAGTTGCCACCCACAAACGGCCTCTTCCTGTCAATCTCTTTGCGAATCCCCATGCGAATGGATCCTTCGCACAATCCCCTCGCAGAGCGCTGATGCCAGTTGCAGCCGCGTGATGCGCCGGCGCAGTGCGGTGCATACGCATGCGCAGTTCGGATATGATCGCCCGCTGTGTGAAAAAACTCACAGCAGCGACCAGATCTGAATGACCCCCCTAGGTAGCTGACAAGAGACAACGGTCCACTTCCACCTCTCATCGGTTCTAAGCGTGCTGACCCAGAGGGCGGCGGTAAACGTCCTGAGCGCGACAGTTATCATTCTCACCTCATAGGTTGTCAGACTCCCTCCTGACCAGACCAGATTAGGGAAAAGAAAAAACGAATAGTAACTGTATAAATTGTCTAATGTAAAAACTAGTGATGAGCGGGTTCGGTTCCTCGGAATCCGAACCCCCCCGAACTTCAGCCTTTTTACACGGATCCGAGGCAGACTCGGATCTTCCCGTCTTGCTCGGCTAACCCGAGCGCGCCCGAACGTCATCATCCCGCTGTCGGATTCTCGCGAGGCTCGTATTCTATCGCGAGACTCGGATTCTATATAAGGAGCCGCGCGTCGCCGCCATTTTCACACGTGCATTGAGATTGATAGGGAGAGGACGTGGCTGGCGTCCTCTCCGTTTATAGAGAAGAGAGTTAGAGACACTATTTACTAATTTTGGGGAGCATATTAGGACTGGAGTACTACTACTTGCTGATAGTGTGACCAGTGACCATTGACCACCAGTTTAATTAATCCGTTCTCTGCCTGAAAAAAAACGATACACAGTGTGACACAGTCACATACCATATCTGTGCTCAGCCTCAGTGTGCTGCATCATCATATGTAATACTGTATATATGACTGTGCTGAGTGCTCACTGCTCACACAGCTTTATTGTGGGGGAGACTGGGGAGCAGTTAGAGCAGGAGTACATAAATAATATATTTTAAGTACAGTGCACACTTTTGCTGCCAGAGTGCCACACTGCCAGTGTGACTGACCAGTGACCACACTGACCACCAGTATATTGTGATTGTCTGCTTAGGACGGAGTACTACTTGCTGATAGTGTGACCAGTGACCAGTGACCACCACCAGTTTAATTAATCCGTTCTCTGCCTGAAAAAAAACGATACACAGTGTGACACAGTCACATACCATATCTGTGCTCAGCCCAGTGTGCTGCATCATATGTAATACTGTATATCATTATCTGACTGTGCTGAGTGCTCACTGCTCACACAGCTTAATTGTGGGGGAGACTGGGGAGCAGTTATAGCAGGAGTACATATTTTAAGTACAGTGCACACTTTTGCTGCTAGAGTGCCACTGCCAGTGTGACTGACCAGTGACCACTGACCACCAGTATATTGTGATTGTCTGCTGACCACCAGTATATTGTGATTGTCTGCCTGAAAAAGTTAAACACTCGTCGTGTGGTGTTTTTATAAACGCATTCTGCAGACAGTGTCCAGCAGGTCCGTCATTACATAATATATACCTGTCCGGCTGCAGTACTAGTGTGATATATATATATATTTTAATTTTATCTCATTATCATCCAGTCTATATTAGCAGCAGACACAGTACGGTAGTCCACGGCTGTAGCTACCTCTGTGTCGGCAGTCGCTCGTCCATCCATAATTGTATACCACCTACCCGTGGTTTTTTTTTCTTTCTATCTTCTTGATACTAGTAGCTTACTTTAGGAGTCTGCAGTGCTGACAGACAGTGTCCAGCAGGTCCGTCATTACATAATATATAGCTGTCCGGCTGCAGTACTAGTGTGATATATATATATATTTTAATTTTATCTCATTATCATCCAGTCTATATTAGCAGCAGACACAGTACGGTAGTCCACGGCTGTAGCTACCTCTGTGTCGGCAGTCGCTGGTCCATCCATAATTGTATACCACCTACCCGTGGTTTATTTTTTTTTCTATCTTCTTGATACTAGTAGCTTACTTTAGGAGTCTGCAGTGCTGACAGACAGTGTCCAGCAGGTCCGTCATTACATAATATATACCTGTCCGGCTGCAGTACTAGTGTGATATATATATATATATATATTTTAATTTTATCTCATTATCATCCAGTCTATATTAGCAGCAGACACAGTACGGTAGTCCACGGCTGTAGCTACCTCTGTGTCGGCAGTCGCTCGTCCATCCATAATTGTATACCACCTACCCGTGGTTTTTTTTTTTTCTATCTTCTTGATACTAGTAGCTTACTTTAGGAGTCTGCAGTGCTGACAGACAGTGTCCAGCAGGTCCGTCATTACATAATATATAGCTGTCCGGCTGCAGTACTAGTGTGATATATATATATATATTTTAATTTTATCTCATTATCATCCAGTCTATATTAGCAGCAGACACAGTACGGTAGTCCACGGCTGTAGCTACCTCCGTGTCGGCAGTCGCTCGTCCATCCATAATTGTATACCACCTACCCGTGGTTTTTTTTTTCTATCTTCTTGATACTAGTAGCTTACTTTAGGAGTCTGCAGTGCTGACAGACAGTGTCCAGCAGGTCCGTCATTACATAATATATACCTGTCCGGCTGCAGTACTAGTGTGATATATATATATATTTTAATTTTATCTCATTATCATCCAGTCTATATTAGCAGCAGACACAGTACGGTAGTCCATGGCTGTAGCTACCTCTGTGTCTGCAGTCACTCGTCCATCCATAATTGTATACCACCTACCCGTGTTTTTTTTTTTTTTTCTATCTTCTTGATACTAGTAGCTTACTTTAGGAGTCTGCAGTGCTGACAGTGTCCAGCAGGTCCGTCATTACATAATATATACCTGTCCGGCTGCAGTACTAGTGTGATATATATATATATTTTAATTTTATCTCATTATCATCCAGTCTATATTAGCAGCAGACACAGTATGGTAGTCCACGGCTGTAGCTACCTCTGTGTCGGCAGTCGCTCGTCATCCATAAGTATACTAGTATCCATCCATCTCCATTGTTTACCTGAGGTGCCTTTTAGTTGTGCCTATTAAAATATGGAGAACAAAAATGTTGAGGTTCCAAAAATAGGGAAAGATCAAGATCGACTTCCACCTCGTGCTGAAGCTGCTGCCACTAGTCATGGCCGAGACGATGAAATGCCAGCAACGTCGTCTGCCAAGGCCGATGCCCAATGTCATAGTACAGAGCATGTCAAATCCAAAACACCAAATATCAGTAAAAAAAGGACTCAAAAATCTAAAATAAAATTGTCGGAGGAGAAGCGTAAACTTGCCAATATGCCATTTACCACACGGAGTGGCAAGGAACGGCTGAGGCCCTGGCCTATGTTCATGGCTAGTGGTTCAGCTTCACATGAGGATGGAAGCACTCAGCCTCTCGCTAGAAAAATGAAAAGACTCAAGCTGGCAAAAGCACAGCAAAGAACTGTGCGTTCTTCGAAATCACAAATCCACAAGGAGAGTCCAATTGTGTCGTTTGCGATGCCTGACCTTCCCAACACTGGACGTGAAGAGCATGCGCCTTCCACCATTTGCACGCCCCCTGCAAGTGCTGGAAGGAGCACCCGCAGTCCAGTTCCTGATAGTCAGATTGAAGATGTCAGTGTTGAAGTACACCAGGATGAGGAGGATATGGGTGTTGCTGGCGCTGGGGAGGAAATTGACCAGGAGGATTCTGATGGTGAGGTGGTTTGTTTAAGTCAGGCACCCGGGGAGACACCTGTTGTCCGTGGGAGGAATAGGGCCACTGACATGCCTGGTGAAAATACCAAAAAAATCAGCTCTTCGGTGTGGAAGTATTTCAACAGAAATGCAGACAACATTTGTCAAGCCGTGTGTTGCCTTTGTCAAGCTGTAATAAGTAGGGGTAAGGACGTTAACCACCTCGGAACATCCTCCCTTATACGTCACCTGCAGCGCATTCATCATAAGTCAGTGACAAGTTCAAAAACTTTGGGCGACAGCGGAAGCAGTCCACTGACCAGTAAATCCCTTCCTCTTGTAACCAAGCTCACGCAAACCACCCCAACAACTCCCTCAGTGTCAATTTCCTCCTTCCCCAGGAATGCCAATAGTCCTGCAGGCCATGTCACTGGCAATTATGACGAGTCCTCTCCTGCCTGGGATTCCTCCGATGCATCCTTGCGTGTAACGCCTACTGCTGCTGGCGCTGCTGTTGTTGCTGCTGGGAGTCGATGGTCATCCCAGAGGGGAAGTCGTACTCGTAAGACCACTTTTACTACTTCCACCAAGCAATTGACTGTCCAACAGTCCTTTGCGAGGAAGATGAAATATCACAGCAGTCATCCTGCTGCAAAGCGGATAACTGAGGCCTTGGCATCCTGGGCGGTGAGAAACGTGGTTCCGGTATCCATCATTACTGCAGAGGCAACTAGAGACTTGTTGGAGGTACTGTGTCCCCGGTACCAAATACCATCTAGGTTCCATTTCTCTAGGCAGGCGATACCGAAAATGTACACAGACCTCAGAAAAAGACTCACCAGTGTCCTAAAAAATGCAGTTGTACCCAATGTCCACTTAACCACGGACATGTGGACAAGTGGAGCAGGGAAGGCTCAGGACTATATGACTGTGACAGCCCACTGGGTAGATGTATGGACTCCCGCCGCAAGAACAGCAGCGGCGGCACCAGTAGCAGCATCTCGCAAACGCCAACTCTTTCCTAGGCAGGCTACGCTTTGTATCACCGCTTTCCAGAATACGCACACAGCTAAAAACCTCTTACGGCAACTGAGGAAGATCATCGCGGAATGGCTTACCCCAATTGGACTCTCCTGTGGATTTGTGGCATCGGACAACGCCAGCAATATTGGCCCTCATTCCGAGTTGATCGGTCGCAATGCGAATGTAGCAGAGTTACACACGCTAAGCCGCCGCCTACTGGGAGTGTATCTTAGCTTCTTAAAAGTGCGACCGAAGTAATCGCAATATTGCGATCACAAACCTCGTAGCAGTTTTGGAGTAGCTTCAGACTTACTCTGCCTGTGCGATCAGTTCAGTGCTTGTCGTTCCTGGTTGACGTCACAAACACACCCAGCGTTCGCCCAGGCACTCCCACCGTTTCTCCGGCCACTCCTGCGTTTTTCCGGAAACGGTAGCGTTTTCAGCCACACGCCCCTGAAACGCCGTGTTTCCGCCCAGTAACACCCATTTCCTGTCAATCACATTACGATCGCCGGAGCGATGAAAAAGCCGTGAGTAAAATTACTTTCTACATAGCAAAGTTACTTGGCGCAGTCGCAGTGCGAACATTGCGCATGCGTACTAAGCGGATTTTCATTGCGATGCGATGAAAAATACCGAGCGAACAACTCGGAATGAGGGCCATTGTGTGTGCATTAAATATGGGCAAATTCCAGCACGTCCCATGTTTTGCACATACCTTGAATTTGGTGGTGCAGAATTATTTAAAAGACGAGAGGGGCGTGCAAGAGATGCTGTCGGTGGCCAGAAGAATTGCGGGACACTTTCGGCCTACAGGCACCACGTACAGAAGACTGGAGCACCACCAAAAACGCCTGAACCTGCCCTGCCATCATCTGAAGCAAGAAGTGGTAACGAGGTGGAATTCAACCCTCTATATGCTTCAGAGGTTGGAGGAGCAGCAAAAGGCCATTCAAGCCTATACAACTGAGCACGATATAGGAGGTGGAATGCACCTGTCTCAAGCGCAGTGGAGAATGATTTCAACGTTGTGCAAGGTTCTGCAACCTTTTGAACTTGCCACACGTGAAGTCAGTTCAGACACTGCCAGCCTGAGTCAGGTCATTCCCCTCATCAGGCTTTTGCAGAAGAAGCTGGAGACATTGAAGGAGGAGCTAACACAGAGCGATTCCGCTAGGCATGTGGGACTTGTGGATGGAGCCCTTAATTCGCTTAACAAGGATTCACGGGTGGTCAATCTGTTGAAATCAGAGCACTACATTTTGGCCACCGTGCTCGATCCTAGATTTAAAACCTACCTTGGATCTCTCTTTCCGGCAGACACAAGTCTGCTGGGGTTCAAAGAACTGCTGGTGAGAAAATTGTCAAGTCAAGCGGAACGCGACCTGTCAACATCTCCTCCTTCACATTCTCCCGCAACTGGGGGTGCGAGGAAAAGGCTCAGAATTCCGAGCCCACCCGCTGGCGGTGATGCAGGGCAGTCTGGAGCGACTGCTGATGCTGACATCTGGTCCGGACTGAAGGACCTGACAACGATTACGGACATGTCGTCTACTGTCACTGCATATGATTCTCTCCCCATTGAAAGAATGGTGGAGGATTATATGAGTGACCGCATCCAAGTAGGCACGTCAGACAGTCCGTACTTATACTGGCAGGAAAAAGAGGCAATTTGGAGGCCCTTGCACAAACTGGCTTTATTCTACCTAAGTTGCCCTCCCACAAGTGTGTACTCCGAAAGAGTGTTTAGTGCCGCCGCTCACCTTGTCAGCAATCGGCGTACGAGGTTACATCCAGAAAATGTGGAGAAGATGATGTTCATTAAAATTAATTATAATCAATTCCTCCGTGGAGACATTGACCAGCAGCAATTGCCTCCACAAAGTAGTACACAGGGAGCCGAGATGGTGGATTCCAGTGGGGACGAATTGATAATCTGTGAGGAGGAGGATGTACACGGTGATATATCGGAGGATGATGATGAGGTGGACATCTTGCCTCTGTAGAGCCAGTTTGTGCAAGGAGAGATTAATTGCTTCTTTTTTGGTGGGGGTCCAAACCAACCCGTCATTTCAGTCACAGTCGTGTGGCAGACCCTGTCACTGAAATGATGGGTTGGTTAAAGTGTGCATGTCCTGTTTATACAACATAAGGGTGGGTGGGAGGGCCCAAGGACAATTCCATCTTGCACCTCTTTTTTCTTTCATTTTTCTTTGCGTCATGTGCTGTTTGGGGGGTGTTTTTTGGAAGGGCCATCCTGCGTGACACTGCAGTGCCACTCCTAGATGGGCCAGGTGTTTGTGTCGGCCACTAGGGTCGCTTAGCTTACTCACACAGCTACCTCATTGCGCCTCTTTTTTTCTTTGCGTCATGTGCTGTTTGGGGAGTGTTTTTTGGAAGGGCCATCCTGCGTGACACTGCAGTGCCACTCCTAGATGGGCCAGGTGTTTGTGTCGGCCACTTGGGTCGCTTAGCTTAGCCATCCAGCGACCTCGGTGCAAATTTTAGGACTAAAAATAATATTGTGAGGTGTGAGGTGTTCAGAATAGACTGAAAATGAGTGGAAATTATGGTTATTGAGGTTAATAATACTTTGGGATCAAAATGACCCCCAAATTCTATGATTTAAGCTGTTTTTTAGGGTTTTTTGAAAAAAACACCCGAATCCAAAACACACCCGAATCCGACAAAAAAAAATCGGTGAGGTTTTGCCAAAACGCGTTCGAACCCAAAACACGGCCGCGGAACCGAACCCAAAACCAAAACACAAAACCCGAAAAATTTCCGGTGCTCATCACTAGTAAAAACAAATCAAAATAAAGTTGGATAAATCCTCACAGTGATATCTAGAGGGTCCATTTATCACAATGAGTTTTATCGCTGGGTGATAAGGCCCCCTAGTACTGTATATCTGTACCGAGACCGGGAACGTAGGAGCCATCTGTCCCTGAGAAGCGTACAGTATATGTGTAAGCAACGCACAGCAGGCATCCAAAGTGTGCGAATCGTGTTATTGGGGTCTATTCAATTGAAGTCGGAATTGCCATCAAGTTGGAAAGACGGCAGTTTCCGACTTTTTAGGTTGAATCAGGATTCGACCTATTCAACTGAGTTATTTTTCCGACTTGTCGGAAAACACGTGGATTGGCAGATTAGCCGCGGATCCACGTATTTTGTCGAATTTGCAGCCAGGTCTTTGGCTCATTTTTGACAATGCTGATTCGACTTAAAAAAAAGTTGGATCGGCATTGTCGAAAGCGGGCAAATCCTGTCGGAAATGCCGGCATTGAATACTGAACTGACGGATCCTCTCCGTCGGAGAGGATCCGACAGGCATTGAATAGACCCCATAATGTATAAATAAAATATGATGTTGTTCCAGGAGATGAAGGAAACCTTAGCATTTATACTTGCAGTGTGATATATTATTACTGTTTTTATACGGAGTGTGCTACTGTACTGCCTCCATGATCCTCCATAACTGAAGCATCTGCTCCTTTACCAAGATGGCCGCCTTTTACTAGTCTGTGCATCAGCAGCGTATCAGGAGAGGAGGGGACCCGTTTGCAGTCTCCGTGTGTGGGCCCCCTCCTCTCCGTCCCGTAGCCGTTAGCGCTCTGACCACTAGAGACTCTAGCACAGTGCCAGAGTCTACAGCGCATGCGCAGGTCCCCGAAAAACTGGCGCAGCGGACATTTTTTTGGAGACCGGCACATGCGCTGTAGACTCTGGCACTGTGCCATAGTCTCTAGTGCTCATCTCCATCTCCGCTACCTGTCTGTGTAACTGTGAGTACGGCTGTACAAAACCTGTGCAGTACATGGCCATGGCCTGGTCTACCACTGCTATGCAGATGATACACAACTGTACTTGTCCTTTGCTCCGGGCACTGATAACCCAATAGCAACCCTTAATGGCTGTCTAGCTGAACTACAGGAGTGGATGAGCGCCAGCTGGCTGCGACTGAACCCGGATAAAACAGAGGTCCTTATGATACGACCGCAACATCAAAGGACAAGACTGCAGCATAGCCAACCAACTGGACTTACACTCGGGGATTCAGAATTACAGACCAGTGATCGTGTGCGGAATCTTGGCGTTGTCCTGGATGGTGGCTTGACACTTAAACATCAGATATCAGCCACAATCAAATCCTCATTCTTTCACCTGAGGAACATAGCCAGAATCAAGCACTTAATTCCCTCAGATGATATGCCAAAAGTCATACATGCATTTGTATCATCTCGTTTAGACTACTGTAATGCCCTCTACCTTGGTCTCCCAGCAAAAGAATTGCAGCGCTTACAGCTGGTGCAAAACACAGCTGCCAGGCTATTAACCAACCAGCCCCGTTCTAGCCACATAACACCCATCCTCTACTCCCTTCACTGGCTGCCTGTACGATGGCGAATCATCTTCAAGATTGGCTTACTGAGTTTCAAAGCATTACATGACCAAGGCCCAAGGTACCTCAAACAGCTTCTGACCCCATACTGCCCCACTCGATTACTGCGATCTGTAGATGAAGGACTTTTAGCAGTACCTAGAATCTACCGTAATTCATCTGGGGGTCGAGCTTTTAGTCATGCGGCTCCGACTCTATGGAACTCACTTCCCCGCACAGTGCGAGAGGCCCCAACTATAGAATCCTTCAAAAGTAGACTCAAGACTTTTCTGTTTACTCAAGCATTCCCATAATTGTCCCTTTTAGTATCTTCATGCTTCTGTATTTTATGAAAATGTACTTCATTATTTTCTGTACTATATTATGCTATGTATCTGTTAAGCGCCTTGAGTCCTATGGGAGAAAGAGCGCTATATAAATAAAATTATTATTATTATTATTATTACAATAATCCAAGCTTTTGGTTACGTCTATCCGGCTGGTGTGTCTACAACACTTTCTACAATTTACTGTGTACATCACAAAACAGTACACACATATCAACAATTACTATTACTAATATTACTAGTATTTTGGATTCGCCGGTCACTAGCTAGTTCTCTGTCTTCCCCCTCCTTCCCATCACAGCCCCTCCTCCACCCCCCTCCGTCAGTGTCTCTCTTTAATCTCGGTCGCCCTCACCACATCTGTCTCTCTCTCATCTCTGTCTCTCCTTTGACTCTCTCGCTCTCATCTTTGTCATACCATCCCTCTCTCACTCTCACTAATTTCTCTCCCTCTCCCACCCCGTCTCCCTTTCTCTCATCTCAGTCCATCCTGATCCCCCCTTTCCGGACATGGGGCTCAAGCTTAGGGATATGTCACCAGTCGTGGGAGGTCTGCATAGGGAGGGGGTGTCCCTGCGTACAGGGGCTGACAGGTGTTTTTCCCCATCTTCTCATTTCTGTCCCCCCACGTCTCTCTCATCTCATTCCCTCATCTACACCCTCTACCTGTGTCTGTCTTCTGTCATTTTACCAATACAATACTGAATTCACAGACAGCTGTGCAGCGGTGCGTCACTGGTCGGGGGATCCGTATGTGTCACAACCCTTCCCTCACGCAAACTCTGCACGGTCCCCCCTCCCCCCCATTCCTATACCTTCTGCAGGCAACCATCTTTCCGCAGGTATTTTCAAAAAGATGGCGCATGCTCAGAAAATCACAAAGGCTTCGTGAAAAAGATCAAACCAAATCAGGGTCAATTCTTAGTGCTTTAGAGAAGATGCCAGCTGTCACTTTGGGTGAGGGGGGACATCAGATCGGTGGAACATGGGAGATTGCCCATAAATAACTCATTATATATGCCTATCAGTTTTATAACCTTTATTTTGTAGCTTTGGATGAGTCAAAACTTGATCCTGAACTCACATAGTTACATATTTGTGCAGCTAGTAATGCTGAGGAGAGACAGGTCCATCACATACTGTACAACCTTTAATAAGTTCTAATTGAGCTGCAAATATTTTACCCACAATTCTAAAACTTCCTATACATAGAAAGACGGAGAAGTGGCTGGTTTACATCAGATTTCATTTACAGATAAGGAAAAGTAAATACCTGACCTGTATTAAACACATTCTAAAGATGTTTGCAGAACTACCATGACCAACCACGGAGGTAACTGCAGCGTGGCCCCATGCAGGGCCACAGCGGAGAATAGCGGAGAATAGCAGATCTGACGGACAAATGCTGTTTTTGTCATTGGTGATCTCACAAATTGATTTTTGAATGATTGCACCAGTTTGCCGCTTACTAGTTTATTAAAATGCGTTATAGGCTCCAAGTGCCATTATTTTGGGAGAGAAAATGAGGTAGCAGCGCTTAATGTAGGAGTGATGGGGGTGGGGGGATGGCAGTGTACTGCAAGAAGCCCCTCCCCCCCAACTTGGTGCAGTCACACCCCCATTTCTGAGGAGGTGTGGCCATGATTCCAAGGTGTAGCATGTTGGGAGGTATAATAATAATACAGATTGGCGAGAATAGTTAAATCACCCAATTGCAAGATAATTATGCAATCGATAAATAAAAAATGTTGGGGGTGTACACGAATACACACAAAAAAAAAATGTCCTGTCTCCGATTGTGGCATTGTGCCTTAAATTAAATAAGTCTTCATCATTAAATGTAATAAGGCTCCAGTTATGCGGTTTGGAGAGTAGTGAGAAAACTGTCAGTCTTCTGCTCCGTCTGAACTTGACTTATTGGCATATCTATAATGGGTGTTGCGTGTGCGGTGTATGTTTAATGTCTTACCTGTGTAAGAAGTGCGGAGGTGCGTGTGGTGGTGCCTGCTGCCGTGCAGGTGTAGTTTCGGTATTCATCAGGCGCCGCTCTCTCTCACCTTCAGGTACCGGAACCTTCAACGGACCTGGCAATCTTCAGTCAGATCCGGACACGGCGATTCCCTCTCGGAGCTGACCGACGACCGAGCTGAGGAGAAAATAGGTTACCTTAAGGGGGGTATCAACCCTTCTTCCACCGGAAAAGGGGATACCCCAGGGGTGACGGCGACCTTCACCGGTTGGGTGAAAGGTCATCACTGGCACAAAGCCTCAGCCACCCAGATTTCACACACTCGCACTCTCGCGCGTAGTGTGATGAAGGGGATTCTCACGTCCGTGAGCAAACCCCTATTCCGGCGCTCGGGGACAGACAAGGGACAAACGCACACAGATGCTACTCACCGTCAGTTCCGCACTGCGAACGTCTTCTTCTCTTACAGGTCCCTGTAAGGAGGCAAACAGACAAGCAAACAGCCGTGCAGGGCCTAACTCTAACCTAGTGTAACACCCCTATACTAACTACAACGGCAGAGCCCTCAAACTAGCTCTGTGGGTGTGGTGCAACAAAACTAAACACACTTAACAAGCTCACACTTTGCCCTGCACGGTAACAGCATACATCACGATACACAGTGCAAGCAACTACCACGGTGCTGTCCCTTTAGGTACCCGACTCAGAACACCCGGTAGTGGGGGCCGCACAGCTCACCCACCTCCCGTACTCTCTTCTCAGGGGCTCAGGTCAAGCGGACCTGCCTACCTAACACCTCAGGGTGGCCTGGGCCTAGTGCCACCTTTATTCACTTTGGGGGAACCGCTTATTTATTGGGCCTAGCGCCCCCTATTTGCGCACGGACCCGAGGCCCGACCTTACCCACGGGCCTAGTGCCCGCCTAACTCGTCCCTCGTTGGGTGACCTGGGCCTGGTGCCCAGGGTCAACTTATGTTACCCTAATTGGCCAAAATACACTAGGGCCTAATGCCCTCTAATGTCCCCACAGGCCTATTGCCTGGATTGCCGCTCGGGCCTAATGCCCGCCTATCTTGCGCCACGGGCCGGGGGCGACTAAATGTGGCCACGGGCCTAGCGCCCGGCTAACAGGGCCACGAGCCCGACAATGTGCCCACGGGCCGGGAGGGCCCAACTACGTGCCCACAGGCCGGAAGGGCCTGATTGTGCCCACGGGCCTAATGCCCGAACACCCGGTGGTCTAGGGAGGAGCGGGTACAGGGGCACCTGAGAAGGGCCTACCTGACCCGCTGGGAGAGGCACCAGGGGGGAGCTTCGTCAGCTCTCTTACTTTCAACCCCTGGTGACCTCTCCGGCGCTCTTTTTCAATCTTCGGCCGCTGGCCCGTCCTGGCCAGCGGCGCCGCCGTCGCCTCGCCGCGTCCAGCCACCGCTGGACATCTTCTTTCCCGGGCCTGGAGTCTTCCGGCCTCTTTTGCGGCCACCGGAGCTCTTCTTTCCGCGGCCGTCGTCTTCTCTCCCGCGCCGACTTCCTCCTCTGGGTCCCGGCCGCTTTTTCTCCCGCGCTCTTCCGCGCGCTTCTGATCCTCTTCGGCTCCCGCCCGGCGTCTGACGTCAGACATCGGGGGCGGGGCCTGTGACGCGGCGAGCGCCGATTGGCTCGCCGCGCCCGCTTCTGATTGGCCGGCGCCCCGCGAGCCGCGATTGGCTCGCGGATGGCGCCGGATTCGAAAAGCCACGGGCGGCGCTTCTGATTGCCGGCCAGAACGGCGCCGCCGACAGCCTGGTGCAGGGAAACATCCGATCCCTGCACCAGACACCCGCCGCCGCACACCCAGCGCTGGGGACAGACAAGCTGCCCCAGCGCTGTCCACCCTCACGCTCTGCAGGGGACACAGATCCCCTGCACACTGTTGTAGTGATGTGCCCTGGGACACAGGGCACATCTCCACATTTCCCCCCCCTTTTTTCTTTGTAGTCCCTACAAAGGTCTCCACGATGTCCATCGTCCACGGGTCAGGGAATTCCGAGGTCCCTTCGGCGAGGTTGTGTTCGAGGGTCCAGCCCGGACAGACCGTGACCCCACATCCTTCCACCTTCAGCTCCGGGTTCCTCTTCTTACCTCCTGACCTCCATCGGCGGATCCTCTGGGGAAGTGGCATCTCCTCACGGTTGCTCGACGTGGGCCACCAAGGGGAATCTTCCTCCACGGGGACAACAGTCACCCACTCTTGACCTCCGATATCGTCTGTGGCTTCGTCCCTGTCTTCAGGGTGTGGTACCGACCACCACCCAACAGCGGAATCCTCCGGGGCATCCGTTTCTTCCCGGGCAACAACCACCATCTGTCGCATCCCCTCGTGGGGCATCTCCAAAGGTCCCATGTCTTCCTCTGGAACGGGTCCTCCCACGGCATCACGATTCTCTCCCCATACGTCCGTCCAGTTTGGCACTCCCGGCAGCTCTTCTTGCTCCTGGACATCTCCTCCTCTTCACGGAGGGCATTCAACTGGGAGCACGACTCCACTTGATCCTGCCAGTCACTCTCGTCGGCGCTTCCGATGCCCGAGTCGTCCTCCATCTGCTCTTGGAGGGATTCGTCGGCGGACATCTCACCGTAGTCCGAGTCCTCCTCCACCGACACCTGGACTAGGGGATTATTTTCCTCCTCAGCGTACTTGGTCCCTTCCGCTGGCATCTTTACTTCTTCAGCGTACTCCTTCGCTTCCGCTGGCATCTTTACTTCCTCAGCGTACTCCTTCGCTTCCGCTGGCATCTTCACTTCCTCAGCGTACTTCTCTTCCGCTGGCATCTCTAGGTACCCAGGACACACCTGTTCCGCACGTCCTGGTCGTGGACGGTTCCATCGCGGGGAGATTCCGGACGTCCCCGTCACTGGGTCTTCACGCTTTTCTTCGCAGCGTGGTCTCTTCACTTCCCAGTCGTCCACCTCCGCCTTATGCGGGAAAGGATTCTGCCTTACTGGGGTCGCTTTCTTGGGACAGAGTAGGTCCGCGGCATCTTCCCAGGGGCACTCACTGGCCGCATGTCCTGGTCGCCAACACTTCCAACAAGGGAGGGCCACTGCCACCTTCTCCAAGACGGGTTCCTTGGCCACCTCCTTCCCTGGGGAATCTTCATCCGTTGGTTCCGGCTCAGAGGAAATGGGCACCTGCGAACTAACTTCAAGCAGGGTCTTCCACTCCATTTCCTTGGTTTCCTCCTCCCATCTCTGGGCACGACCATCCGCAATCATCCGGTCTTCATTCCACGGACAATCGGGAAGCGCATGTCCTCTCGCCTCGCAGAGCGCACACACGGGCTCTGCAGCCACCCGGTTCCGAAGTTGCTGACCGAAAGTAACCTCACCGCTGACCACAAAGTTCCCACCATTGGTTACAATGGAGCGCATAGGCGCTACATTGTAACACTGCCGTGTGCTGCCTGTCATACACTACAGGAGCACACAGCCAATCAGGAGGGTGCCACAACGTGGCGCTCCCTGATTGGCTGATGGAACCGTCTTAGACATAAGTCAGAGAGGGTTCCTGGCATTCGGGGAAAGGGGTCCCATGTGAAAACATGGGGCCCCTTTCAGTGCGAGGTCGGGTGTCCGTTTTTTTATTTTGCCAAGTACCTGGATTACAAATGGATTAAAAGAGGAGCCATCTACCCTGGATTTTGTGAGTATAATTTTTTCAACAGGTACACCATGGATTCTACATGGAGAAGAGGACCGACCCTCGTGTGAACATAGGTAAGTATGTGTATATGGAGGTGTGGATGTATGCATTAAAGTTATACTTTCAAGGTGTGTGTCTTATGTTTTTATTGGGGTATTTTTTTAGTAGTAGTACTACAGGTACCAGCGGGCCCGGTTTTCCTCCGCATGCTGGTACTTGTGGTTCTCCAAGTACCAGCTTGCGGGGGAGGCTTGCTGGGACTTGTAGTACTGCTACTAAAAACAATATTAATTTTTTGACAAAACGGCTATCACCCTCCCATCCGCAGCCCTTGGATGGGGGGGACAGCCTCGGGCTTCACCCCTGGTCCTTGGGTGGCTGGAGGGGGGGACCCCTTGATTGAAGGGGTCCCCACTCCTCCAGGGTACCCCGGCCAGGGGTGACTAGTTGGTTATGTAATGCCAGGGCCGCCAGGACCTATATAAAAGTGTCCCCCGGCTGTGGCATTATGTATCTGGCTAGTGGAGCCGGTGCTGGTTTCAGAAATACGGGGGACCCCTACGCTTTTTGCTGGTTGTTTAAATATGGGGGAACCTCTATCATTTTTTTCCCCATATTTTTTCAACCAGGGCTGGCTCAAAGTGCCCGAGGCTGGTTTTGCTTAGGAGGGGGGACCCCACGCAATTTAAAAAAAAAAAAAAAACACTTTCCCATCCCCTTCCCACTGATAAACATGCACGGATCTCATGGATCCGTGCATGCCTATCCAAACACGGGGAAAAAAAGCAGGTCTGTTTTTTTTTAGCACTTTTTCACGAATTGTATTTCAGCACGGCAGTGTTTGGCTATTGTCGGCAGTGTTTGTGATTTGCACTTTTTAGTAAATTACCGATTTCTACCAAATTGCAGGCGTATTTGACCGATGGTGTATTGATTCGTGATTTTTTCCTAGGACTTCCAAAATATTACGAATGCCCTCATCACTGCCGAGATTTTTGCTTAGTAAATTCCCGAAATGACACTGAAGAAAAAACGTCATCTCGGCCAAAATCGTGAGCTTAGTAAATATACCCCATTGTCTCTCATTTTCTGTATGAAGCCCCCAATTCGTCATCATCATAAACCACAGATTAAAAAAATTATTTTTATTACATTTATGCCCGAGGGGAGAAGACACTGAGAACAAGGAACCTGGAAAGAGAATGTTCTTCTTCTTTTTTTTTCTTTTTATTATTGAAACAAGACATGACTATAAATTCAAAATACTGAATAATAGTGCTTACAGAAGTAATGCTAGTCAATTAGCATTTAGATGAAAAGAAAAACAAGCATCAAGTAACTTACATCTCCAAACATAACCAAGTTTGACTTGTTCCATTCAAAACGACGCGTTGTGCAAGAAGTATGATAATTACAGAATAAGAGAGGAGAAGCAAAGTGCAACACCCGTTTCCTTGTATGTGGGCCAGGGAAATTCCATCACTTCCGGCAGATGCCATTCCACCATTCTCAACCCATAGCAGATAGTCAAATGGAGACTGATGAATTCTACTTTGTATAGAAGAAGATAAAGTGCCAATATAAGTCTCCCAAATATCAATGAAGTGGCCAACTCGTTTTTCTTTATCAAATAGTGGGGGTCATTCCGAGTTGATCGCTCGCTAGCTGTTTTTAGCAGCCGTGCAAACGCTAAGCCGCCGCCCTCTGGGAGTGTATTTTAGCTTAGCAGAAGTGCAAACGAAAGGATCGCAGAGCGACTACGAAAAAAAATTGTGCAGTTTCAGAGTAGCTCCAGACCTACTCAGCGCTTGCGATGACTTTAGACTGTTCAGTTCCTGTTTTGATGTCACAAACACGCCCTGCGTTCTCCCAGCCACGCCTGCATTTTTCCGATCACTCCCTGAAAACGGTCAGTTGACACCTAGAAACGCCCTCTTCCTGTCAATCACTCTGCGGCAAGCAGTGCGACTGAGATGCATCACTAGACCGTGGGGTAAATTTACTAAGATGGGAGTTCTATTCAGATGGGATGTTGCCCATAGCAACCAATCAGATTCTATTTCTCATTTATCTAGCACCTTCTAGAATATAACACCTGGTATCTGATTGGTTGCTATGGTCAACATCCCATCTGAAATAGAACTCCCATCTTAGTAAATGTACCCCCTTGTGTGAAACTACATCGGCCGTTGTGAAAGTACGTTGCGCGTGTGCATTGCGCCACATACGCATGCGCAAAAGTGCCGTTTTTTTGCATCATTGATGTGCTGCGAACAATTTCAGCTAGCGATCAACTCGGAATGACCCCCTGTGTCTCCAACCAGTCCATCACAAAGATGGGGTCTAGTTTCTCCTGATATAGAGGAAAAAATAGGAGGGCCTGGCTGTATCCAATGCTGAAGGATTGTTTTTTTGTGGCTGCAGAGCTCAGTGCTAATAATGGTTTCCTACCTCCGCTAGGGACCCGCTGAGATTTAGGAGGGAAACCAAAAATAGCCCATTTAGGCGTGAAGGGGACATCATTCATTTAACTTTAAGCCAAAAGCCCCTAATTACTGGGCAGGCCCACAGGGAGAGGAACAAGAAAAAGAATATTCTTAAGAATTCAGTTCTGTAGGTTCCCAGCAATTGGGTTTAGAAGTTTTGTTTCCTGGATAGTAGAATAGAGGACATTATGTGTGCAGAGACGCGGTGAGGAAATATGGGAAGTGATCGTTCTAATATTGACACAAAGTATTGCACAACCTATAAACTGTGTTTACTGAAAGCTGGATTACAGTATTGATGACAGGTATTCGTATTAACCGCATTAGACGTGAGGTGACACGGTGCACTCTCTCACCTATCACCTACATACAATGAGGTTCATCATTTTATGGGCTGAGCTCAGAGACAGGAGTGTTGCTAGAATGCACGCTGCCACAAAAATTCCACCAGTGACCAACTCCAGGCTTCTTCAAAATAACAAATACCTTTTATTCAGGTTGCTCAAGTACAAGGTTACACATAAATCATAGATCATTGCCTTTAGCATTAACAACCAGGGAGGTTAGGCACTGCCTCACTAACTTTCACTTAATAAGTAACCCTTCAGGTCCCGAGTGTCCTGAGACTAGTGCCCCAGTCTTCTAGATCCCACTGTCCCTAGCAAGCCTATCGCCTGGGCACTAACTGCCGTCAGGAGCACTGACTTATGGGAGAGACTCTGCTTTAACCCCAGCAGCCAGTTGCTGGCGATGAAGCAGATTCCTGGGCTGGGATGCCCATAAGACCTGTTCTGGGCCAAATTGATGGAAACCCGGTTGGTCCGCACTTCTCATCCACCCTGGGGCCCTGTAAGTGGCCTTCACCAGCCACTCTATCAGTGGCACAAGCCACTATTAATTCCCAGGTGGCAAAGTCCCTTTTCTGCCACAATATATATATATATTAATTTTTTTTATTATTTTTTTTTTACAGAGACACTTCTATGGACTGATTTAAGTATATTTATGTAGCACATAAATAGAGCCGACTGTACATGATGGAGCCAGTCTGCACATGATGGCGCCAGTTTGTACATGACAGGGCCAGTTTGTACATGATGGAGCCAGTTTGCACATGACGGAGCCAGTTTGCACATGATGGAGCCAGTTTGCACATGACAGAGCCAATTTGCACATGAAAGAGCCAGTTTGTACATGACGGTGACAGTTTGCACTAGTGATGAGCGGGTTCGGTTCCTCGGAATCCGAACCCTCCCGAACTTCACCCATTTTACACGGTTCCAAGGCAGACTCGGATCCTCCCGCTTTGCTCGGTTAACCCGAGCGCGCCCGAACGTCATCATCCCGCTGTCGTATTCTCGCGAGATTTGTATTCTAGATAAGGAGCTGCGCGTCGCCACCATTTTCACTCGTGCATTGGAGATGATAGGGAGAGGACGTGCAGCGTTCTCTCAGTTGTGTTCAGTGTGCTGCAAATATCTGTGCTCAGTGTGCTGCAAATATCTTTGCTCAGTGTGCTGCAAATATCTGTGCTCAGTGTGCTGAAAATATCTACGTTCTCTGCCTGAAAAATGCTCCATATCTGTGCTGCACTGTAGTATATAGTAGGAGGACAGTGCAGAATTTTGCTGACCAGTGACCACCAGTATTATATCAGTATGGTACAGTAGTCCACTGCTCTACCTACCTCTGTGTCGTCAAGTATACTATCCATCCATAACTGTGGTGCATTTAAGTTGTGCGCAGTATATATAGTAGGAGGACATTGCATAATTTTGCTGACCACCAGTATATAATATATAGCAGTACGGTACAGTAGTCCACTGCTCTACCTACCTCTGTGTCGTCAAGTATACTATCCATCCATACCTGTGGTGCATTTAAGTTGTGCGCAGTATATATAGTAGGAGGACAGTGCATAATTGTGCTGACCACCAGTATATAATATATAGCAGTACGGTACAGTAGTCCACTGCTCTACCTACCTCTGTGTCATCAAGTATACTACCCATCCATACCTGTGGTGCATTTAAGTTGTGCGCAGTATATATAGTAGGAGGACAGTGCATAATTGTGCTGACCACCAGTATATAATATATAGCAGTACGGTACAGTAGGCCATTGCTATTGATATATTACTGGCATATAATTCCACACATTAAAAAATGGAGAACAAAAATGTGGAGGGTAAAATAGGGAAAGATCAAGATCCACTTCCACCTCGTGCTGAAGCTGCTGCAACTAGTCATGGCCGAGACAATGAAATGCCATCAACGTCGTCTGCCAAGGCCGATGCCCAATGTCATAGTAGAGAGCATGTAAAATCCAAAAAACAAAAGTTCAGTAAAATGACCCAAAAATCAAAATTAAAAGCGTCTGATGAGAAGCGTAAACTTGCCAATATGCCATTTACGACACGGAGTGGCAAGGAACGGCTTAGACCCTGGCCTATGTTCATGGCTAGTGGTTCAGATTCACATGAGGATGGAAGCACTCATCCTCTCGCTAGAAAACTGCAGTGCCACTCCTAGATGGGCCAGGTGTTTGTGTCGGCCACTTGGGTCGCTTAGCTTAGCCATCCAGCGACCTTGGTGCACTTCTTTTTTTCTTTGCATCATGTGCTGTTTGGGGACTATTTTTTTAAGTGCCATCCTGTCTGACACTGCAGTGCCACTCCGAGATGGGCCAGGTGTTTGTGTCGGCCACTTGGGTCGCTTAGCTTAGTCATCCAGCGACCTTGGTGCAAATTTTAGGACTAAAAATAATATTGTGAGGTGTGAGGTGTTCAGAATAGACTGGAAATGAGTGGAAATTATGGTTATTGAGGTTAATAATACTATGGGATCAAAATGACCCCCAAATTCTATGATTTAAGCTGTTTTTGAGGGTTTTTTGTAAAAAAACACCCGAATCCAAAACACACCCGAATCCGACAAAAAAATTTCAGGGAGGTTTTGCCAAAACGCGTCCGAATCCAAAACACGGCCGCGGAACCGAATCCAAAACCAAAACACAAAACCCCAAAAAAATGTCCGGTGCACATAACTAGTTTGCACATGACGGGGACAGTTTGCACATGACAGAGCCAATTTGCACATGATGGAGCCAGTTTGCATTTGCACATGATAGAAACAGTTTGCACATGATGGGGACAGTTTGCACATGATGGAGCTAGTTATTTTTTGCAGCGCGGCGATCAGGTCAAAACTCGGCAAGACTGCGCATGCGTATGCACCGCAATGCGCAGGCGCGTCGTACGGGCACAAAGCTGATCGGTGCTGGGGGAAGGATTTAACGCAGAATCTATTTGCACAGCCGATCGCAAGGAGACTGACAGGAAGAAGGCATTTATGGGTGTCAACTGACTGTTTTAATTTAAGAATATTACTCGTTAAACCTGCCCCTATGGCTGTAGTTGCAGTGGCGTAACTACTGCCCCCGCAGCCCTCGCGGTGGCTTGGGGGCGAGGGGCTGTGGGGGTGCCGCCACTGCTTTAGCGCAGATTGACATGTCAATCTGCTCTCACTAACCCTTCGCTGCTGTAAGGAGGGACACGGAGGGCACAGCGCGCGCCTCTCCTGTGTCCCTCCTGTGTCTCCGGCGGGTCTAATAAAGGAAGTGCCGTTCGTGAGCTCTGATTGGCACTTCCTTTAACAGACCCGCCGGAGACCCAGGAGGGACACAGGAGAGGCGCGTGCTGCGCCCTCCGTGTCCCTCCATCACAAAACAGCGGGGGAGCCGGGGGGGAGGAGCACTGGGGGAGCATATGCAGCACAGAGGGAGGTGGCTTATGTGGCACTGAGGGGGCATATGTGGTACTGGGGGGGGGGGTATATGTGTACCTGGCACATTGGGGGGGCTATATTTGGCACTGGGGCATGTGAGTACCTGACACTGTGGGGGAATATCTGGCACTGGGGGCATATGTGGCACTGGGGGGGGGGTATATGTGTACCTGGCACATGGGGGGCTATATTTGGCACTGGGGGAATGTGAGTACCTGGCACCGTGGGGGAATATCTGGCACTGGGGGCATATGTGGCACTGGGAGCACAGCCCTAGCAACAAGCACTACCCCCTAGCAACGAGCATGACACCCAGTGCATGAAACCCCTGGCAACGAGCATGACACCCAGTGCATGAAACCCCTGGCAACGAGCATGACACCCTGAGCATGAAAACCCCTGGCACCGTGCATGGAACCAAGAGCATGAAACCCCTGGCAACGAGCAGGTAATTTAAAAGTAATTAGAAGCCTTACTGTAGGACTTAATGTGTAATGGGCATTACGGTGTGTGGCATAATGTATCACGGACATTGCGGTGTGTGTCATAATGTGTCACAGGCATTACGGTGTGTGGCATACTATATCACGGGTATTGTGGTATAATGTCTCAGGGTCATTGCAGTGTGTGGCATAATGTATCACGGACATTGCAGTGTGTGTCATAATGTGTCACAGGCATTACGGTGTGTGGCATACTATATCACGGGCATTGTGGTATAATGTCTCAGGGGCATTGCAGTGTGGCATAATGTATAACGGGCATTGCAGTGTGGCATAGGGTATATCGGGCATTGCGGTATGTGTCACAGGCATTACGGTGTATGGTATACTATATCACGGGCATTGTGATATGTGGTATAATGTCTCAGGGTCATTGCAGTGTGTGGCATAATGTATCACGGACATTGCGGTGTGTGTCATAATGTGTCAGGCATTATGGTGTGTTGTATACTATATCACGGGCATTGTGGTATGTGGTATAATGTCTCAGGGTCATTGCGGTGTGTGTCATAATGTGTCACAGGCATTGTATGTGCTATAATGTATCAGGGGCATTGCAGTGTGTGGCATAATGTATCACAAACATTGCGGTGTGTGTCATAATGTGTCACAGGCATTGTATGTGCTATAATGTATCAGGGGCATTACAGTGTGTAGCATAATGTATAACGGGCATTGCGATTCCTGTCATAATGTGTCGGGGGCATTACGGTGTGTGCATATTGTGTCATGTGCATTATTGTGTGCAGCATAATGTCTAAGGGCCATTGCAGTATGTGGCATAATGTATACTGGGCATTACTATAAGGAGGAAAAATGACAAATAATGTAAGGGGCCTGAATCAGGATTATTTTTGTTTCCTGTGGTGGCTAACGTCTGGGCGTGCAGGTTGCAAAACTGGGGTATAAGGTAGTCTTTTCCTGCAATGCCACGCCCCTTTATGCGAAGCCACGCCAATTTCAGCGAAGCCACACCCCTTTTGCGGCGCGCACATGTTTGTCCCTTTACTAGTGCCAATTATGGGGGGGGCGAAGAATTTTTTGGCTTGGGGGCGAAATATTTCTAGTCACGCCACTGTGTAGTTGGTTTACATAAGGAAACAAGTTGCTTTATAACAAGAGGTATCATATGAAATGGCAAAATGCCCGTTTGGGAGAACACATACTGTAGTCTGTAGCGTTGTGTGGGAGGGACAGGCAACCACATGTTATCAGTATTATAGACACACACCCTGAGTAACACATTGGCAGAGCCGCACTTTTCTCACGTATATAATATGACAGTTTTAAAATAGTTATCTTCAGTCAACAGGAGATACCTGTCCTCAGTACCTCATACCTCGACATCAGTGTATTTCAGACAACCGAGGGGTGACACCCAAATGCCGGCTCCTGCTCAGTGACAGGAGCCGAGTGCTGCACTGTTACATTATGTGCAGGAGCCTGCACTGCAGAAACAGCACTCCGGGGGAGGCAGCCCGCACCTCCCGAACCCTCCAAGTGACGAAAAACGGTGATCGGGACACAGAGCCCCGCCTCTCCAGGTGAAGCCACACACCCTTTCTGCCGGTGCTGCACCAGATGTACAAGACGTGACGCCTCTGTATACATCAGAGGTTATTCCTGGAGTTTAAAAATTGGTACTAAAAGGCTCTGGAGGTCATATAGTGAGTGAATACTCAGGTATAGTTACCACTACTGCTAGTTGAAAGTGGAGACTCTCAGTACAAAGTCACTCAGTCTCAACGCTGTGTAAATGTAGTAGCTGGTGATCGGTGTTATCCAGTGAATACTAGATGCATGCACAGCCCATATATCTTGTAGAGAGAGTTTAATTCACCGGCTCACACTTCACGATTTGTGAACAAGGTGGCAGCTCGATTCAGTAGATGACGCGTTGCCGTCTGATGTCATGCGGGTGGGGCAATATAGTCAGAGACCGCTGCTCACAGGACTGAAGATGGTAACGTTCGCCCAGCTCAGCGGGTGCTTCACTAGATGGTATGATCTCTGATAGATATATATATATGGGAAGAGAGAGATAGGGGTAACAGCAACCCACAGTGTCTGGTTAATTATATAAATATGAAGAATCTACAGGATACGTGTTATGAAAAAGATAACAATATACTTATTTATGCATTTTAAAAATAAGAATTTACTTACCGATAATTCTATTTCTCGGAGTCCGTAGTGGATGCTGGGGTTCCTGAAAGGACCATGGGGAATAGCGGCTCCGCAGGAGACAGGGCACAAAAAGTAAAGCTTTAGGATCAGGTGGTGTGCACTGGCTCCTCCCCCTATGACCCTCCTCCAAGCCTCAGTTAGGTACTGTGCCCGGACGAGCGTACACAATAAGGAAGGATTTATGAATCCCGGGTAAGACTCATACCAGCCACACCAATCACACTGTACAACCTGTGATCTGAACCCAGTTAACAGTATGATAACAGCGGAGCCTCTGAAAAGATGGCTCACAACAATAATAACCCGATTTTTGTAACTATGTACAAGTAATGCAGATAATCCGCACTTGGGATGGGCGCCCAGCATCCACTACGGACTCCGAGAAATAGAATTATCGGTAAGTAAATTCTTATTTTCTCTATCGTCCTAGTGGATGCTGGGGTTCCTGAAAGGACCATGGGGATTATACCAAAGCTCCCAAACGGGCGGGAGAGTGCGGATGACTCTGCAGCACCGAATGAGAGAACTCCAGGTCCTCCTTAGCCAGGGTATCAAATTTGTAGGATTTTACAAACGTGTTTGCCCCTGACTAAATAGCCGCTCGGCAAAGTTGTAAAGCCGAGACCCCTCGGGCAGCCGCCCAAGATGAGCCCACCTTCCTTGTGGAATGGGCATTTACATATTTTGGCTGTGGCAGGCCTGCCACAGAATGTGCAAGCTGAATTGTATTACACATCCAACTAGCAAAAGTCTGCTTAAAAGCAAGAGCACCCAGTTTGTTGGGTGCATACAGGATAACAGCAAGTCAGTTTTCCTGACTCCAGCCGTCCTGGAACCTATATTTTCAGGGCCCTGACCACATCTAGCAACTTGGAGTCCTCCAAGTCCCTAGTAGGCGCAAGACACCACAATAAGCTGGTTCAGGTGAAACACTGACACCACCTTAGGGAGAGAACTGGGGACGAGTCCGCAGCTCTGCCCTGTCCGAATGGACAAACAGATATGGGCTTTTTTGAGAAAAAAAACCACCAATTTGACACTCGCCTGGTCCAGGCCAGGTCCAAGAGCATGTTCACTTTTCATGTGAGATGCTTCAAATCCACAGATTTGACTGGTTTTAAACCAATGTGTTTTGAGGAATCCCAGAACTACGTTGAGATCCCACAGTGCCACTGGAGGCACAAAAGGGGGTTGTATATGCAATACTCCCTTGACAAACTTCTGGACTTCAGGAACTGAAGCCAATTCTTTCTGGAAGAAAAATCGACAGGGCCGAAATTTGAACCTTAATGGACCCCAATTTGAGGCCCATAGACACTCCTGTTTGCAAGAAATGCAGGAATCGACCGAGTTGAAATTTCTTCGTGGGGCCTTCCTGGCCTCACACCACGCAACATATTTTCGCCACATGTGGTGATAATGTTGTGCGGTCACCTCCTTTCTGGCTTTGACCAGGGTAGGAATGACCTCTTCCTGAATGCCTTTTCCCTTAGGATCCGGCGTTCCACCGCCATGCCGTCAAACGCAGCTGCGGTAAGTCTTGGAACAGACATGGTACTTGCTGAAACAAGTCCCTTCTTAGCGGCAGAGGCCATAAGTCCTCTGTGAGCATCTCTTGAAGTTCCGGGTACCAAGTCCTTCTTGGCCAATCCGGAGCCATGAGTATAGTTCTTACTCCTCTACGTCTTATAATTCTCAGTACCTTAGGTATGAAAAGCAGAGGATGGAACACATACACCGACTGGTACACCCACGGTGTTACCAGAACGTCCACAGCTATTGCCTGAGGGTCTCTTAACCTGGCGCAATACCTGTCCCGTTTTTTGTTCAGACGGGACGCCATCATGTCCACCTTTGGTAATTCCCAACGGTTTACAATTATGTGGAAAACTTCCCCATGAAGTTCCCACTCTGCCGGGTGGAGGTCGTGCCTACTGAGGAAGTCTGCTTCCCAGTTTCCATTCCCGGAATGAAACACTGCTGACAGTGCTATCACATGATTTTCCGCCCAGCGAAAAGTCCTTGCAGTTTTTGCCACTGCCCTCCTGCTTCTTGTGCCGCCCTGTCTATTTACGTGGGCGACTGCCGTGATGTTTTATCCCACTGGATCAATACCGGCTGACCTTGAAGCAGAGGTCTTGCTAAGCTTAGAGCATTATAAATTTACCCTTAGCTATATTTATGTGGAGAAAAATCTCCAGACTTGATCACACTCCCTGGAAATTTTTTCCTTGTGTGACTGCTCCCCAGCCTCTCGGGCTGGCCTCCGTGGTCACCAACATCCAAAACTGAATGCCGAATCTGCGGCCCTCTAGAAGATGAGCACTCTGTAACCACCACAGGAGAGACACCCTTGTCCTTGGATATAGGGTTATCCGCTGATGCATCTGAAGATGCGATCCGGACCATTTGTCCAGCAGATCCCACTGAAAAGTTCTTGCATGAAATCTGCCGACTGGAATTGCTTCGAAGGAAGTCACCATTTTTTTACCATGGCCCTTGTGCAATGATGCACTGATTTTAGGAGGTTCCTGACTAGCTCGGATAACTCCCTGGCTTTCTCTTCCGGGAGAAACACCTTTTTCTGGACTGTGTCCAGAATCATCCCTAAGCACAGGAGACTTGTTGTCGGGATCAGCTGCGATTTTGGAATATTTAGAATCCACCCCTGCTGTTGTAACAGTATCCGAGATAGTGCTACTCCGACCTCCAACTGTTCCCTGGACTTTGCCCTTATCAGGAGATCGTCCAAGTAAGGGATAATTAAGACGCCTTTTCTTCGAAGAAGAACCATCATTTCGGCCATTACCTTGGTAAAGACCCGGGGTGCCGTAGACAATCCAAACGGCAGCGTCTGAAACTGATAGTGACAGTTCTGTACCACGAACCTGAGGTACCCTTAGTGATAAGGGCAAATTTGGGACATGGAGGTAAGCATCCCTGATGTCTCGGGACACCAGATAGTCCCCTTCTTCCCGGTTCGTTATCACTGCTCTGAGAGACTCCATCTTGATTTGAACCTTTGTAAGTGTTCAAATTTTTTTAGATTTAGAATAGGTCTCACCTAGCCTTCTGGCTTCAGTACCACAATATAGTGTGGAATAATACCCCCTTTTCTTGTTGTAGGAGGGGTAATTTAATTATCACCTGCTGGGAATACAGCTCGTGAATTTTTTTCCCATACTGCCTCCTTGTCGGAGGGAGACCTTGGTAAAGCAGACTTCAGGAGCCTGCGCAGGGGAAACGTCTCGACATTCCAAACTGTACCCCTGGGATACTACTTGTAGGATCCAGGGGTCCTGTACGGTCTCAGCGTCATGCTGAGAGCTTGTCAGAAGCGGTGGAACGCTTCTGTTCCTGGGAATGGGCTGCCTGCTGCAGTCTTCTTCCCTTTCCTCTATCCCTGGGCAGATATGACTCTTATAGGGACGAAAGGACTGAAGCTGAAAAGACGGTGTCTTTTTCTGCAGAGATGTGACTTAGGGTAAAAACGGTGGATTTTCCAGCAGTTGCCGTGGCCACCAGGTCCGATGGACCGACCCCAAATAACTCCTCTTCCTTTATACGGCAATACACCTTTGTGCCGTTTGGAATCTGCATCACCTGACCACTGTCGTGTCCATAAACATCTTCTGGCAGATATGGACATCGCACTTACTCTTGATGCCAGAGTGCAAATATCCCTCTGTGCATCTCGCATATATAGAAATACATCCTTTAAATGCTCTATAGTCAATAAAATACTGTCCCTGTCAAGGGTATCAATATTTTTAGTCAGGGAATCCGACCAAGCCACCCCAGCTCTGCACATCCAGGCTGAGGCGATCGCTGGTCGCAGTATAACACCAGTATGTGTGTATATACTTTTTATGATATTTTTCCAGCCTCCTGTCAGCTGGCTCCTTGAGGACGGCCCTATCTATAGACGGTACCGCCACTTGTTCTGATAAGCGTGTGAGCGCCTTATCCACCCTAAGGGGTGTTTCCCAACGCGCCCTAACTTCTGGCGGGAAAGGGTATACCGCCCATATTTTCTATCGGGGGGAACCCACGCATCATCACACACTTCATTTAATTTATCTGATTCAGGAAAAACTACGGTAGTTTTTTCACATCCCACATAATACCCTCTTTTGTGGTACTTGTAGTATCAGAAATATGTAACACCTCCTTCATTGCCCTTAACGTGTGGCCCTAATAAGGAATACGTTTGTTTATTCACCGTCGACACTGGATTCAGTGTCCCTGTCTGTGTCTGTGTCGACCGACTAAAGTAAACGGGCGTTTTAAAACCCCTGACGGTGTTTTTGAGACGTCTGGACCGGTACTAATTGTTTGTCGGCCGTCTCATGTCGTCAACCGACCTTGGCGCGTGTTGACATTATCACGTAATTCCCTAAATAAGCCATCCATTCCGGTGTCGACTCCCTAGAGAGTGACATCACCATTACAGGCAATTGCTCCGCCTCCTCACCAACATCGTCCTCATACATGTCGACACACACGTACCGACACACAGCACACACACAGGGAATGCTCTGATAGAGGACAGGACCCACTAGCCCTTTGGAGAGACAGAGGGAGAGTTTGCCAGCACACACCAAAAACGCTATAATTATATAGGGACAACCTTATATAAGTGTTTTCCCTTATAGCATCTTTTTTATATATTTCTAACGCCAAATTAGTGCCCCCCCTCTCTGTTTTAACCCTGTTTCTGTAGTGCAGTGCAGGGGAGAGCCTGGGAGCCTTCCCTCCAGCCTTTCTGTGAGGGAAAATGGCGCTGTGTGCTGAGGAGATAGGCCCCGCCCCTTTTTCGGCGGCCTCGTCTCCCGCTCTTAACGGATTCTGGCAGGGGTTAAATATCTCCATATAGCCCCCGGAGGCTATATGTGAGGTATTTTTAGCCAAAAAAGGTTTTCATTTGCCTCCCAGGGCGCCCCCCTCCCAGCGCCCTGCACCCTCAGTGACTGCCGTGTGAAGTGTGCTGAGAGGAAAATGGCGCACAGCTGCAGTGCTGTGCGCTACCTTAAGAAGACTGAGGAGTCTTCTGCCGCCGATTCTGGACCTCTTCTCGTTTCAGCATCTGCAAGGGGGCCGGCGGCGAGGCTCCGGTGACCATCCAGGCTGTACCTGTGATCGTCCCTCTGGAGCTAATGTCCAGTAGCCAAGAAGCCAATCCATCCTGCACGCAGGTGAGTTCACTTCTTCTCCCCTAAGTCCCTCGTTGCAGTGATCCTGTTGCCAGCAGGACTCACTGTAAAATAAAAAACCTAAGCTAAACTTTTCTAAGCAGCTCTTTAGGAGAGCCACCTAGATTGCACCCTTCTCGGCCGGGCACAAAAATCTAACTGAGGCTTGGAGGAGGGTCATAGGGGGAGGAGCCAGTGCACACCACCTGATCCTAAAGCTTTACTTTTTGTGCCCTGTCTCCTGCGGAGCCGCTATTCCCCATGGTCCTTTCAGGAACCCCAGCATCCACTAGGACGATAGAGAAAATTATTTAAAATTAGGGTGGGCTATAATATGGAGGATATAAGATGTTACTAAAATTAGATAAAATAAAATAAAGCTAGAACACTAAACTATATAAATTCAGTAAAAGCAATTACATGAAAAACTTCTAAGATAAGAAAGTGCTGCTTATCTTAAAAACGGAGAGTCAATTGAGGTACACCCAACGCGTTTCGTCCATCAGACTTTATTGAGTGCATCTTCTTCCCTGTAATGCGGCGCGTTGGGACACCGGCGCTAACAATAGTGACTGGCTGCTTGACTGCTCTGCAAGTCTCCGGGGGAGATACTGCCAAAGGGAGGACAGCAGCTTAGCTGCTTCCAGGAGGAGAAGCATTACCCGCCCCTCCCCCACTCGCAGTATCTCCGGGCCCCATCCGCGGCACCCCCACACCCCCCTCCACCACTTGAAAGGGCTCCAGACCTCATCCCCGCATCCGCAGCACCACCGCACCCACCCCTCCCCCATCCGCGGCACCTCCACAACCGCTCCTCCCACACCCGAGGTGGCTCCAGACCCCCTCCCCCACCCGTGGCACCCATGCACTCGCCCCTCCCCCACCCACGGCACCACCACACCAGCTCCTCCCCCACCCATGGTACCCCCCACAACCGCCCCTTCCCCACCCACGGCACCCCTGGACTCCCTCCCCAATCCGCGTCTCCCCCGCACACACCTCTCCCCCAACCACAGCACCTACTAGGTCATTCATCAGGCCCTGTGTGCGCTGTTCACGCCGTTGCAAGGGGCTACGACCCCTTTACCATCGCAGACCCTTTGTCCGTGCAATATGTAACCACTCACACAATTATGATTGGAGGTAATACTCCATATAATAAGGGCGTGCAAGGGTTAAGGGGGTGTAGCGACGGTGTGAAGAGCGCCCGTAGGGCGCGATGAATCACCTACTATATATATTGTATATAGATTAACTGCTGACACAACACGCAGGACATTCTGTTTTTAATATAATTATTTATTATTGCAACTGTTTCTCAATTTTGTTTTTGTTGATTATTGTTTTTTTATTTGTGCAATAAATCGTGTTTTTTAACCTGCACGTACGCAGTATTAAGCACAACCTAGTACAATATATATTTTGATGCATGTAAAAGTTCATCTTTATGTTCATTTACTATTATTTCAAATTCGCTGCTACCCTCTATATGGATTACATACGTCAGTATCCCGACATCATCCTGCCCAGCAGAATGCCCGCAGTGGGGCGAGCGGTACGAGTCCCCTCGCGGGCTCGGTGGCGATCTGCACTCGCCACAGGTTCTATTCCCACTCTATCGGTGTTGTAGACACCCACGAGTGGAAATAGCCCCTGTGCGCCGGTATTCTGGCTGGCGGTATTGCCGGCTGTCTGGATTCCGGCGTCGGCGTCCTTACCGCCGGGACCCCAACAGCGACAAATTGAACGGATCGCCTCGATATAGCCCCTCCTCACCAGGTGACCTGGAAAGAGCGGGTAAAGTAAAGATGTAAATTAAATGCTTTTTGGGAACGTGATGAATGACATCATTTCTAGAATTATAACCAGGAGATATCAGTGATATCTGCTGCATTACATGAATGATGAATGGGAAGGGGGAACATACCCAGCGGTGCCGTGAGGCTGGGGGCGGGTACTCTTTACCCGCAGACAGCGGGCAGGGACGGAGGACTGACTGCTGCTTCAGCAGCCGCTCTTCCCCAACGCTGCTGTGTGCTGGGCTAGGAAGAGAGGCAGCAGTAGCAGTTAAGGTGCATACACACGGTGAGATTCGGACTTATCCGATTCTCACCGTGCGACAGGGGGCCGGGTCGGCACTTAGCCAGTATCGCAAGCACATAATGAGTGTGCTTGCGATGCTGGCTATGTGCGATGTCAATCCTGACTATCTCTTCTATAGAGATAGCCAGGATTGACTTGCCTGCACAGCCTATTTTTTCTGCCGATGCCGACCGCGCGGGGCCGCGCATCGGCATCGGATCGGGATCGCAAGGTGACTGTCACCTTGCGATCTGCACTATCTTTTCTTCCGATTCTGACTATATAGTCAGAATCGGAAGAAAATATCTTACCGTGTGTACACACCTTTAGCCTCCCTCCTATGTATAGTGGGGACTGGGAGGCAATCACACCTGCCTCCCACCAAATCTAACATAGGTGTGTCATCATCCCCCCAACCTCACCCCCGGCCACACCTCCCCTGTTGACCACGCCCCCTCTCATTACCGGGGCCCTGCAGAGCTGTCGGAGCCCCTGATCATACCTCACAATAGTCTTGATTTCAGCAGCAAGCAACGGTGTGACCCACCCTCTCCCCTGGGCTGACACAGGGTTTTATGGCTATATACTCTCTCCTGTTTCCCCATATACAGCAAAAGATGTTACATACCAAGGAATTAAACTGAGATAGATTGATATACAGTAGATAGGAGAATTATGTAATACAGTATATATAAAAATTTGTTTTTATCACCATCTTTATAAGGTTAATGCTGCTCGTGACTAGAGAAGTGCGGCGGCCACTTTTCGTGTTTTGTGTTTTGGTTTTGGTTCTGGTTCCATCCTCGTGTTTTGGATCTGGATTGGTTTTGCCAAAACCACCCTTTCGGGTTTTGGTTTTGGATCTGGATGCTTTTTGAACACCCCCCTATAAAAACAGCTAAAATCACATGATTTGGGGGTACTTTTGATCCTACGGTATTATAAACCTCAATGACATTAATTTCCACTCATTTCCACTCTATTCTGAACACCTCACACCTCACAATATTGTTTTTAGGCCTAAAAGTAGCACCGAGGTGGCTGTATGACTAAGCTAAGCGACACAAGTGTGCGGCACAAACACCTGGCCCATCTAGGAGTGGCACTGCAGTTGCAGACAGGATGGCAGTTTAAAAAATAGGCCCCAAACAGCACATGATGCAAAGAAGAAAAAGAGGTGCAATGAGGTAGCTCACAGGTTCTCAAACTCGGTCCTCAGGACCCCACACGGTTCATGTTTTGTAGGTCTCCTGTAGATTTTTAAAATGTGACAGTTGGTGATACACAGTGCAGCTGCTGAGGGACATGGAAAACGTGACCTGTGTGGGGTCCTGAGGACCGAGTTTGAGAACCACTGTTGCTGTATGACTAAGCTAAGCGACACAAGTGTGCGGCACAAACATGGGACGTGCTGGAATTTGCCCAGATGTTATACACGCACAGTATTGGTGACACAGGAGAGCGTACCCCTAAACCAAACACACACACAGCAAAGCCTGTAAAATTTATTTGGATAATAATAACTCTTTTATTTGGAGCTATTATAATAATATGCAGCACAGGCAAGTGTACCCCTACACCACACAGGGCAAGCCCTGTAAAAATGATTTGGATAATAATATAAGTAATGTATATAACCCTTTTATTTGGAGTAAATAATATACAGCACAGGACACCACCACTGGACTGATGCAGCACAAGACCGCACCACTGGACTGGACTTATATGGCAGTACCCCTGGACTTATATGGCAGTACCCCTGGACTTATACGTCAGTATCACTGGACTGGACTTATACGCCAGTACCACTGGAATTATACGGCAGGATCACTGGATTTATATGCCAGTACTACTGGAATTATACGGCAGGATCACTGGAATTATACGGCAGGATCACTGGAATTATACGGCAGGATCACTGGAATTATACGGCAAGATCACTGGATTTATACGGCAGAAACACTGGACTTATATGGCAGTACCACTGGACATATACGGCAGTATCACTGGACTGGACTTATACGCCAGTACCACTGGAATTGTACGGGAGGATCACTGGACTTATACAGCAGGATCACTGGAATTATACGGCAGGATCACTGGACTTATACTGCAGGATCACTGGAATTATACGCCAGGATCACTGGACTTATACGCCAGTACCACTGGAATTGTACGGCAGGATCACTGGAATTGTACGGCAGGATCACCGGAATTATACGGCAGGATCACTGGATTTATACGGTAGGATCACTGGAATTATACGCCAGGATCACTGGACTTATACAGCAGCACTGGACATATGGCAGCAGAGGACACCACCACTGTGACTGGACTGATGCAGCACAAGACATTACCACTGTACTGATGCAGCACAACACGACTGGACTTATACAGCAGCACTGGATATATGGCAGCAGAGGACACAACCACTGTGACTGGACAGATGCACCACAAGACACTAACACTGAACTGATGCAGGACACTGAGGACGGAGACACGTCCTCTCTCTACACTCTCCAATGCCAGAGTGAAAATGGCGGTGACGCGCGGTGACTTATATGGAATCCAAACCCCACGAGAATCCGACAGCAGGATGATGAAGTTTTGCCTCGTTCTGGTTTCCGAGTCAGTCAGGAAAACCCAAGCCAGGCTCGGATCCGGGCTTGGGTATTGAAGTCCGGTAGGGTTCGGTTCTCAGGGAACCAAACCTGCTCATCTCTACTCTTGGCCAATATAGAAAACCTTTGCCAGACATTGGACTTATCCATTAAAATTCATAAATACTCAATTTGGGGGGGGCAGATTTTGTGAGAAACTCAGCTGGAGATCTGTATACCAAGACCCTTAAATTGAGTACACCACCACAAAGGAAAAGTTACATGATACTCTTGGGCACAGGCGCTGGATTTATAAGTATCTGTCTTTGTAATACAAGATTTTCCAGCCTTATATCGGGTGCTAAAAGTTTAATTTATTATTCCCAAAATAAGTCAAAAGCAGCATGCCATTTCCTCATGCATGGCGCGTTTCGCTGGTCACAACCTGCTTCATCAGATTAGGCTTTAATTGGTGGGTACAAGCATATGATGATTTGTGCCAAGTTCAGAAAGTTAGTTCAGGAGTGTCATGGTGAGCATGTGTCTGCATCTGTAAGGATTGCGGAGAAACGCGTAAATGAATATCTATTGATTGGCAGTATTCGGGAGTCTGGTATTTACTTTGATTATGTACTTGCCATTCATTTAAGGACTTTAGGGTCTATTTACTAAACCGTGGATGGAGATAAAGTACCAGCCAATCAGATCCTAACTACCATGCAACAGGCTGTGTTTGAAAAATGACAGTCAGGAGCTGGTTGGTCAGGAATTTATCTCCAGCCACTTTATCTCCATTCAAGGCTTATACCCTGTACACACGGGTAGAGATGTGTGCTGAGCGAGGGGGTGACGCTCATTTCACCCAGCGGTGAAATGAGTGACCTGCTAGATTGGGCCGCGCATTGCTATTGCTGTGGGGCATACACACTGAGAGATCGGTGCTTAACTTCTAAGCAATCTAGTCAGATTGCTTAGAATTTAAGCACTGGTCTCTCTGTGTGTGCCTCCCTTTAGTAAATAGACCCTTTTGTCTGGGACCTGCACAGATTTGCTTTGATTTTTGGAGGACTAGGTATGCTTATTCTAATTCACTATATCTCTCGCAACCTGCATGATTAGATGCCCCCCAGCATCTGAGAGGTTATATGACTGCGTGAGCGTGCTTCTCTAATGGCTGGAGCCTAGGCAAAGTTGTATGTCACTTTCTCCTCTGCGTGCATACACTTCTATCAGCTGTCATCTGCTTGGCCTCTACCCATAGGCGTGCGCACGGGGGGTGCCTGGTGCGCACAGGCACCCCCTGATGTCCGGCACCCCCTCGCACTCCACGCCTGCGATGATCGCGATAAGCCGCCGCAGTGCCAGCGCTGCTCATTGCAGTCTGACACTGACAAACCGTGTTGCTGCGCCTGCCGCTCGCCGCCGTGGACAATATAATTCTAGAGGCTCATGCTGGTGTCACGAACGGCTGTCCAGCGCAGCAGCCGCACAGGGGGTGACTGATGTCAAGCTCCGCCTCCCGCCCGCGCTCTCCAGTCTCCTCCAGCGGCTATGCGCACGCAGGGGGGTGAGTGAGAGCTGCTCCTCAAGCATTTTTCTTCTCATGGGGGTGGACTGGCCTAGTGAGATGCAGCGTCTCCTGTCTGTAGGTATGAGACGCATGTTAGGGGGTAACTGCGGTAGTGGCGGGTCCGGTGGGGGATGGGTACGCGGGCGTCTTTGATTAAAGATGACCCGGCAGGGGCTGGCAGCGTCTATATGCAATTATGGTGGCTGTGTTTTACTTTTTGGTGAAAAAGATATGTGTGTACACTACAGTATGTATACTATGGTGTCAGCTGTGTATATCTATGCTACTGTGTGTGTGTGTCTACTCTACTGTATATATGCATGTTGTATACTACTGCTATATGTGATGTATGTATGTATATTATCTATGTGTATGTTCACTATTAATTGAGTTTACTGTGTCAATGTATGCTGTGTGTGTATGTGTACTACGTGATTGGTGACATGCTGTGATGTAGTTTAATTATTAACATCTCCTAGGAGTGCCGGCCATTGTTTTTGCTGAATATATATATATATATATATATATATATATATACAGACGAAAAGAAATGGGAGCACTCACCAGTCTTCATTAGAGCAGAAGTTTTATTGTAAATTCATACCAGACAGAGCATCGACGTTTCGGTCCTCACTTGGACCTTTGACCTCCAAGTGAGGACCGAAACGTCGATGCTCTGTCTGGTATGAATTTACAATAAAACTTCTGCTCTAATGAAGACTGGTGAGTGCTCCCATTTCTTTTCGTCTGTGCATTACACTGGTGATTCTAATTAGATCCCCAGTTTTGGAAGGCACCCCAGCAAGAAATTTGAAAACGTGAGTGTGGACCCAACGCTTGGTATATATATATATATATATATATATATATGAAAATAGAAATCAGTTGGTGCGCTACTTTCCTTCTCAGTTTTTAAATTCAAAGAAGAGAGAGTTCTGAGTTGATTGACTTGCACTTTAGTTCCCTAGGGTTTTCCTATGGGTGGCAGCTCAGTCCTTCAAAGTGTCACTAGGTTTAGTGACAAATTAATCTGAAAAAAACAAGGGGGAGGGACAAGCGCCTAATAGTGCAATATCTTCACACCGAATTAGGTTGTGTATAGTGTCTTATCTATAGGTAATATGCGTACCAGAAGTATGATCTATAGTGGGCACATCAAATGTTTTTAGTATTTTTCACCGCAATTGGTCCCCAGATTGGACGTCAATGTGGATGTTCTCTCAATCATCAGTTTGCAAATGCGCCGGTCTGTAAATAATCAGAGCGAGAGGCACCTCTCATAGTGCAGAAATCACTTAGTAAATATATTGGAATTCATAGAAGACGATAGGTATTAAGCGTACCAGAATATGAACACCAAACAGCTTTTAAATATGAACTTTTTGTCAAGAGCGGCTTTCCTTCGTATGTTTAGAGAGTGGCGGACTTCATGTATTGCCGTGTGTAGATAAATATATCACAGGCTAAAAAATATGTAGGTTTTAATTCATAAAAAGGAAGCATAAAAAATATATATTCTCAAAGAAAGAGTTCATAAAGCTTATCTGGATAGTCCAGGATTTTTTCCGTGGTCCGGGGTATATCCACCGTGTAAGTCTGAGTCAAGGGGGTTCAGAACAGGTCCTCACCTGTCTGGTATGAATTTACAATAAAATTTCTGCTCTAATGAAGACTGGTGAGTGCTCCCATTTCTTTTCGTCTGTGCATTACACTGGTGATTCTAATTAGATCCCCAGTTTTGGAAGGCACCCCAGCAAGAAATTTGAAAACGTGAGTGTGGACCCAACGCTTGGTATATATATATATATATATATATATATATATAATCCAGCATGTCAGGCGGCACTCCGTTTATAGCTGTAATAACTGATAATGCCGGTGCCCTCCAGGAGGAAATAGGACAGAGCCCTTCCCAAATACACAGCAACAGTCAGGCGGCACTCACGGCGGAACAAAAGAGACAGATGCCTTGCAGAGCTATCAACGTTTCAATATATAAACGATGTATAAAAGTTGTCCTGATGAAAATGTATTGATTTATACATTGAAACGTTGATAGCTCTGCAAGGCATCTGTCTCTTTTGTTCCGCCGTGAGTGCCGCCTGACTGTTGCTGTATATATATATATATATATATATATATATATGGAAACCCCCCCCCCCCATAAAAATCCTGCATTTGCCTCTGCGCCGTGTCCTCACTGTCCTGGAACTGCCACCGCCAGCCACGCCAACATCACAGGCCCAGCCCAGGTAGCGTTCCTCTCAGGATGAATCGGATCCGCCACCAGAGCGGAGGACACAGCTGAGCGAGCCTGAGACAGTTCAGCACTCAGCAGAGAGTGTAAAGGTGCATACACACTGGGCAAAAATCTCCCAGTGTGTATGGGCCTTAAGACACACGCTATCTGTCAGTGTGTCACTGAGACAGCTCTGTTTAATATGTTAAATTTGGATTTTTTTATTACTATGGATTATTTGTTTCCCCCAAAATATTTATTATTAATAATGTGTTATACTATTGTAATAACGGTGAGCACTACGGGGGTATTATATGTATCTGGCACTGCTGGTGGCATATTGTTTGCCATAATGTGAATTCCGGCTCATACTGTGTGACATAACGTATGTTTTGGATCATACTGTGTGGCGTAACGTTAATTTCAGTTCATACTGTATGTCAAAGGGTGAAATTTCGACTCATACTGTGTGGTGTAATGTGACTTTCGTCTCATACAGTGTGGCGTAATGTGAATTTCGGCTCATACAGTGTGGTATAATCTGAACTTTTGCTCATACTGTGTGGCGTAATATGAATTTTGGCTCATACTGTGTGGTGTAATGTGAATTCGGCTCATACTGTGTGGTGTAATGTGAATTTTGTCTAATACTGTGTGGTGTAATGTGAATTTCAGCTCATACTGTGTGGGGTAATGTGAATTTCAGCTCATACTGTGTGGTATAATGTTAATTTTGTCTCATACTGTGTGGCATAATGTGAATTCGGCTCATACTGTGTGGGGTCATGTGAATTTCAGCTCATACTATGGGGCGTAATGTTAATTTTGTCTCATACTGTGTGGGGTGATGTGAATTTGGGTCATACTGTGTGGGGTCATGTGAATTTCAGCTCATACTGTGGGGCGTAATGTTAATTTTGTCTCATACTGTGTGGGGTCATGTGAATTTCGGCTCATACTCTGTGGCATAATGTGAATTTTGACTCATAATGTGAATAAGGGGCACTACTGTCAGTAGCTGGTGAGCATGGGGACATGTGTGACAAATGCTGGTGTATTGCATAGGAAAGGTCTGTTGGTATAGAAAGAGGCAAATGAGGCTCTGATGGCACATGTGTAAATTATAACCTTACTTGTCTTATATTAAAATGGAAATGTTCGTCCCGGCAGCCAGGATCCCGGCTGTCATGATCCCGACAGCGGGATACTGACCACCAGTGTGCCTGCAGTGAAGTGAGCGCTAGAAAGCCACTCTGCGGGCACGGTGCCAGTTTTCCGACAGGCGGTCTCATGATCACCTCCCATTTGGCTCAATAAATCTCCCGTACTTTTCAGAGTGGCCCACTCAAAATTAGGGTGTAGTGCTGGGGGGTGCAAGGGGTGTGTGTGGGGTGGGGGTGGGGAGGGGAATGCATATGCATCTAGTTCCGCCACTAGGTCAGGGATAGATTGGGGAAGTGTAAGCAGTGAATAGGATACAGCGGCAGCTAGCACTCAGGGTTATGTCGTAGCAGACCATCAGTACTGCCTGGTGGTCGCACCATTATATTTCATTTTTTTTTTCTCTGGGGTATATTATATCTACTTTATTATTAGGGAGAAATTAGATTAAGCCATGTGATTTTACTGAGAGAATGTAAAATAATTCTAAACATGTCTATGGGTGGTGCTAGACACGCCCAAAAGGCGGTGCTTATTACGCCCAAAAGGCGGTGCTAGACATGCCCCTCCGGGGGGGGGGGGGGTGCACCCCCTAATAAAATGAGCTGCGCACGTCTATGCCTCTACCGCAAGCTACAGTACAGACACCTTTAAATCTTCTTGTGGAACTGGATGCACAATTGGAAAGCTGCAGTACCTGTTGGTCGAGTTAACCCCTATTGTGCTACATTGTGTCAATTTGATTAAAGTGGTTAAGTGGCTGCTACATACAATATTACTCATGTACATTAATAAATGGCAGATTGTTCTTTAAGCACAAGTCCAGGCGGCCACTGAAGCAGTTCTCGCTGAATTGAGTGGTACTATAGCTTTTCCGTAGGTAGTTAAGATAATGCTCAAATACATAAAACACAACTATATAATTACAAATCCTTAAATAAGCGTTCCTTTACACTAATAACATAGTTAAGTCAATACATATAATTTCTCTCTGCCCTAGATACTGTGGGTTTCACTTAAACCAAGTTGTTTCTGTATGCAGTTCAGACGTATATCACTTGTGAATAATAGGCAGCTCTTGCTGCATTGCAAATTTTTCATATATGAATATAAAAAACCAAAAACAGGCTACAAAAGTAATCTTAGGTGTTAGTTTCTATAAAATTCTGACTTACACATTAGCTACAAAGCATAAGATGAATTTATTTAGCCAGATACAGCAAATAAAAGTATATTACATAAAATTGTTAAAATTGCACAGAATAAAAGAATCACACAAAAATGGAGATTCATAGACAAACAATCAATAAAAGGTGACACTTTTAAAGTTAATTAAAAGTCAATCAAAATTGCAATAGCAAAAAGGAGGAAAAAAAAGATGAAAGCTTTGGTCTTTAAAAAATGGAAGATGCGGATCTTTTTAGAGAGGAGGGGTCCTTTGATGAAGTCTATCTGACGAAACGCGTTGGAGCATCCCAGACCGCACCTCTCTAAAAAGATAATCATCTTCCATTTTAAAAAAATAATGTTTTCCCTTTTTTTTTCTTTTCTTTTTTATAAATACATTTTTCCTTCTTTTTTGCTTTTACAATTTAATTGACTTTTAATTAACTTTAAAAGTGTCACCTTTTATTGATTGTTTGTCTAGGAATCGCCATTTTCAGTGTGATTCATTTATTCTGTGTAATTTTATGTACTATACTTTTATTTTCTGTATCTGTCTAAATAAATTCACCTTATACTTTTTATCCAATATGTCAGTCATAATGTCAGTCATAATTTTATAGAAACTGAGACACCTAAGGTCGCTCCCCCCCCCCTCCCCTCGCATCCTTTAAAATAAGGCACATTACCACCGCCTGAACGGTTGAGCTGACACCCAGTTATCTGAATATTTGTTGCTGAAGCAAGTTACATGCCCACTGGGAGTGTCCCACATGACTGCACCTTGCATCCACCATACTATACTGTATAAGCAATTTAGTAAGATTGCTTAGAATGTAAGCACTCTCTGCAGACTGGTCACAGATCTAAGTGCCCTCCGTGGTAGAATAATAGTACAAATAGAGGTAATGAAGCAGCGGTACACCAGGATTTAGTATAAACATGAATAGAAAGTGTATTCAAAAATCGTCACATCGGGCCAACGTTTCGGGGCGCGCAGTCCCTTTGTCAAGGTGTGTACAATATGCAAAGTAACCCTCTTACCTTTTTTGGTAAGAAGGTAAGAGGGTTACTTTGCACTTTGTACACACCTTGACAAAGGGGCTACGGGCCCCCGAAACGTTGGCCTGATGTGACGATTTTTGAATACACTTTCTATTCATGTTTATACTAAATCCTGGAGTGCCGCAGCTTCATTACCTCTATTTATATATATATATATCAACTTTCTGGGCCAGATGCGATCCTCAGCTATAGCTGCTAATTATATGTTTAGACATAATATTGTGGGCTAGATGCGTCATCGCTTGGAAAGTGATAAAATGGAGAGTGAAAAAGTACCAGCCAATCAGCTCCTACTTGACATTTTCCAAACACAGCCTGTGACATGGCAGTTAGGAGGTGATTGGCTGGTACTTTATCTCTCTCCATTTTATCACTTTCCAAGCGATGATGCATCTGGCCCTGTATTTGATAACAACTGCACAGAATACTTATCTACTGGCGAAACTGGTAATTTATTTTATGTAGGTGGAGTTCTCTATGCAGCTAATGTGTGGAAGCTTTTTCTGTCAGTCAAGCACAAATCAATAATTTCCCTCCTGAGGTAAATTATCTCCTATATCACAGGTTCTCAAACTCGGCCCTCAGGACCCCACACAGTGCATGTTTTGCAGGTCTCCTCACAGAATCGCAAGTGAAATAATTAGCTACACCTGTGGACCTTTTAAAATGTGTCAGTGAGTATTTAATACATCTGTGCACCTGCTGGGTTACCTGCAAAACATGCACTGTGTGGGGTCCTGAGGACCGAGTTTGAGAACCTCTGTCCTATATAATAGCCCAGATCTGTGACTCTGTGCCTGTGTGTATAACGCTGGGCGTGGCTAGGAGCTCTCATTGGGTTAGTGGTAGGTCTATCACACTCAGTCCACAGCTGATTGGGCGAGAAACGTCCTCCCACACAGGTTACATCCAATGGGAGGCTCTGCCCTTTGGCTGCTGTGTTTTCACAGAGCAGGATTAACAATGGGGCTGATGGAGCTGCAGCTCCAGCCCCACACCCCAAAATAGTTCCACTGCATCTGCAGCAACACACCCTCCAACAATTTACACATAAAAATCGCTACAAATTCGAAAAGGGGGTGTGGCCACGGGCACATTGGCGTAGCCACGCCCCTTCCCTATACTTTCAATGGAAGTTTGGAGAGTCGAAAGTCGATACAGACCATAAAAAAAGGGACTGTACCTGCCAAAAAGGTGCAGCTGGAGGGTATGCCACTGCATCTGCAGCAAGTCTCTGCGCTGTAGATAGGGGGGAAAAAAACCTTTTACTGCAGCATCCTATGTCCTGCTGCCAGTCCGCCTGCCCCCTCTGGCATCAACAATCCCCAAAAGCTGCTGCGGCCACCGGCATAGATGTGTATGAAAGCGGCGCAGCGGTAGGCCTCCCTGCGCCGCATACTCTCTGAGCCCCGGAGCCTCCTCTGTGTGTGATGTCACAGAAGTGCCTCCCAGCCACAGCCGCGCCCAGATCCTCAGAGGCCCTGACTCCGCAACACAGCACCTGGGCTGCCGGCCTGGAAGCCCCGAGATGGCTAATGTAACGGATAGAGAGGGTGATATCGCAGAGAGTAATGTCTGGACGCTGAATCAATGTAAAAAGTGACAGTGCTGTGCAGTGCCCTGGGTGTGCAGTCTGGGCCGGTGCTAGGGTGTTCGGCACCCCCCTGCAAACTATAAATTTGCACCCTCGCATACTTTACAAAGGCACAGCGCACATAATACCCCCTGTAGTAGAGACACTTACACATGTAACGCCCCCTGTACCAGAGATGCTTACACATGTAACGCCCCCTGTAGCAGTGACACTTACACACGTAACGCCTCCTGTACCAGTGACACTTACACACGTAACAGTCACACATATATACAGTATACACAGACACTGTAACTATATACACACACACTCACTCTCTTTCCAGACACTTACCTAATAAAACAAAGGTAATGCTGCGCTTGTAGTAAGCAGCTCTTATAAATATGGTAATGGTTTAAAAAAGAGAAGAAGAGCGCTAAGGGTAAAAATAATAATTGTTATAACTAATGGTTAAAATGATAATGTTATAACTAGTGGCACCTGTGAAAAAAGAAGGTTGATTAGTTTCAGTAATGTTTACACTCTTTTGAGTGAATAATTGGGTGGCAGATGTTACACGGTGTTAAAGTACGTGGTATGGTGAATCTTACCCCTATCTTTCCCTATCCGGAGTGATGACTGAGCGGCTGTTAGATGGGGGCCACTTCCGTTGTTAAGGCCGATGGCAGGGCTCCGGCGTGCTTTGCTTCCGCTGCGTCCAGCGGGCTGTGGAATGCTCGCTGTCAGTCTCTTCCTCCGGCCTCGGGTGATGACGTCACCGTGCTGCGGCCAAGCTCGGCCGTGTTTTGCGCTATCCCAATTGAAAGTTAGAGAGTTCTACAATGGCTCCAACGCGTTTCATGCGACAGCAGCGCACTTTTTCAAGGAGTGTGACTTACCTAATGAAGTCTGGCTGGCCGAAGCTGTAGCAGCTCATCCTTCTGCTGCAGCATGATCCCGTCTAGCTCTGCCCCTTATTTCAATCTAGCCCCGCCCCTTTTGGCTCCCGCCAGGCCACTGAATGTCACACAGGGGAGTGGGGGGAGAGAGGAGGCTTTGTGCTGCCGGCGCCGAGGGGGAGAGAAGGTTTTGTGCTGCCGGGGCCGCTGTGTCACAACTGAGGGCCTGAGCTGACGGGAGGCAGCCTCAGTTGTAGGGGCTGAGATGTACCGGAACCTGGGAGGTTGTATCAGACCCCTGGACATGTAAGTAACATGAATAATAACTGCCCGAAGGCGTGACCACGACAACTTGGATAAAAGTCAATGATGTTTATTATGACAACTCCGCAACACAGCAGCAGTAAAAGAAAACGTAAAAGTCAGCAAAGAATAAATACAGTTCCTGGGTACTACAGGATGGCAGGAGCCACAGGGCACTGGTAGTGTGAGATAGTTCTTATGATCTTCTAGATGGAAAGTCCTTACCAGGCCCGACTGTAGCAATGGAGATAACCCAGGATTGTGCCAGCTGGTGTTCCAGGAAAAGCTGGGTTGCTGAAGATAAAACAGCTGCTGTGGATACTGGCTGGAACCAGACTGTTGTTAGCACGGAGTGGATACTGGCTGGAACCAATTAAATAATAAATGAACTTGGGAGCGATGAAATATGAACTGAAATGTAGAACTTGAGAGCGGAGAAATAATAATACCGGTGGAGAGTGGTAAAGTGTAGAAAGGACACCGGCCCTTTAAGGGAAGCTGTACTCTGCTGGAAGCTGAGCTGGAAGCAGGTAATGTTGTAGCTGGAAACAGATGAATCCACAAAGGATTGGAGAGTCAGGCTACACCGCAGGTGGAATGCTGGTGCGGGTCTCTATGGTGGAAGTCTTGAGACAGGAGCTGGAACCTGGAAGACAATCACAGGAGAGAGACAAACAGGAACTAGGTTTGACAACCAAAGCACTGACGCCTTCCTTGCTCAGGCACAGTGTATTTATACTTGCAGCAAGGAAGGGATTGGCTAGGCAATTAAGCAGATTAACAATACTGACAACAGATTGGAGGAAATGATCAGCTGACAGAATCCAAGATGGCTGCGCCCATGCAGACACTTGGAGGGAAGTTTGGTTTGTAATCCATGTGGTAATGAAAACAGTAATGGCGGCGCCGGCCACTGGAGACAGGAGACGCCAGGCTGACAAGTGCACATCCAACCACGCGGACACAGCGGAGGCCGCGGCTGACGTAATCGCCACTCTGACACTCTGCATGCAGAAGCTCAGGGACGGCGGCGGAGGCCGCGGGAGACGCCATGCCAGATGTAATAAGGCGTTACTGTGACAGCGTCTCAGAGAGACAGGAGAGGATGCAGGAATGTGAACATTAGGATAACAGATGGGATCCGGTCCTGGAGCGCTGAGCCAGCCTTAGGAGGCATCTGATGGGTAAGAAATGGCGTCCAGATACCCGGATCGTGACAGCACCCCCCCCTTTAGGAGTGGCCCCAGGACACTTCTTTGGCTTTTGAGGAAACTTGGAATGGAATCTCCGGACCAAGGCAGGAGCATGGACATCAGAAGCATTGGTCCATGAACGTTCCTCAGGACCATAACCCTTCCAGTCAATAAGATATTGTAGTTGACCGTAACGGTGACGTGAGTCCAGGATCTTGGCCACTTCATACTCAACGCCTCGTTGAGTTTGGACTTTCGGAGTTGGAGGAAGTGAGGAATGAAACCGATTCAAGATCAGCGGTTTCAACAGGGAAACATGGAATGTCCTGGGTATTTTTAAGAAGGGAGGCAACTGGAGTCTGTAAGCAACAGGATTGATGACTTGTTCAATCTTGAAAGGACCGATATAGCGAGGTGCAAACTTCATACTGGGAACTCTTAACCTCAAATTCTTCGTGGATAACCATACCCGATCACCCACCTTGAGAGCAGGAACTGCTCGACGCTTCTTATCCGCAAACTTCTTGTACCTGAACGATGCCTTGAGCAGAGCTGATCGTACGCTCTTCCAGATATTGGCAAACTGATGCAAGGTGATATCCACTGCGGGAACAGAAGTTGCTGGAAGCGGTTGGAACTCAGGGACTTTAGGGTGGAATCCAAAGTTAGTGAAGAATGGTGTTGAAGCAGATGAAGAATGATACTGGTTGTTATGACAGAACTCGGCCCAGGGAAGTAATTGAACCCAGTCATCTTGAGAGGAGGACACATAGATGCGGAGGAAGGCCTCCAAGTCCTGATTCACCCTCTCGGTTTGACCATTGGTCTGAGGATGGTAAGCCGTGGAAAACTTTAGCTTGACTTGGAGGACTTGACATAAACTTCGCCAGAATTTGGCTGTGAATTGAACTCCTCGATCTGAGATAATTTCTTCAGGAAGACCGTGGAGTCGGAAGATCTCTTGTATGAATACTTGAGCCAACTTGGAAGCTGACGGAAGACCGGTGAGAGGAATGAAGTGTGCCATCTTGGTGAACCGGTCAACTACCACCCAGATGGTATTGAACTTGTTGCACATGGGTAAGTCTGTAATGAAATCCATCGACAAGTGGGTCCATGGTCGACGGGGAACGGATAGTGGAACCAGTTGCCCCGCAGGCGACTGGCGGGATACTTTATGTTGGGCACACTTTGGGCAAGATGCAATAAACTCCAAGACGTCCTTTTTCAGAGTTGGCCACCAATAGGACCTAGAGATAAACTCCAGGGTTTTTTGGATACCTGTATGTCCGGCAAAACGGGAAGCATGGGCCCAATGCATGAGCTTCTTCCTTAGCATCGGCTTCACAAAACTTTTCCCTGATGGGGGCGTAGAGTCCATCCCTACCGTGGAGAATGCCAACGGATTTATAATAGGATGCTTGTCTGAAGACTCTGACTCATTTTCTTGCTCCCATGAGCGGGAAAGGGCATCGGCCTTGCGATTCTGAGAGCCCGGACAGAACTGGAGTTTAAAGTCGAACCTGGAAAAGAAAAGTGCCCATCTGGCCTGACGAGGGTTGAGACATTGTGCGCCCTTCAGGTATAAAAGGTTCTTGTGGTCTGTAAGTATGGTGATTGAATGAGAAGCTCCCTCCAACAGATACCTCCACTCTTCTAGAGCGAGCTTGATGGCTAGCAACTCCTGGTCGCCAATGGCATAGTTGCGCTCAGCTGGGGAGAACTTCCGGGAGAAGAAACTGCAAGGGTGTAAATGGCCATCTTTAGCCCTCTGAGATAACACCGCTCCTACTCCAACGGAGGAGGCATCCACCTCTAAGATGAAAGGAGAGTCGATGTCAGGCTGTTTCAGAACAGGCGCAGAGATGAACCTTTGTTTTAAAAGATGAAATGCTTGCATGGCTTCTTCAGACCACTTGGACGGGTTAGCACCCTTCTTAGTGAAAGCAGTAATAGGCGCCACAATGGTGGAAAAGTCTCGTATAAACTTTCGGTAATAGTTGGCGAACCCTAAGAACCTCTGGACCCCTTTGAGGGTTAAGGGTACCGGCCAATTTTGGATTGCTTGTAGTTTCTCAGGATCCATCTCTAGTCCGGAACCGGACACAATGTACCCTAGAAACGGAATGGACTTGACTTCAAAGACGCATTTTTCTAATTTGCAATAGAGATGATTGACACGGAGACGGGACAGAACCTCTTTAACCCAAAAACGATGTTCCTCTAAATCGTTGGCAAAAATGAGGATATCGTCTAGATAGACCACGACATGACGGTATAGAATGTCTCTGAAGATCTCATTGACAAAATGCTGGAAGACAGCTGGAGCATTGCTCAATCCGAAGGGCATGACGAGGTACTCATAATGTCCGTCACGGGTGTTAAAGGCGGTCTTCCACTCGTCACCCTCACGGATCCGGATGAGATTGTATGCACCTCGCAAGTCCAGCTTTGTAAAGATGGTAGCTCCGCTAACTCTGTCAAAGAGCTCAGTAATCAGGGGTAAAGGATAACGGTTCTTGATGGTAATGTCGTTCAAACCTCTGTAGTCGATGCACGGCCGCAGACCACCATCTTTCTTTTTTACAAAAAAGAAGCCTGCGCCGGCTGGAGAAGAAGAAGGTCGAATGAACCCCTTTGCTAGGTTCTCTTTAATATATTCCTCCATAGAATGCGTCTCAGGCAGAGACAACGGATAAGTTCGGCCTCGAGGTGGAACCTTCCCTGGAACGAGATCAATCGGACAGTCCCATTCTCTATGAGGAGGAAGGATATCAGCAGAAGCTTTACTGAACACATCCGTGAAATCTTGATATGGAGGAGGTGGAACATCAGACGACCTGGGGGAGGAAGAACAGACAGGCAATACTTTAAACAAACATGTCTCAGCACAGGAGGAACCCCATGCCAGGATTTGCGTAGTCGTCCAATCAATTGTAGGATTGTGAAGACGGAGCCATGGAAGGCCCAGGACCACAGGATGTGTGGCTCTTGGAATCACTAAAAAAGAAATAAGTTCGGAATGAAGAACTCCCACTCTCAGACGAACTGGTAGAGTCCTTAAAGAAATAACTGCATCAAAAATTTTGCTGCCATCCACGGCAGTTAAAGAAATGGACGAAGGAAGTCTCTCGGTGGGTAGGGACCACCGTTTAACATAGGCTTCGGTAATAAAGTTCCCAGCTGCTCCGGAATCAAGGAGGGCAATGACGTTCCGATAACGTTGAGCAACTTGAAGCGAGACTGGGAGATTACAATCTTGAGGAGATGGAGAGGAGATCATTACTCCTAGCCGGCCCTCTCCTTGGCGAGCTAGGGTCTGGAGTCCCGGACGTTTGGGACAGGCATTAATGGTGTGAGACGGAGCTGCACAAAAGAGACAGAGAGACTCGGAGAGACGTCTTCGGCGCTCAGCAGGAGTTAAACGGGAACGGCCAAGTTGCATGGGCTCATCTTTAGATGGTGACAGTTGACGAGGAGGAGGAGCAGAAGATTTTGGAGCAGATGATCTTCCACGCTCAGTTGCTCTCTCTCTGAAACGTAAATCAACTTTCGTGCAGAGTGAGATTAGCTCATCTAACTTAGAAGGTAAGTCTCTGGTAGCTAACTCATCTTTAATACGCTCAGATAAGCCATGCCAGAATGCAGCATACAGGGCCTCGTCGTTCCATGCCAGTTCGGATGCCAGGATCTGGAACTGTATCAGATATTGTCCTACAGTACGTGACCCCTGGCGTAAACGGAGAATCTCGGATGAAGCTGAGGTTACCCGGCCTGGCTCGTCGAAGATGCGCCTGAATGTTGACACGAAGGCAGTGTAGGAAGATAGCAGGGTGTCGGACCTCTCCCATAACGGTGATGCCCAATCAAGGGCTGAGCCACTGAGAAGAGAAATAATGTAGGCAATTTTTGTACGGTCACTGGGAAAATTGCCAGGTTGTAGCTCAAACTGAATCTCACACTGGTTGAGAAATCCCCTGCAGAATCTTGGAGATCCGTCAAATTTTGCTGGCGTTGGAAGATGAAGACGTGGAGCAGAAATGGGTAAGGTGGGTGGGGTTATAGCTGGAGTCACTGTGGTTGACGCACCAGACGCGCCTGATCCACGGAGAGTTGTCTGAATCCCATCCAGCCGAGTAGAGAGATCCTGGAGACAGCGGATGATGTGGCCCTGTGCAGCCTACTGATGTTCTAGTCGGGCTGCCAGTTCTTGCATCGGCCTGGCCGCTTGATCCTGGTCTCCGGCTGGATTCATTAGGTCAGTGCTTACTGTCACAACTGAGGGCCTGAGCTGACGGGAGGCAGCCTCAGTTGTAGGGGCTGAGATGTACCGGAACCTGGGAGGTTGTATCAGACCCCTGGACATGTAAGTAACATGAATAATAACTGCCCGAAGGCGTGACCACGACAACTTGGATAAAAGTCAATGATGTTTATTATGACAACTCCGCAACACAGCAGCAGTAAAAGAAAACGTAAAAGTCAGCAAAGAATAAATACAGTTCCTGGGTACTACAGGATGGCAGGAGCCACAGGGCACTGGTAGTGTGAGATAGTTCTTATGATCTTCTAGATGGAAAGTCCTTACCAGGCCCGACTGTAGCAATGGAGATAACCCAGGATTGTGCCAGCTGGTGTTCCAGGAAAAGCTGGGTTGCTGAAGATAAAACAGCTGCTGTGGATACTGGCTGGAACCAGACTGTTGTTAGCACGGAGTGGATACTGGCTGGAACCAGTTAAATAATAAATGAACTTGGGAGCGATGAAATATGAACTGAAATGTAGAACTTGAGAGCGGAGAAATAATAATACCGGTGGAGAGTGGTAAAGTGTAGAAAGGACACCGGCCCTTTAAGGGAAGCTGTACTCTGCTGGAAGCTGAGCTGGAAGCAGGTAATGTTGTAGCTGGAAACAGATGAATCCACAAAGGATTGGAGAGTCAGGCTACACCGCAGGTGGAATGCTGGTGCGGGTCTCTATGGTGGAAGTCTTGAGACAGGAGCTGGAACCTGGAAGACAATCACAGGAGAGAGACAAACAGGAACTAGGTTTGACAACCAAAGCACTGACGCCTTCCTTGCTCAGGCACAGTGTATTTATACCTGCAGCAAGGAAGGGATTGGCTAGGCAATTATGCAGATTAACAATACTGACAACAGATTGGAGGAAATGATCAGCTGACAGAATCCAAGATGGCTGCGCCCATGCAGACACTTGGAGGGAAGTTTGGTTTGTAATCCATGTGGTAATGAAAACAGTAATGGCGGCGCCGGCCACTGGAGACAGGAGACGCCAGGCTGACAAGTGCACATCCAACCACGCGGACACAGCGGAGGCCGCGGCTGACGTAATCGCCACTCTGACACTCTGCATGCAGAAGCTCAGGGACGGCGGCGGAGGCCGCGGGAGACGCCATGCCAGATGTAATAAGGCGTTACTGTGACAGCGTCTCAGAGAGACAGGAGAGGATGCAGGAATGTGAACATTAGGATAACAGATGGGATCCGGTCCTGGAGCGCTGAGCCAGCCTTAGGAGGCATCTGATGGGTAAGAAATGGCGTCCAGATACCCGGATCGTGACACGCTGCATATGTGACAGCAGTCGGCAGCAGCAGCAGGGTTAGCAGCAGCAGCTCAGCACAGGGATGCAGAGCAGGGAGAACGCCTCTCCTTCCTGGTGCCTCCCTGCACTGCATCCCTTTGCTGAGCGGCTAGCGCCGGGCCTGTGTGCAGTGTCACTGACACTGCACAGCACTCTCACCTTTTACATTGATTCAGTTAGTCACTCAGTTCTGCCAGCCAGTCACTATTGTTAGCATCAGTGTCCCAACGCGCCATATTACAGGGAAGTAGATGCACTAAATAAACTACAGCTTCCAGCAGCCCTTAGCGCCAAAGCATTCTGGCCCTTAGGGCTGCTGGGAGCTGTAGTTTATTGAGTGCTTCTTCTTCCCTGTAATGCGGCGCGTTGGGACACCGGCGCTAACAATAGTGACTGTGCGAGTCTCTGGGAGAGCCACTGCCAAAGGGAGGGCAGCAGCTTAGCTGCTTCCAGGAGGAGGAGCAGGATAAGCATTACCCACCCATCCCCCACTTATGTACCTCCAGGCCCCACCCGCAGCACCCCCACACACACCCTCCAGCACCCCCTCCAGCACCGTAGCTCGGGAACCCTCTCTCCTACCCGCAGCAACCCCGCACCCGCCCCTCCCGCCGTACCACCGCATCTGCCCCTCTCCTACCCGGGGCACCCCCACAACTGCTCCTCCCCCACCCGCGGCACCCGCGCACCCTCTCTCACCCGCGGCACCACCGCACCAGCCCCTTCCCCACCTGCGGCACCACCGCAACCACCGCTCACCCTCCTGCGGCACCTCCGGATCCCATCCGCGTCTTCCCCGCACCCGCCACTCCCCCAACCAAAGCACCTACTAGGTGATTCATCAGGCCCTGTGTGCGCTGTTCACGCCATTGCAAGGGGTTTCGACCCCTTAACCATTGCACGCCCTTTGTCCGTGCAATATTTAACCACTCACACAATTATGATTGGAGGTAATACTCCATATAATAAAAATATTGCACGCCACAAGGGTGTGCAAGGGTTAAGGGGGCGTAGCCCCTTACGACGGTGTGAAGATCGCCCGCAGGGTGCGATGAATCCCCTAGTTAAGATATATGGGTCTACTGTATGTACTAAGCCTTGGAGAGAGATAGAGTGAATGGATATAAAGTACCAGCCAATCAGCTCCTAGCTGTCATGTTGCAGGCTGTGTTTGAAAAATGACAGGAAGCTGATTGGCTGGTACTTTATCTCCATCCACTTTATCTCTCTCCAAGGCTTAGTACATAGACCCCATAATTCCTAAACTACCAAGGACAATGAGAGGGATTATTAGTTTATGGTTAATATTGGCAGAGAGGGACCCATTTATCATGGATTGCATAATGAATGCGATCTGGGTGGGATCTTACCATCCAGGATCACAATGTGACCCTATCAGGTGAATGTATTACTCAGCACCAGCAGGAGTCCGTCCCACGGTCGCCGGGAGTCCTGCACAACGCACATGCGCGGTTACATGTGACCGCGATGCACTGAGGCCGTTCCGCTTCACCTTCCCGATATAGAAACATATGGGGATGCAGCTGATGGCAGAAATAGAGGGATCGCAGCAGGTATCTCCGATCCTTGCTGCGATCCCTCCTTTATACATTCCAGGGATACTTAATATTTGCAGCTAACCCCTGAAAAACACCCGACATGGGGGGTCATTCCGAGTTGTTCGCTCGCTAGCTGCTTTTAGCAGCTTTGCACACGCTAAGCCGCCGCCTACTGGGAGTGAATCTTAGCTTATCAAAATTGCGAACGAAAGATTAGCAGAATTGCGAATAGACACTTCTTAGCAGTTTCTGAGTAGCTCCAGACTTACTCGGCATCTGCGATCAGTTCAGTCAGTTTCGTTCCTGGTTTGACGTCACAAACACACCCAGCGTTCGCCCAGACACTCCTCCGTTTCTTCAGACACTCCCGCATTTTTCCCAGAAACGGCAGCGTTTTTTCAAACACACCCATAAAACGGCCTGTTTCCGCCCAGAAACAGCCACTTCCTGTCAATCACACTCCGATCTCCAGAACGAAGAAAAAACCTCGTAATGCCGTGAGTAAAATACCTAACTGCATAGCAAATTTACTTGGCGCAGTCGCACTGCGGACATTGCACATGCGCATTAGCGACTAATCGCTCCGTTGCGAAAAAAAAAATAACGAGCGATCAACTCGGAATGACCACCATAGCCACAAATATTGTTTAATACAGATGGAGCCATGCTCATTGAGTGTGGCTGCATCGCAAGCAGGGTGAGCGGCGGGTCTAGGCGCACCTGTGCCTTGGCCCGCCGCTGAGCGTACGGAGATGCTCCCATTCAAAGTGAATGGGGCACGTGCGCATCTACCACGCATCCCATTCGTTCCCATCGATGCGCCTCGCCGGGCGCACCTAGTCGCAGACTGAGTCACGATTAGCATGACTCCATCTGTAAATGGCCTCCTGAATCTCTTGGAGCTCATAAAAGTCTCCTGTGAGAGTTACTGTTATATGTCTTTCTCCGTTATACAGTTGTACAGTCTCCTATGATGACATATTGAGGTGTAGATAGCTGTGGGGCTACACATGTGCCCTTATTCATCCATCCTTCAAACGGGTGTGGGGGTGCGAATTTGCTGCGATTGCAATTATTCTCCAAGGCTTGGGGGGGCATTTACTAAGCAGTGATAAGAGCGGAGAAGTGAGCCAGTGGAGAAGATGTCCATGGGAACCAATCAGCACTGAAGTAACATCTATAATTTGCATACTTTCAAATGATACAGAGCTGCTGATTGGTTGATAGAGCAGCTTCTCTACTGGCTCACTTCTCCGCTCTTATCACTGCTTAGTAAATGTCCCCCTTAGTATAAACTGAAGCAAGAGGTGGTAACAAGGTGCAATTCCACCCTTTATATGCTTCAGCGGATGGGGGAACAGCAAAAAGCCATCCATCTATTTTAGTAAAACTGCTACTGAAACTAAATTAGGCCCATAGGGGGTCATTCCGGGTTGATCGCTCGCTAGCAGTTTTTAGCAGCCGTGCAAACGCTATGCCGCCATTTTAGCTTAGCAGAAGTGCGAACGAAAGGATCGCAGAGCGGCTACAAAATATTTTGTGCAGTTTCAGAGTAGCTCCAGGCCTACTCAGCGCTTGCAATCACTTCAGACCATTCAGTTCCTGATTTGACATCACAAACACGCCCTACGTTCGCTCAGCCATGCCTGCGTTGCAGTGCCAAATATGCTCCCCCAGTGCCAAATATGCCCCCCCCCCCCCCAGTGCCAGGTACACCCCCATCCCCCCCCCCCCCCCACCCCGAGGGAGATTTCATGAGCTGGGTGCTGCGCTGTGAGTTTTGTGAAGTGCCCGTTCGTGAGCTCTGATTGGCTCACGAACGGGCACTTCATTAAACAGACACACCGCTGCCGCCGGAGACCCAGGAGGGACACACAGGAGAAGCGCGCTCCGTGCCCTCTGTGTCCCTCCCAGCAGAAATCAGTGGCCGAGGCTAGGGCGCCCCGCAGCCCTGCGCGCCTCCAAGCGCTCGCAGGGGCTGCGGGGCCCTAGTTACGCCACTGCACAGGGACATAACAGCAAATATACCACAAATTTAGAGTTACAATTTACTGCGGGTGTGGTATGTTAGATAAAATAGACTTAGATCAAGAGTGTCTGTGTCGACCACTATTGGTCGACAGTAAGTAGGTCAACACGGTTTCTAGGTCGACAGGCACTCTAGGTTGACATGTACTAGGTCGACATGAAAAAAAGTCGACATGAGTTTTTTAAAAAAAAATTGGTGTTATTTTCTTCGTAGAGTAACGGGGAACTCCAATTAGTGCACCGCATCCCCTCGCACTTCGCAGGTTACCGTTCCCAACTGTAGTCCAGATCGTAAAAGTATCGTTAGTTAGATTGTAAAATCTGAAAAAGTAAATAAAAAAACTAAAAAAAAAAAAACTCATGTCGACCTAGTAACCAGATCCCAGTTACTGCTACCTTGATATTTATCTTCTTCCCTGAATATGGGTGATAAAGGAGTCCCCTGGAACTAGAAAATTGCATGTAGTGCAACCGCATTTGTAGCATTCCTTTTCTTTGTTTTAAAAAATGTGATGCTTCTGGGACTTTCTTAGAAATGTACAATAGTCGAGGGGGAGACAACCAGTCTAGCAAGACTATGCACAGGTCTTCGATAGTATTGATATGTATTAATTACGTGTGAACCAACCAATAGGGAAAATATTTTAGTTGTGTAAGCACCAAACATATGATAGATCAGGTTGGAGGTGCGCCCCTAAGCAGAGTATAATGGGGGTCATTCCGAGTTGATTGCTAGCTGCATTCGTTCGCTGTGCAGCGATGAGGCAAAAAATAGGATTTTAATACCTAACGTTAAATCCTTTTCTCTTAGTCCGTAGAGGATGCTGGGGATGCTTCATAGACCATGGGGTATAGACGGGATCCGCAGGAGACATGGGCACTTTAAGACTTTAAATGGGTGTGAACTGGCTCCTCCCTCTATGCCCCTCCTCCAGACTCCAGTTATAGGAACTGTGCCCAGGGAGACGGACATTTCGAGGAAAGAATTTATCGCTAAACCATGGTGAGCGTCTTACCAGCTCACACCTCAAGCACGTCGCAGAACGTGGCATTCAATAGAACAACAGCCGACGGCATGAAAAAAATTGCAGCAACATGCTGACATAAACTGTAACACAACCTGTGTGCAAACACAACCAATAACAGCATAACGCATGCTACGGCATGAATAACGTCAGTAACAGGCTGTCTTAAACGCAACACAACATGTGTGTAACCATAACCAATCACTGCAGATACAGTACGCACTGGGATGGGCGCTCAGCATCCTCTACGGACTGAGAGAAAAGGATTTACCGGAAGGTATTAAAATCCTATTTTCTCGTACGTCCTAGAGGATGCTGGGGCTGCTTCAAGAACCATGGGGTTTATACCAAAGCTCTAGAACGGACGGGAGAGTGCGGAAGACTCTACAGCACCAATTCACCAAACAAGAGGTCCTCATTAGCCAGGATATCAAACTTGTAAAACTTCGCAAAAGTGTTTGAACCTGACCAAGCAGCTGCTTGGCAAAACTGCAATGCCAAGACTCCTCGGGCCGCCACCCAGGATGAGCCCACCTTTCTGGTAGAATGGGCCAGCACCGATTTCGGTAACGGCAATCCAGCCGTAGAATGAGCATGCTTAATCGTATTACAGATCCAGCGTGCAATAGTCTGCTTGTAAGCAGGCGCCCCAATCTTGTTGGGAGCATACAGGAAAAACAGGTCCTCCATTTTCCTGATCTGAGCCATTCTGGCGACATAAATATTCAATCTCTGACCACATTGAGAGACTTCAATTCCGCCAAGGCGTCAGTAGCCACCGGTACCACAATAAAGGTTGGTTCACGCGAAACGATGAAACCACTTTTGGCAGAAATTTCTGACGCGTTCTCAACTCCGCTCCATCTTCACGGAAAGTTATATCTGCCCCCCCTGCAGTGCACATGGTTTTGCCCAACTGCTAAAAAAAATTCTGCTGCGATCAACTTGGAATTACCCCGATGGTTTTGCCCAACTGCTAACAAAGTTCCTGCTGCGATCAACTCAGAATTACCCCCTATACGTTCTTATTCTTAATGTGTATGAAACATGTATTGAATGCCGATGTTGTGGATCTAATCAGGAAACATCATGGTCGACATACGAAATAGTATTCACGTCGATATCAGGGAGTAGTAACTGCGCAAAATAACATTTCTCTATCGTCCTAGTGGATGCTGGGGTTCCTGAAAGGACCATGGGGAATAGCGGCTCCGCAGGAGACAGGGCACAAAAAGTAAAGCTTTAGGATCAGGTGGTGTGTACTGGCTCCTCCCCCTATGACCCTCCTCCAAGCCAGTTAGATTTTTGTGCCCGGCCGAGAAGGGTGCAATCTAGGTGGCTCTCCTAAAGAGCTGCTTAGAAAAGTTTAGCTTAGGTTTTTTATTTTACAGTGAGTCCTGCTGGCAACAGGATCACTGCAACGAGGGACTTAGGGGAGAAGAAGTGAACTCACCTGCGTGCAGGATGGATTGGCTTCTTGGCTACTGGACATTAGCTCCAGAGGGACGATCACAGGTACAGCCTGGATGGTCACCGGAGCCTCGCCGCCGGCCCCCTTGCAGATGCTGAAACGAGAAGAGGTCCAGAATCGGCGGCAGAAGACTCCTCAGTCTTCTAAAGGTAGCGCACAGCACTGCAGCTGTGCGCCATTTTCCTCTCAGCACACTTCACACGGCAGTCACTGAGGGTGCAGGGCGCTGGGAGGGGGGCGCCCTGGGAGGCAATGTAAACCTATTTTTTGGCAAAAAATACCTCACATATAGCCTCCGGGGGCTATATGGAGATATTTAACCCCTGCCAGAATCCACTAAAGAGCGGGAGACGAGCCCGCCGAAAAAGGGGCGGGGCCTATCTCCTCAGCACACAGCGCCATTTTCCTTACACAGCTCCGCTGGTCAGGACGGCTCCCAGGCTCTCCCCTGCACTGCACTACAGAAACAGGGTAAAAAAGAGAGGGGGGGGCAAAATTGTGGCAAAATTATATTATAAAAGCAGCTATACAGGGAGCACTTATTATAAGGCTATCCCTGTCATATATAGCGCTTTTGGTGTGTGCTGGCAAACTCTCCCTCTGTCTCCCCAAAGGGCTAGTGGGGTCCTGTCTTCGTTAAGAGCATTCCCTGTGTGTCTGCTGTGTGTCGGTACGTGTGTGTCGACATGTATGAGGACGATATTGGTGTGGAGGCGGAGCAATTGCCAAATATGGGGATGTCACCTCCTAGGGGGTCGACACCAGAATGGATGCCTTTATTTATGGAATTACGGGATAGTGTCAACACGCTAAAGCAGTCGTTTGACGACATGAGACGGCCGGACAATCAATTAGTGCCTGTCCAGGCGCCTCAAACACCGTCAGGGGCTGTAAAACGCCCTTTGCCTCAGTCGGTCGACACAGACCCAGACACAGGCACTGATTCTAGTGGTGACGGTGACGAATCAACCGTATTTTCCAGTAGGGCCACACGTTATATGATTTTGGCAATGAAGGAGGCGTTACATATAGCTGATACTACAGGTACCACTAAACAGGGTATTATGTGGGGTGTGAAAAAACTACCTATAGTTTTTCCTGAATCAGAAGAATTAAATGAGGTGTGTGATGAAGCGTGGGTTGCCCCCGATAAAAAAATGCTAATTTCAAAGAAGTTATTGGCTTTATACCCTTTCCCGCCAGAGGTTAGGGCGCGCTGGGAAACACCTCCTAGGGTGGACAAGGCGCTCACACGCTTATCAAAACAAGTGGCGTTACCCTCTCCTGAGACGGCCGCACTTAAAGATCCAGCAGATAGGAGGATGGAAAATATCCAAAAAAGTATATACACACATACAGGTGTTATACTACGACCAGCTATAGCGACAGCCTGGATGTGCAGTGCTGGGGTAGCTTGGTCAGAGTCCCTGATTGAAAATATTGATACCCTGGATAGGGACAATGTTTTACTGTCTTTAGAGCAAATAAAGGATGCATTTCTTTATATGCGTGATGCACAGAGGGATATCTGCACACTGGCATCACGGGTAAGTGCTATGTCCATTTCGGCCAGAAGAAGTTTATGGACGCGACAGTGGTCAGGCGATGCGGACTCAAAACGGCATATGGAAGTTTTGCCGTATAAAGGGGAGGAGTTATTTGGAGTCGGTCTATCGGATTTGGTGGCCACGGCTACAGCCGGGAAATCCACCTTTTTACCTCAAGTCACTCCCCAACAGAAAAAGACACAGACTTTTCAACCGCAGCCCTTTCGTTCCTTTAAAAACAAGAGAGCAAAGGGATATTCATATCTGCCACGAGGCAGAGGAAGGGGGAAGAGACAGCAACAGGCAGCTCCTTCCCAGGAACAGAAGCCCTCCCCCGCTTCTACAAAAGCCTCAGCATGACGCTGGGGCTTCTCAAGCGGACTCGGGGGCGGTGGGGGGTCGTCTCAAGAATTTCAGCGCGCAGTGGGCTCACTCGCAGGTAGATCCCTGGATCCTGCAGATAATATCTCAGGGGTACAGGTTAGAACTAGAGACGAATCCACCTCGCCGTTTCCTGAAGTCTGCTTTACCAACGTCCCCCTCCGACAGGGTGACGGTCTTGGAAGCCATTCACAAGCTGTACTCTCAGCAGGTGATAGTCAAGGTACCTCTTTTACAACAAGGAAAGGGGTATTATTCCACTCTATTTGTGGTACCGAAGCCGGATGGCTCGGTAAGACCTATTCTAAATCTGAAGTCCTTGAACCTGTACATAAAGAAGTTCAAGTTCAAGATGGAGTCACTCAGAGCAGTGATAGCGAACCTAGAAGAAGGGGACTTTATGGTATCCTTGGACATCAAGGATGCGTATCTCCACGTTCCAATTTACCCCTCACACCAGGGGTACCTCAGGTTCGTCGTACAGAACTGTCACTATCAGTTTCAGACGCTGCCGTTCGGATTGTCCACGGCACCTCGGGTCTTTACCAAGGTAATGGCCGAGATGATGATTCTTCTTCGAAGAAAAGGCGTATTAATTATCCCATACTTGGACGATCTCCTAATAAGGGCAAGGTCCAGAGAACAGCTAGAGATGGGATTAGCACTGTCTCAAGAAGTGCTAAAACAGCACGGGTGGATTCTGAATATTCCAAAATCCCAGTTAATTCCGACAACACGGCTGTTGTTCCTAGGGATGATTCTGGACACGGTTCAGAAAAAGGTTTTTCTCCCGGAGGAAAAAGCCAAGGAGTTATCCGAGCTTGTCAGGAACCTCCTAAAACCAGGAAAGGTGTCTGTACATCAATGCACAAGAGTCCTGGGAAAAATGGTGGCTTCTTACGAAGCAATTCCATTCGGCAGATTCCATGCAAGAATTTTCCAGAGGGATCTGTTGGACAAATGGTCAGGGTCGCATCTTCAGATGCACCAGCGGATAACCCTGTCTCCAAGGACAAGGGTATCTCTTCTGTGGTGGCTACAGAGTGCTCATCTATTGGAGGGCCGCAGATTCGGCATACAGGATTGGATCCTGGTGACCACGGACGCCAGCCTGAGAGGCTGGGGAGCAGTCACACAAGGAAGAAACTTCCAGGGAGTGTGGACGAGCCTGGAAACGTCTCTTCACATAAACATTCTGGAACTAAGAGCAATCTACAATGCTCTAAGCCAGGCAGAACCTCTGCTTCAGGGAAAGCCGGTGTTGATCCAGTCGGACAACATCACGGCAGTCGCCCATGTGAACAGACAGGGCGGCACAAGAAGCAGGAGTGCAATGGCAGAAGCTGCAAGGATTCTTCGCTGGGCGGAAAATCATGTGATAGCACTGTCAGCAGTGTTCATCCCGGGAGTGGACAACTGGGAAGCAGACTTCCTCAGCAGACACGACCTTCACCCGGGAGAGTGGGGACTTCATCCAGAAGTTTTCCACATGCTGGTAACCCGTTGGGAAAGACCAATGGTGGACATGATGGCGTCTCGCCTCAACAAAAAACTGGACAGGTATTGCGCCAGGTCAAGAGATCCGCAGGCAATAGCTGTGGACGCGCTGGTAACGCCTTGGGTGTACCAGTCAGTATATGTGTTTCCTCCTCTGCCTCTCATACCAAAAGTATTGAGAATTATACGGCAAAGAGGCGTAAGAACGATACTAGTGGTTCCGGATTGGCCAAGAAGAACTTGGTACCCGGAACTTCAAGAGATGATCACGGAAGATCCGTGGCCTCTACCTCTGAGAAGGGACTTGCTTCAGCAGGGTCCCTGTCTGTTTCAAGACTTACCGCGGCTGCGTTTGACGGCATGGCGGTTGAACGCCGGATCCTAAAGGAAAAAGGCATGCCGGAAGAAGTCATTCCTACTTTGATTAAAGCACGGAAGGAAGTAACCGCGCAACATTATCACCGCATTTGGCGAAAATATGTTGCGTGGTGCGAGGATCGGAGTGCTCCGACGGAGGAATTTCAACTGGGTCGATTCCTAAATTTCCTGCAATCAGGATTGTCTATGGGTCTCAAATTGGGATCTATTAAGGTTCAAATTTCGGCCCTGTCGATTTTCTTCCAGAAAGAATTGGCTTCAGTTCCTGAAGTCCAGACTTTTGTTAAGGGAGTGCTGCATATACAGCCTCCTGTGGTGCCCCCAGTGGCACCGTGGGATCTCAATGTTGTTTTGGACTTTCTCAAATCTCATTGGTTTGAACCACTAAATAAGGTGGATTTGAAATATCTCACATGGAAAGTGACCATGCTACTAGCCCTGGCTTCGGCCAGGAGAGTGTCAGAACTGGCAGCTTTATCTTACAAAAGCCCATATCTGATTTTCCATTCGGACAGGGCAGAACTGCGGACTCGTCCGCATTTTCTCCCTAAGGTGGTGTCAGCTTTTCATCTGAACCAGCCTATTGTAGTGCCTGCGGCTACAAGTGACTTGGAGGACTCCAAGTTACTGGATGTTGTTAGAGCATTGAAAATATATATTGCAAGGACAGCTGGAGTCAGAAAATCTGACTCGTTGTTTATATTGTATGCACCCAACAAGATGGGTGCTCCTGCGTCTAAGCAGACGATTGCTCGTTGGATCTGTAGCACAATCCAACTTGCACACTCTGTGGCAGGCCTGCCACAGCCTAAATCTGTAAAGGCCCACTCCACAAGGAAGGTGGGTTCATCTTGGGCGGCTGCCCGAGGGGTCTCGGCATTACAACTTTGCCGAGCAGCTACGTGGTCAGGGGAGAACACGTTTGTAAAATTTTACAAATTTGATACTCTGGCTAAGGAGGACCTGGAGTTCTCTCATTCGGTGCTGCAGAGTCATCCGCACTCTCCCGCCCGTTTGGGAGCTTTGGTATAATCCCCATGGTCCTTTCAGGAACCCCAGCATCCACTAGGACGATAGAGAAAATAAGAATTTACTTACCGATAATTCTATTTCTCGGAGTCCGTAGTGGATGCTGGGCGCCCATCCCAAGTGCGGATTGTCTGCAATACTTGTACATAGTTATTGTTAACTAAATCGGGTTATTGTTGTTGTGAGCCATCTTTTCAGAGGCTCCTTCGTTGTTATCATACTGTTAACTGGGTTTATATCACAAGTTGTACAGTGTGATTGGTGTGGCTGGTATGAGTCTTACCCGGGATTCATAAATCCTTCCTTATTGTGTACGCTCGTCCGGGCACAGTACCTAGCTGAGGCTTGGAGGAGGGTCATGGGGGGAGGAGCCAGTGCACACCACCTGATCGTAAAGCTTTACTTTTGTGCCCTGTCTCCTGCGGAGCCGCTATTCCCCATGGTCCTTTCAGGAACCCCAGCATCCACTACGGACTCCGAGAAATAGAATTATCGGTAAGTAAATTCTTATTTTTTGCGAACCTGAGGGGTCTGAGGGAAATATATTATTAATATTACACCCTCTACCAAAATTACTACGTCTGTGTTCGAGCCACAGAACAATGCAACCGTACCATACATATATATACATACAGGTATAGCTTTCTGAAATGCATCACATTATCATGTCAATTTTTACCCAGTCAGATTTGTTGGTGCCGACAGGGTCACCCCCACACGTCTGTGTCTCCCATATAGTTTTCTCTTTGGAAAAGCATCTATTGACATGTTGACACTTATTTACATGAACGAAGTACCATCAGGAGTTGGCGGTGCCGACAGAGACATTCCCATAGCCTTTTGTGGCAGAGCACTCAGCCTCAGACATGCCGACTATAAGGTATTGAACCCAGTACTTTCTGTCAGGGAAACACAGAAGACGTTTACCAGCTCTATTTACACTAGGGGTGGGCAACATGCGGCCCGCGGGCCGGATGCGGCCCGCGGACCGATCGTGACTGGCCCGCTGTGCCCCACCAGAGTGCAATGACAAGCAGCCCGACAGGCCGCTTGTCATTGCACTGCTCTCAGACGCGGCGCCGCTGAGGAAATCCCGGTCACGTCACAGGGTCAGCTGACCGGGATTTCCTCTGTTACCATGCGCGCGCTGGGCGGCACGGGGGGCAAGCACTGCAGTGAGCAGGAGCGGCGGCTGAGTGAGGAGAAGAAGCGGTGGCCAGCGAGCGGATGCAGGAGAGGCCACATCAGCAGCGACTCCAGGTGGCAGCAGCGGTAGCAGCGGCAGCAGCGCGGATCATCGGACAGTGGGGATCGTCTGCCACTGTGACAAACAGGTAAACCCCCTGTCCAGCCAGCCCCTGGATCAGCGCTTCAGCTGCCATATAGGTTTAGGGGTGGGGAGGGAGGGGAGTTAAAAACTGCAATATGGGTTTAGGGGAGGGGGGGAGGAAGAAGGGACTGTCTGCCATAATATGTAAAAAAAGTGGGACGCTGTCTGCCGTAATGTGTAAAAAGGGGGACGATGTCTGCCGAAATGTGTAAAAAGGGGGACGATGTCTGCCGTAATGTATAAAAAGGGGGACGATGTCTGCCGTAATGTATAAAAAGGGGGACGATGTCTGCCGTAATGTGTAAAAAGGGGGACGATGTCTGCCGTAATGTGTAAAAAGGGGGACGATGTCTGCCGTAATGTATAAAAAGGGGGACGATGTCTGCCGTAATGTGTAAAAAGGGGGACGATGTCTGCCGTAATGTGTAAAAAGGGGGACGATGTCTGCCGTAATGTGTAAAAAGGGGGACGATGTCTGCCGTAATGTGTAAAAACGGGGGACAATGGGGTATATTTACTAACATTCGTAATTTTCGGAAAAAGGTCAAAGTTCAATCACGAATGACATCGAAAGTGTAAAACTGCAACTTTTTGAATTTATTAGGACTAATTTACTAAGCTGCCCTGCGGTTGACCGAAAGTGACCTCACCGCTGAGCAGAAAGTTCCCACCATTGGTTACAATGGAGCGCATAGGCGCTACATTGTAACACTGCCGTGTGCCGCCTGTCAGTCAGTACAGGAGCACACAGCCGATCAGGAGGGTGCTACAACGTGGCGCTCCCTGATTGGCTGAAGAAACCCACTTAAACAGAAGTCAGAGTGGGTTTCTGGCAGTCGGGGAAAGGGGACCCATGTGCAAACATGGGTCCCCTTTCAGTGCGTGGCTCGGGTGTCCGTTTTTTTATTTTATTCAAGTACGTGGATTACAAATGGATGCTACGAGGAGCCTGGGACCCTGGAGCTGGTGAGTATAATTTATTCAACAGGTACCCCTTGGATTCTACTGGAGAAGAGGACCGACCTGCGTGGGGCCATAGGTAAGTATGTTTGTATGTTTGTGTGGATGTATGTAATAAATCTTTACTTTCAAGGTGTGTGTGTCTTGTCTTTTTTTGGGTATTTTTTTAGTAGTAGTACTACAGGTACCAGCGGGCCCATTTTACCGCCGCATGCTGGTACTTGTGGTTCTCCAAGTACCAGCATGCGGGGGAGGCTTGCTGGGCCTTGTAGTACTGCTACTAAAAACAATATCTTTTCATTTTCACAAAAGGCTATCAGCCCCCCATCCGCAGCCAATTGGATGGGGACGACAACCTCGGGCTTCACCCCTGGCCCTTGGGTGGCTGGGGGGGGGGACCCCTTGATTGAAGGGGTCCCCACTCCCCCAGGGTACCCCGGCCAGGGGTGACTAGTTGGATTTTTGATGCCACGGCCGCAGGGCACTATATAAAAGTGACCCCCGGCTGTGGCATTATCTGTCCAGCTAGTGGAGCCCGGTGCTGGTTTTAGAAATACGGGGGACCCCTACTCTTTTTGTCCCCCGTATTTTTGGAACCAGGACCAGGCGCAGAGCCCGATGCTGGTTGCTTAAATATGGGGGAACCCCTGTCATTTCCCCCCCCATTATTTCTGCAACCAGGGTCGGCTCAAAGAGCCCGAGGCTGGTTATGCTTAGGAGGGGGGACCCCACGCATTTTTTTTTCTGAAAATAACCACTTTCCCACCCCTTCAAACTGATATACATGCACGGATCTCATGGATCCGTGCATGCCTATCCAATCACGGGAAAAAAGAGCAGGTCTGTTTTTTTTTAGCACTTTTTTACGAGTTGTAATTTTTCACGGCAGTGTTTGTTTTTTTTTTTTGCTTTGCACTTCTTAGTAAATTACCAAGATTCATAGTTAAACAGCCGCGTTTTGACCGATGGTGTATTCATTCGTAATTTTTTTCTTGGACTTCCAAAAAATTACGAATGCCCTCATCACTGCCGTGATTTGAGTTTAGTAAATTACCGAGATGACACTTTGAAGAAAAAACGGCATCTCGGTCAAAATCGGGACCTTAGTAAATATACCCTATTGTCTGCCGTAATGTGTAAAAAGGGGGACAATGTCTGCCGTAATGTGTAATGTGTAAAAAGGGGGACGCTGTCTGCTGTAATGTGTAAAAAGGGGACGCTGTCTGCTGTAATGTGTAAAAAGGGGACGATGTCTTCCGTAATGTGTAAAAAGGGGGACGCTATCTGCCGTAATGTGTAAAAAAAAGGGCACGCTGTCTGCCGTAATGTGTAAAAAGGGGACTCTTTTTGAGTATTTTGTGTGTGGCCCTCGAATATTCGCTGGAAGTGTTAAGCGGCCCCCCAGCTGAAATAATTGCCCACCCCTGATTTACACCATACTCATTATATATTGTGCTTTATTTTTAACATATATTGGACTAAACAACTGTGCCTCCCCCCCCCCTCGTTTTTCACTGTGACCTGTTCATCAGTGTTTTGGCAGGGCCAGTGTCTCTGAGGAGAAAATGGCGCTGGTTAGAGCTGTGAGGGCTAAGCCACGCCCCCTTAATGGCGCGCTTCAGCCCCGCTATTTTCTATATATTTATACTGGCGGGGGTCTGTATTTAGTGCCCAGGCACTCAATATCTCTCTTGCCAGTCTCTCTCTGAGGTATACATGCTGCCCAGGGCGCCCCCCTGCGCTCTGCACCCTTATAGAGCCACTTGTATGTGGGAGCAATGGCGCGCAGCGAACCCGCTGCGCGGTACCTCAGAGACAGTAGAGTCTTCTGCCGTCACTGAAGTCTTCTGTTCTTCTTTTACTCACCCGTCTTCTTTCTTCTGGCTCTGCAAGGGGGGTGACGGCGCGGCTCCGGGAACGAGCAGCTAGGCGTACCAAGTGATCAGACCCTCTGGAGCTAATGGTGTCCAGTAGCCTAAGAAGCAGAGCCTTGAAACTCACAGAAGTAGGTCTGTTTCTCTTCCCTCAGTCCCACGATGCAGGGAGCCTGTTGCCAGCAGTGCTCCCTGAAAATAATAAACCTTACATAAAGTCTTTTTCTGAGAAACTCTGGAGAGCTCCTCAGTGTGTGACCAGTCTCTCTGGGCACAATTCTAAACTGGAGTCTGGAGGAGGGGCATAGAGGGAGGAGCCAATTCACACCCATTCAAAGTCTTAAAGTGCCCATGTCTCCTGCGGATCCCGTCTATACCCCATGGTTCTTGAAGCATCCCCAGCATCCTCTAGGACGAATGAGAAAACGGCACTTCTGCGCATGCATATGCAGAGCAATGCGCACGCGCAAAGTACTATTGCAATGAACGGTGTAGTTTCACACAGGGTCTAGCGAAGCTTTTCAGTCGCACTGCTGACCGCAGAGTGATTGACATGAAGTGGGCGTTTCTGGGTGGCAACTAACCGTTTTCAGGGAGTGTTCGAAAAAACGCAGGCGTGCCAGGAAAAACGCAGGCGTGGCTGGGCGAACGCAGGGCGTGTTCGTGACGTCAAAACAGGAACTGAACAGTCTAAACTGATCGCAAGTGCTGAGTAAGTATGGAGCGACTCTGAAACTGCACAAAAAAAGTTTGCCGCCGCTCTGCGATCCTTCCGTTCGCACTTCTGCTAAGCTAAAATACACTGTGGGAGGCGGCATAGCGTTTGCACGGCTGCAAAAAACTGCTAGCGAGCGATTAACTCGGAATGACCACCAATGTGTATTTATGGGGTTAGGAGATAACAACTTAACAGCTAAAGAAGGCTTAGTGGTGAATAAAACGTAACATTTATACCCCTTTTCCACTTAAAGCACGGGTCGCAGCCGTGTCGCCTGACACGGCTGCGACCCGTGCTACAGCCCCCTAATGACAGCGCTCACCAACCCGGCATATTGCCGGGTTGGTGACGCTGCTAGTGACGCGGCAGGGGCGGCGCTGGGAGACATGATCTCCCAGCGCCGCCCACCCTATACACAGTGAACGGGAGCCGTGTCGCCTCAACACGGCACCCGTTCACACACTAGACAGCTATCCGGGTTGAACACGTGTTCAACCCGGCTAGCTACCCGGGTAGGATTCCCGAATCTCTTGATCCGGAAATTTGCCGGGGAACCCTTTTCCACTAGGGCAAAACACGGGTAAATGCGCGCCCCCGCACATTTACCCGTGTTTTTAAGAGCTAGTGGAAAAGCGGTATTATTCATATAAAGTATATTCCTTTTTTTTTTTATACAAAATTTCTTTTGGTTTAAAAAAAAAGTTAATATACTAACCCTCTATTATAGGGCAATATTAATATCTGTATATTATCATTTACTCCCAGGCTGACAATTACATGTTATGCCTGTTTATGAATTATATGAATAAAAGTTACGTTTTAACTTATTCACCAAATCATACCAAAAGAGTGAACCACACACAGCTGTTAACCCACTAGTGGTTTCTCCTAACCCCATAAATACACTTTCTTAGAAATGTCTGTTTTTACTACTAGGCTCCTGATATTAGCACTACGGATGTAACTAGGCATTCATTTAGTATTTTTAAACATCCATAGGTCGGGGTCAGATTGTATAATCGGCCACATTTCCTTGGCTCGTTTGCTCGTATAAGTACTAGCTGTGTTGTACTGGTTGACCCAGGGGAGAGTGTTATCTAATGACTTGATTTCTTTAGCTTGTAATAACAGGGTATCTCTTGGTTTACTAGTGGCTTTTTTTACGGGCTTGTTCCAGCAATGTAGGGTACCACCTATCTAGGAACTTAAGCATCATCTCATCTAACTGGTGATCTCGAATTATTGGATCACTATTAACCCTACAGACATGTAGCATCTGTGAATACGGTAAGCCACAAATCGTTGCCCTAGGGTGGAAGCTGTCATATCTAAGTATAGTGTTACAGTCAGTTTCTTTGGTGTATAATGAGCTACAGATCTGTTCCTTTGATATGGTGATACGCACATCAAGAAAGTGAACTTCCTGGTCATTCATGACCATAGTGACTTTCACGGGACTGCTGGAATTATTTATTATCTGATGATATTGTGTCCCTCAACAATTGTAGCGGTCCTGTCCACAACATGAGCAAATCGTCTATATATCTTAAATAGACAAACATGTATTGTGCTGATTCAGGATTACCCAACAGTAAATCCTTCTCCACCTCCCACATAAATGTATTTGTGAACGACGGGGCCGGACAGGACCCCATCGCACATCCATTTAATTGTATAAAGAAACAACTGTCATGCACAAAATAATTATAAATTATAATAATGCCATAAAAAAAATTAACCGCCGGACCCTGATACTGGGGGTTATTGGTATCCCCCCGTTATCAGGGTGCAGAAGTGAGGGACCCGAAATTAGAGCGGCGGTGTGACGGGGACGACTGGAGGGGCGCTGGAACAGGTATTTGTTCTTTGTGTTTGTCACTGCACTGTGTTGTTGTCCTGATGACGGGGTACTAGAGCCCGGAAACGTTGACTTATGGAATAAAATTTGCCCTGTTTTTACACTGAATTTCAAGTCTCTCGACTGCCGCCTTGTTCTACTGCATGATATATCTCCTATATAATAGCCCAGATCTGTGACTTTGTGCTTCATTTGCTAATGCTGGGCGGAGTCACAACACTGGGCGGAGTTAGTCAAATGAGTCACAGATCTGGGCAAATCTATAGACTAGGAGCAGAAGCAGATGGTATGGGCATGTCACAGGCAGGGGTGCATACCTCCCAGCTTTCTTCAGGCAGAAGGAGGGACACACGCACGGTGAAAAGGGGGCGTGGCCAACGAAAAGAGGCGTGGCTTCGCGGGGGCACCCACGATCGTGAGCCACGCCCCCGTTTTCGTCAGTGAGGGGGCATGCCCAGCGCTCTGTGAGCTGCTGGCATGCCGCCAGGGGTGGATTATGAGTCCGGGGGGCCCAGGGCACTTGAGACAGGGGGGCCTATCTCATTGCTGTGCCTGCTGTGGGTTTGGGGGCGTGGCCTAATCGCGGACACGTGGCCACGCCCCCTTATGCAAATTCCGGGAATTGTTGGTTGTTTTTTTATGGGATTTTGGCCCCTCAGCTAGGGGTAAAACCAGAGGGGGTGGTCGCTCCCCCCTACACACCCGCACAGGCAGAAGAAAGCAGGGAGGCTGCAACACCACAGACCTGCCAACACGCAGCAGCGTGTGCTGACTGTAGCACAATGCTGCTGCTGGCAGGACGGGGGAGCTTCAGAGCTGGGACAGAGCTACTCCAGCTGGGGGGCCCCCTAAAACTGTGAGGCCCGGGGTACGTACCCCCTGGGCCCCCCCCTTAATCCGACTCTGCTGCCGCCCCCCCCCCTTAATCCGTACCCCCTGATGCCCCCTCTCCCTCTACTAAATAGTCTATTCACCGCTTCTCTGCTAAGCAGAACAGCGAGTACAGGAGCTTCCCAACTGCCCCCCCCCCCCAAACACCGCAGGACACTGCGGCCCGCTGGTGGGACAGTGGGACAGACCCCCCAAAATGGGACTGTCCCGTGAAAATCGGGACAGTTGGGAGGTATGGGGGTGTGTGAGGGGGTATGCTGTACAGACAGACGGGCACCGGCTCACTGTGTGCTTGACCCCCCCACATCAGCATACTCAGCAGGGGCTCTCTGGCGCGGAGGAGCGTCACTTTCTAGCACACTCTGCGCTTCTTAGCTGCAGTTTTGTGGGGTACCTGCCGCTGTGCAGGTTCCGTACTGCCTCTGTTATCTCCAGCCCCGGCAACCCCACCGCTAGCTGCTGCGCTGCCACCCGCAGTGAGGTGCACCCAGCTACTTCACACACTTTAGCCGGCGGGTAGCGCTGCAGAAGTCCGCGCTGCTTGCAGGCTCCGACCTCCTCCTCCCTCCAGCCGCAGCGTCTCCTGGGGGCTAACCAGTCACTCCCAGTCTCCCCTTACCACAGCGCCCGGCAGCCGCGAGGACCGCGCCGCGTGCATGCTATGACCCCTCCTCCCTCCAGCTGCAGCGTCTCCTGGGGGCTAACCAGTCACTCCCAGTCTCCCCTTACCACAGTGCCTGGCAGCCGCGCAAGGTCCGCGGTATGTGACTGAGGAGGGGGGGGGATGCGGATGGGCAGAGGAAACAGGACTCCAGCCTGAGAGAGTCAGCCATGCCAAGTCTCCACCAGCAGCAGATCCTAACAGGTTGGAGTGGAACAGCAGCAGCCAGCAGCAGTGACTCCGGTAAGACACATCTGTCTGTCACCACTGTTCTGTCCCTAATACCAATCTCTCCCGTGCCCTGTGTTCTGTCATGTCCCTGTCACCCCTGGCCTTGCCCTGTCACCCTTATCCTGGCCCTGTCACCCTTATCCTGGCCCTGTTACCCTTATCCTGGCCCTGTTACCCTTATCCTGGCCCTGTCACCCCTGGCCTTGCCCTGTCACCCCTGGCCTTGCCCTGTCACCCTTATCCTGGCCCTGTCACCCTTATCCTGGCCCTGTTACCCTTATCCTGGCCCTGTTACCCTTATCCTGGCCCTGTCACCCCTGGCCTTGCCCTGTCACCCCTGGCCTTGCCCTGTCACCCTTATCCTGGCCCTGTCACCCTTATCCTGGCCCTGTTACCCCTATCCTGGCCCTGTCACCCCTGGCCTTGCCCTGTCACCCCTATCCTGGCCCTGTCACCCCTGTGCTTGCCCTGTCAACCCTATCCTGGCCCTGTCACCTCTGTCCTGGTCCTGCCGGCCCTACCCTGGCCCTGTCACCCCTATCCTGTCCCTATAAAAACAGACACTATCTGCGCAAGTCCCCTTAGTATAAATGCATGTTAATTTCGAAAAGAAAATAGAGAAAGGAGTGGGATATAGTTGGGATGGGATGTAGCTGGAAAGATTTTGGAAATGGTGCAAGCCAACAGGTAGACTAGTACCCTTACTAGTATGAACTGAATCAGAAATAGAAAAATAGAAAAATACCTTGGCGCACCAGGGGTTAAAGAAAAGAGTACCAGAAGGGAATGGTCAGACTAATTTGAATTAGAATTTATTTATGCATTAAGACACATTTGACATATTTATAAAATCATATAAAAGTTAAAACAAGTTATCTTTGCATAACCTATTAAGTACAACAATAAAATGATTATGGCAACTTGATGTCTTTCGCCAATAATTGTATCAATGTGCCAATACTTATAGTTATAATTTCATATTCGTCCCAAAAAGCATAGGGCACAGGAAAAATAAAAGGTCCCGAAATCTGTTTATCCCACACGGGTGACACTAAATGTCTTTTATAAAGGCAGTCTTTAAATGATAGGGACTTCCCTATAAAGACATACAGCCGTGTGTGACCTTGTCCCAGCAGCTCAATTTGAATAGCTGATGGACTTTTTGGGATGGTCACTGAACTTAAATGTCTAGGTGGCTCCCAGCCCTCCTCTTTCCTACACACCTCAAGTGTGTGAGCTGGTGCTCGTAAGATGACAGTACCTGTGGATGAGCAATGTCCAGAGTCCTCCGTGCCTTCCTCTCCCGGGTCCGGATCTCGTGGACCTCCGGTGAAGCCGGGCAGCCGATTCCCAGAGCTACGATACGGCTTGTACCGTCTGGCCCACAAGCGTGGAACGCAGGCCAGTCGCTTCCGGTTTCGCGGCTTCCGACTTCCGGGATAGCGAGTCGTCAACGGGTCAGTTGAAGTTAGAATTGAACTCCTATTCCTTCGTTCAGCATGCAGTGATCCAACGCGTTTCTCCCATACAGGGCTTCGTCAGGGATAAGTGGCATGCTGCAAAGGGAGAAATTAAAATTTCAATTATATAAGAATCATATTCTTTTCCTTTCATTGTTTTTCCTCTGGTCAGACTGATTTTTTAAAATAATGGCTAATGGATTTTTGATTCGATCATGAATTCATATGATTCTTATATAATTGAAATTTTAATTTGTCCACCTTTTTAATGAAATTGCAAATCATTTAATGAAATGACAAAATTACTCCTGTAAGGAAGGAGTTAATGCACACACAATGGGACCACTACAGGTGAGACCAATTATTGGAATACACCAGGTATATAAGGCTCCCTTTGCAGCATGCCACTTATCCCTGACGTAGCCCTGTATGGGAGAAACGCGTTGGATCACTGCATGCTGAACGAAGGAATAGGAGTTCAATTCTAATTTCAACTGACCCGTTGACGACTCGCTATCCCGGAAGTCGGAAGCCGCGAAACCGGAAGCGACTGGCCTGCGTTCCACGCTTGCGGGCCAGACGGTACAAGCCGTATCGTAGCTCTGGGAATCGGCTGCCCGGCTTCACCGGAGGTCCACGAGATCCGGACCCGGGAGAGGAAGGCACGGAGGACTCTGGACATTGCTCATCCACAGGTACTGTCATCTTACGAGCACCAGCTCACACACTTGCGGTGTGTAGGAAAGAGGAGGGCTGGGAGCCACCTAGACATTTAAGTTCAGTGACCATCCCAAAAAGTCCATCAGCTATTCAAATTGAGCTGCTGGGACAAGGTCACACACGGCTGTATGTCTTTATAGGGAAGTCCCTATCATTTAAAGACTGCCTTTATAAAAGACATTTAGTGTCACCCGTGTGGGATAAACAGATTTCGGGACCTTTTATTTTTCCTGTGCCCTATGCTTTTTGGGACGAATATGAAATTATAACTATAAGTATTGGCACATTGATACAATTATTGGCGAAAGACATCAAGTTGCCATAATCATTTTATTGTTGTACTTAATAGGTTATGCAAAGATAACTTGTTTTAACTTTTATATGATTTTATAAATATGTCAAATGTGTCTTAATGCATAAATAAATTCTAATTCAAATTAGTCTGACCATTCCCTTCTGGTACTCTTTTCTTTAACCCCTGGTGCGCCAAGGTATTTTTCTATTTTTCTATTCCTATCCTGTCCCTGTCATATCTGTCCTGGCCGTGTCGCCCCTGTCCTGGCCCACCCCTCCACCCGCAGCATCTACAGACACCCTCCCCCATCCGCAGCCCCCCCCCGCACCCGCTTCATTCTGTACATCATGCCCTGCAGGTACTGTTCACGCCGTCGCAAGGGTCTGCGCCTCCTTCACCATCGCACACCCTTTCATTGTGCAATATTTAACCACTAACAAAGGAATGCAGGTAATACTCCATATAACACAAATATTGAACCCCAGAAAGGCATGCAAGGGTTAAGGGGGCGTAGCCCCTTGCGACGGTGTGAAGAGCGCCCGTAGGGCGCGATGAAGCACCTAGTATATATATATATATATACTAGGTGCTTCAAAGAGCTAATGTTATTCACGGCATTGATTCACTGACAGTAATGTATTTGTTAGGCTGGTTGCCATGGACGCGCCTCCCGGCGCCGCCGCGTCACTTCCGGTGAGATGCGGATGACGTCAGTCGGAAGACCGGGACGGCGCGGCCAGCGGCACCGGCCAGAGGGGATGTTCCAGGGTGAGGGTAAGTGGTATTTAAACACATTGTTTGTCACATTGCACTAATCCTGATGAAGGGGGTAACCCCGAAACGTTGATTTGCACGATTACACTATTGCTGCTTTTCAAGACTCCGAGTGCCGCCTCGTTATTTCCTGCTGTTTGTATACCAGGGGTGGTACCCCGGGAGGAGGGCACCTGAGCAAGCCAGTCCCATAACAGGGACAGAGCCGAGTGCCGGAACGGAATTGGTGTATATATATATATATATATATATATATAAAACAACAGCTGTGACCGGCACTCCTACAGCAAAAGATGGATACCCGGGTGCCTTCCCGTGGAACCACAAGGCCCAGCAAACAAAAAATCATGTAATGGGCGACACTCCAATGGATTTTAAGAAATCATACAGCTCACCAAGCCAGCTTAGTTCGAACTAAGCTGGCTTGGTGAGCTGTATGATTTCTTAAAATCCATTGGAGTACCGCCCATTACATGGTTTTTTGGTGTTTTTTTTATATATATATATATATATATATATATATATATAATTTATATATAAATATATATCATATGTCTTTACTTATGTAAGGTTGATGTGTAAAAGTGTCCAGCTGTAAATTACGTCTTATTACTCACATGAGGTCACTGTTTTATTTCCTACATGCAACTTGTGGCCGGAGAGACCAACCAGCCACACGTGTAATGGCGGCTGCGGCACTGAAGGTGTTAACCCTCGTGCCCGGCGCCATATTAAGGGACAATGGGCGCTGGGCGTCACTGTTAAACGTACTTACGGCGCTGGGCGCGGACTGTTTAAAAGTTTGTTTAATGATGTGTTTTAACATGTCATATGTAGTGCTCTATGCACAATTGCAGGAATGCATGTTTAACTGTATTTATTTTATATTCAAGATGTGGTCATCTGTATATTTAAAGACGAAAATGCACTTACTCTTATAGATGTCTGAATAATCATCTCTTATCCTCTGGAAATAGGAAGGGGCATGCTAATGGCCCTGTCCTATCAGAGAGGTGTGAAGGACAATACCTTTTGATGTGTAAGTTCCTTAGAGAGAGATGCTAATCACTGGGTCTATGGGCTTGGAACTTGTTTCATGTACCTGATTTAATTGACATACGAACGACCGATGCAGGAAGGAAGACTGTTTGTTTGTATTGTAGCCTTCCTGTTGTAATCTCAAACACTGGGTTTGCCTGGAGATCTGAATGAGACAGAAACATTGTATTTTGAAGCTATGTGATAAATTTATCAATAGTGAATGTTAATCTGATACCAAACGTCTGTGTCACAGGAAGGAGGATATTGTTTTATTGCACTTATATCCTTGTAAAATGTGATTTATTGGTATTTTGTAAAATAACCTGATTGGTTGGAGAAGACAGGGAGGGCTTACCCCCCTGTGATACTGTGTGGAAAATTGACATAAAAAGGAGACCTGCGTGCCTCCAGATTTGTAGTTATACCATCTTATTCTGCTGAAAACATCTGATTGTATGCTGTTGCCCCTAGCAATAGGGAAGAGTTCTCTTTAGAACTATTGCAAAATAAACATCATTGCCTCAAGAAGACTGCTTCATCTTGTGACCAACAGGGTTAGGCCAAACCTAGCCCCGTCCTCCGGCTGTCCAGGGAAGCACCTAACGTCTCCAAGTTCCGCCTTCCGCCAGCTACCGGTAGAGGCCTAGCAAGTGGCTAGTGGGGATTCGTCAACACCACACAGGTGTGGTAAGGCAGTGCGTCGGCACATACAGAGCAGAACCGTGGTTCCAAACGCCACGGCAGGTTAGGAGTTTGGTGGTGGCAGCGAGAACCCGCCCACAGCGCAGTGGGTGGAGTCAGTAACAGGCGGTTACTGACGGTAAGCGGGAATCCCCTATGTGGTCAGGCCTCGTGTGGCTTGACCTTCCATTCTGTGCGCAGCCAACGGGACGCGAAATCGGCGAGTGCTTTCGTACGGTACCGTCCTGTCACAGAAATTGGTGGCATAGTGGTGGGATATTTCCAGGCGGCTTTTCATCACCCGATTGGAGAAGCCGAGTTACTCAGGAGAGGAGTAACTGCAGCGCAGGAGAACGCACAAGATGGCGGAATTCAGCGGAATGTCCAAGGATGATCTGGAGATCGTATGCCAGGAGAAGGGTGTGGATATCCCTTTCAACGCGTCCAGAAGCGTCATGAAGGCGGTGCTCAGGAGCGTGGAGGAGTCCCATCGGGCGGAGGTGGAAAGCACTGACGGCGTCAGCATCGCAGAGGACGGCCCAACAGTGGACCTTCGTAAGGAACCGGTGAGAACCACAAGCCCCGCCCTCTCTCACAGCAGCAATGTTTCCCAGCAATCCCTAGCAGGGCCAGGATCCCAACGTCCCAGGGGCGGCCCGGATACCCTAGCAGATCGGCTAGCGGAATTGGGGGAAAGGGCAACGGAGCAAGAGCGCTTGATCATCATCCAGATGTGGTGTGATGAGCGGGCACCACAGGCCGTGGTACCCCGGGAGCCGTTGTCAGCTGTTGTACACAGATCGGGACGCATTCAGTTTGCCAAGTTTGCAGACAGTGATGGGGACATTGATGGACATTTGCAAGTTTTTGAAAGGACTTGTAAACTACACGATTTACCCAAGTCGGAGTGGGTGAGACACCTTGTACCCACTCTGCATGGAGAGGCCTTGGAGGCCTATCGAGGAGTGGCGACGGAGGACTGTGGGAACTACGACGAAGTCGTGAAGGCCCTCCTCCAGCGATTCTTCATCACTCCAGAGTCTTACAAGAAGAAGTTCAGAGACTTGCCCAAGAATCCTAGCAGCACCCATGAGCAGTTCGCTAACCAGCTGCGGCAGTATGTGGTGAAGTGGGTGAAGGATTCGGAAGCCACTACATGGTGACGCACTGATCGACCTGATCTGCAGGGAGCAGTTCTACCGCAGGTGCGCCCCAGAAGTGAAGGAGTGGGTGCTAGATCGGGAGCCACCCAGCTTAAAGATGGCTGCCCAGTTAGCAGACAAGTTTGTGGCAATTCGGCCACAGGGGCAGAAGCGCCCAGCCAGCAGCCAGCTCCAAAAGACTGTACCACCAAGGGGACCCCCCTCTTCAGCTCATCACCCCCAAAGACAAGCATCTTCCAACCCGGGTGCTCTTGGCCAGCAACCGCACCGCCGCGTCCCTGCAACTGATCAGAGATCATCGGTGCCACGACTGGAGAAGAAGTGCTACGGCTGTGGGAAAATCGGACATCTGAGGATGAACTGTCCTGCATCCCAAGCACCCCAGACTCGTGCCCCAAATCCGAGTGCTGGAGCCCGGCTCGCTTGTTTGACGAGAGGAGATGAGCCTACAGAGACTGTTCCCCCTCCAGTCAGTCCGATGGAGTGTGGCGAGAGACAGGTGCACTCTGCGGAGAGAGTCACCTGCATGGCCAAACCGCCCCTACACAATATGTGGAGGCACCTGCAGCCGGTCCACGTGGGACCCCTGCAGGGAGAAGGCCTAAGAGACTCTGGGGCCTCAATCACTGTGGTGAGACCCCACCTTATAGATCTTGCTGTAGTATTGCAGGGTCGCATTGCCAAGGTCACCCTGGCAGATGGAATGGAGAGAGCGGTTCCCATGGCAAGAGTCTACCTGGACTGGGGAGCTGGACCAGAGTTGCGAGAAGTTGCCGTCATGGATGGTCTCCCAACTGATGTGGTCCTAGGAAATGATCTGGGTGGTGGGATCGTCACTACGTTTGTTGGCGCCATTCCCCGGAGTCAAGTTCCAAAACCACCGTTGACATCAGCTACTCCAGCACAGCACAGCCCAGAGGAAAAGACTACAGCTGCTAGACAACTGCCAGCACAGCCAACCACAGCATCAACCAGCCCAGAGGAAAAGATTACAGCGGCTAGATCAGTACATCGACCCCGCATGCCTTTTGCCTCTGGTATGCCTACGTCCCCTAGCAAGCAACGCAGAGGATGTCGGTTCCAGCTCGTTTGATCCTGTGGGGGTGCCCAATGATGCTCCTGACCCAAGTGGTTTGCCAACTCCGGCGGTGAGTATGAGAAACCACACTGACTTTTCCATGACTGACCCCTACCAGACTGACCCTAGTAGTCCCCACCTAGATCCCCCTGTAGAGTGTCCCAATTTAGGAGAGATTGAGGGCCACAGGCAGGAGTTTAGGGAGGCTCAACTCTCTGACCCATTCCCGAAAGGCATGAGGCGCCACTCTGGCAGCGGCTTTGACAGGGTTGGGGCGGGAAGTTTGACCTGGCAGGAAGGGTTAAGGTACAGGGTAGACAGGAAAGTGGGAGGGGATAGACCAGATAGGGAATGTGTCCAACTGGTCCCCTCAGGGAACGTTCCTGCGCAACCGGTGTCGGTTGCCAGCAAAACCCCTTTGGACAGTAACCCGGAGACAGACCGTACCCTGAAGTGCCTGACACAGAGCTTACCCTGGTCTGGAATGTCGGATGACGCCCAGACCACATGTAAGGCTGGTGCCATGCGTTGGCAGCCGGGGCACTCCAGCGGTTGTGTTGTCTCTGGGCCTCTGCCCATAGGAGAACCCTTGCAGCAAGTTGCTGTGGACATAGCAGGTCCCCTACCTGTGCACCGTAGATCGGGGAAGACACGCAGCCTCCCTGTAGTGGATGCCACACAGGATCCAGAGGCTGGTGGTCTGGCCGCCATCACTGTGGCACAGGTAGCGGACGAGGAGGAAGGAGTAGGCCTAGGTGACAGGGTAGGTTTCCCGAGTCATAGGTCGACGGAGGATTGGAGGGCAGGTCTGACCGTTAGGGCAGACAGTTGCCAGATAGGCATGACGGAGGTGCAGTGCCTGGGGCACCATGTGGGAGGAGACAGGGGTAGGCCCAAACCAGAGGGGGTGGAGGCAACCAGAGGCTGTCCCCGGCCCACATCACCCAGATCGGTACTGACCTTAGAACCTGTAAGGCCCTACGGACAGGTTGTCATTGACTTTAGTCCTGTAGTGAACCCCTTGACAGAGATGGCTAGGAAGGGCATTCCCAAGTCAGTGGACTTTGCACCCGCTTGCGAGTTGGCATTCCAGTCATTGAAGAAGGCTCGGGTACCCGCTCCAGTGCTGATGGCGCACATTCTTGACCAGGACTGTGTGTTACGAACTATTGCGCCACTGCACGGACTGGGAGCAGTACCGAGCCAGAAAGAGCCATATGGGCAGGAGCACCCTGTGGCCTGTTTGAGCAGGAAACTGCTATGGTGGGAGGTGGGGTATGCCACAATTGGGACACCTTGGGTGGCACTTGTTTGTAACCAGCCCCCCGCCGTGGTGACTTACCACCCACCTGTTAGGTGGCTGCAACCTACCTTGGGGAAATTTGACAGACTTTTGTGGTGGAGCCTTGAACTTGGACTTCAGGTGGACTATTTGAACATTGTGCACCCACGAAGAGAGGCCCACTACACTATGGATGAACTGTCTAGGCCAGAGCCTACACATCCCAGGTAGCGTCCCCTTCACCACAACGGACTGCGGGACCAGGACCCAAATCGTTGGGACATGGGTCCCTGGTTGACCCGCTTGAATTGAGGGGGAGGAGTGTGGCCAGAGAGACCAACCAGCCACACGTGTAATGGCGGCTGCGGCACTGAAGGTGTTAACCCTCGTGCCCGGCGCCATATTAAGGGACAATGGGCGCTGGGCGTCACTGTTAAACGTACTTACGGCGCTGGGCGCGGACTGTTTAAAAGTTTGTTTAATGATGTGTTTTAACATGTCATATGTAGTGCTCTATGCACAATTGCAGGAATGCATGTTTAACTGTATTTATTTTATATTCAAGATGTGGTCATCTGTATATTTAAAGACGAAAATGCACTTACTCTTATAGATGTCTGAATAATCATCTCTTATCCTCTGGAAATAGGAAGTGGCATGCTAATGGCCCTGTCCTATCAGAGAGGTGTGAAGGACAATACCTTTTGATGTGTAAGTTCCTTAGAGAGAGATGCTAATCACTGGGTCTATGGGCTTGGAACTTGTTTCATGTACCTGATTTAATTGACATACGAACGACCGATGCAGGAAGGAAGACTGTTTGTTTGTATTGTAGCCTTCCTGTTGTAATCTCAAACACTGGGTTTGCCTGGAGATGTGAATGAGACAGAAACATTGTATTTTGAAGCTATGTGATAAATTTATCAATAGTGAATGTTAATCTGATACCAAACGTCTGTGTCACAGGAAGGAGGATATTGTTTTATTGCACTTATATCCTTGTAAAATGTGATTTATTGGTATTTTGTAAAATAACCTGATTGGTTGGAGAAGACAGGGAGGGCTTACCCCCCTGTGATACTGTGTGGAAAATTGACATAAAAAGGAGACCTGCGTGCCTCCAGATTTGTAGTTATACCATCTTATTCTGCTGAAAACATCTGATTGTATGCTGTTGCCCCTAGCAATAGGGAAGAGTTCTCTTTAGAACTATTGCAAAATAAACATCATTGCCTCAAGAAGACTGCTTCATCTTGTGACCAACAGGGTTAGGCCAAACCTAGCCCCGTCCTCCGGCTGTCCAGGGAAGCACCTAACGTCTCCAAGTTCCGCCTTCCGCCAGCTACCGGTAGAGGCCTAGCAAGTGGCTAGTGGGGATTCGTCAACACCACACAGGTGTGGTAAGGCAGTGCGTCGGCACATACAGAGCAGAACCGTGGTTCCAAACGCCACGGCAGGTTAGGAGTTTGGTGGTGGCAGCGAGAACCCGCCCACAGCGCAGTGGGTGGAGTCAGTAACAGGCGGTTACTGACGGTAAGCGGGAATCCCCTATGTGGTCAGGCCTCGTGCGGCTTGACCTTCCATTCTGTGCGCGGCCAACGAGACGCGAAAGCGGCGAGTGCTTTCGTACGGTACCGTCCTGTCACACAACTTATTAAATTTTTCACTTATTTAGAAGTTCTGTATAAATGATACATCTGTCTACATTGGGGTCACCCATAGAAATCTCTGATTTCATGTTTTTACTAGAGATGAGCGCCGGAAATTTTTCGGGTTTTGTGTTTTGGTTTTGGGTTCGGTTCCGCGGCCGTGTTTTGGGTTCGACCGCGTTTTGGCAAAACCTAACCGAATTTTTTTTGTCGGATTCGGGTGTGTTTTGGATTCGGGTGTTTTTTTCCAAAAAACCTAAAAAACAGCTTAAATCATAGAATTTGGGGGTCATTTTAATCCCAAAGTATTATTAACCTCAAAAACCATCATTTCCACTCATTTTCAGTCTATTCTGAATACCTCACACCTCACAATATTATTTTTAGTCCTAAAATTTGCACCGAGGTCGCTGGATGACTAAGCTAAGCGACCCTAGTGGCCGACACAAACACCTGGCCCATCTAGGAGTGGCACTGCAGTGTCACGCAGGATGTCCCTTCCAAAAAACCCTCCCCAAACAGCACATGACGCAAAGAAAAAAAGAGGCGCAATGAGGTAGCTGTGTGAGTAAGATAAGCGACCCTAGTGGCCGACACAAACACCGGGCCCATCTAGGAGTGGCACTGCAGTGTCACGCAGGATGTCCCTTCCAAAAAACCCTCCCCAAACAGCACATGACGCAAAGAAAAAAAGAGGCGCAATGAGGTAGCTGTGTGAGTAAGATAAGCGACCCTAGTGGCCGACACAAACACCGGGCCCATCTAGGAGTGGCACTGCAGTGTCACGCAGGATGTCCCTTCCAAAAAACCCTCCCCAAACAGCACATGACGCAAAGAAAAAAAGAGGCGCAATGAGGTAGCTGTGTGAGTAAGATAAGCGACCCTAGTGGCCGACACAAACACCGGGCCCATCTAGGAGTGGCACTGCAGTGTCACGCAGGATGTCCCTTCCAAAAAACCCTCCCCAAACAGCACATGACGCAAAGAAAAAAAGAGGCGCAATGAGGTAGCTGTGTGAGTAAGATAAGCGACCCTAGTGGCCGACACAAACACCGGGCCCATCTAGGAGTGGCACTGCAGTGTCACGCAGGATGTCCCTTCCAAAAAACCCTCCCCAAACAGCACATGACGCAAAGAAAAAAAGAGGCGCAATGAGGTAGCTGTGTGAGTAAGATAAGCGACCCTAGTGGCCGACACAAACACCGGGCCCATCTAGGAGTGGCACTGCAGTGTCACGCAGGATGTCCCTTCCAAAAAACCCTCCCCAAACAGCACATGACGCAAAGAAAAAAAGAGGCGCAATGAGGTAGCTGTGTGAGTAAGATAAGCGACCCTAGTGGCCGACACAAACACCGGGCCCATCTAGGAGTGGCACTGCAGTGTCACGCAGGATGGCCCTTCCAAAAAACACTCCCCAAACAGCACATGACGCAAAGAAAAATTAAAGAAAAAAGAGGTGCAAGATGGAATTGTCCTTGGGCCCTCCCACCCACCCTTATGTTGTATAAACAGGACATGCACACTTTAACCAACCCATCATTTCAGTGACCGGGTCTGCCACACGACTGTGACTGATATGACGGGTTGGTTTGGACCCCCACCAAAAAAGAAGCAATTAATCTCTCCTTGCACAAACTGGCTCTACAGAGGCAAGATGTCCACCTCATCATCATCCTCCGATATATCACCGTGTACATCCCCCTCCTCACAGATTATCAATTCGTCCCCACTGGAATCCACCATCTCAGCTCCCTGTGTACTTTGTGGAGGCAATTGCTGCTGGTCAATGTCTCCGCGGAGGAATTGATTATAATTCATTTTAATGAACATCATCTTCTCCACATTTTCTGGATGTAACCTCGTACGCCGATTGCTGACAAGGTGAGCGGCGGCACTAAACACTCTTTCGGAGTACACACTTGTGGGAGGGCAACTTAGGTAGAATAAAGCCAGTTTGTGCAAGGGCCTCCAAATTGCCTCTTTTTCCTGCCAGTATAAGTACGGACTGTGTGACGTGCCTACTTGGATGCGGTCACTCATATAATCCTCCACCATTCTTTCAATGTTGAGAGAATCATATGCAGTGACAGTAGATGACATGTCCGTAATCGTTGTCAGGTCCTTCAGTCCGGACCAGATGTCAGCATCAGCAGTCGCTCCAGACTGCCCTGCATCACCGCCAGCGGGTGGGCTCGGAATTCTGAGCCTTTTCCTCGCACCCCCAGTTGCGGGAGAATGTAAAGGAGGAGATGTTGACAGGTCGCGTTCCGCTTGACTTGACAATTTTCTCACCAGCAGGTCTTTCAACCCCAGCAGACTTGTGTCTGCCGGAAAGAGAGATCCAAGGTAGGCTTTAAATCTAGGATCGAGCACGGTGGCCAAAATGTAGTGCTCTGATTTCAACAGATTGACCACCCGTGAATCCTTGTTAAGCGAATTAAGGGCTCCATCCACAAGTCCCACATGCCTAGCGGAATCGCTCCGTGTTAGCTCCTCCTTCAATGTCTCCAGCTTCTTCTGCAAAAGCCTGATGAGGGGAATGACCTGACTCAGGCTGGCAGTGTCTGAACTGACTTCACGTGTGGCAAGTTCAAAGGGCATCAGAACCTTGCACAACGTTGAAATCATTCTCCACTGCGCTTGAGACAGGTGCATTCCACCTCCTATATCGTGCTCAATTGTATAGGCTTGAATGGCCTTTTGCTGCTCCTCCAACCTCTGAAGCATATAGAGGGTTGAATTCCACCTCGTTACCACTTCTTGCTTCAGATGATGGCAGGGCAGGTTCAGTAGTTTTTGGTGGTGCTCCAGTCTTCTGTACGTGGTGCCTGTACGCCGAAAGTGTCCCGCAATTCTTCTGGCCACCGACAGCATCTCTTGCACGCCCCTGTCGTTTTTTAAAAAATTCTGCACCACCAAATTCAAGGTATGTGCAAAACATGGGACGTGCTGGAATTTGCCCATATTTAATGCACACACAATATTGCTGGCGTTGTCCGATGCCACAAATCCACAGGAGAGTCCAATTGGGGTAAGCCATTCCGCGATGATCTTCCTCAGTTGCCGTAAGAGGTTTTCAGCTGTGTGCGTATTCTGGAAACCGGTGATACAAAGCGTAGCCTGCCTAGGAAAGAGTTGGCGTTTGCGAGATGCTGCTACTGGTGCCGCCGCTGCTGTTCTTGCGGCGGGAGTCCATACATCTACCCAGTGGGCTGTCACAGTCATATAGTCCTGACCCTGCCCTGCTCCACTTGTCCACATGTCCTTGGTTAAGTGGACATTGGGTACAACTGCATTTTTTAGGACACTGGTGAGTCTTTTTCTGACGTCCGTGTACATTCTCGGTATCGCCTGTCTAGAGAAGTGGAACCTAGATGGTATTTGGTAACGGGGGCACACTGCCTCAATAAATTGTCTAGTTCCCTGTGAACTAACGGCGGATACCGGACGCACGTCTAACACCAACATAGTTGTCAAGGCCTCAGTTATCCGCTTTGCAGCAGGATGACTGCTGTGATATTTCATCTTCCTCGCAAAGGACTGTTGGTCAGTCAATTGCTTACTGGAAGTAGTACAAGTGGGCTTACGACTTCCCCTCTGGGATGACCATCGACTCCCAGCAGCAACAACAGCAGCGCCAGCAGCAGTAGGCGTTACACGCAAGGATGCATCGGAGGAATCCCAGGCAGGAGAGGAATCATCAGAATTGCCAGTGACATGGCCTGCAGGACTATTGGCATTCCTGGGGAAGGAGGAAATTGACACTGAGGGAGTTGGTGGGGTGGTTTGCGTGAGCTTGGTTACAAGAGGAAGGGATTTACTGGTCAGTGGACTGCTTCCGCTGTCGCCCAAAGTTTTTGAACTTGTCACTGACTTATTATGAATGCGCTGCAGGTGACGTATAAGGGAGGATGTTCCGAGGTGGTTAACGTCCTTACCCCTACTTATTACAGCTTGACAAAGGCAACACACGGCTTGACACCTGTTGTCCGCATTTCTGTTGAAATACTTCCACACCGAAGAGCTGATTTTTTTGGTATTTTCACCAGGCATGTCAACGGCCATATTCCTCCCACGGACAACAGGTGTCTCCCCGGGTGCCTGACTTAAACAAACCACCTCACCATCAGAATCCTCCTGGTCAATTTCCTCCCCAGCGCCAGCAACACCCATATCCTCCTCATCCTGGTGTACTTCAACACTGACATCTTCAATCTGACTATCAGGAACTGGACTGCGGGTGCTCCTTCCAGCACTTGCAGGGGGCGTGCAAATGGTGGAAGGCGCATGCTCTTCACGTCCAGTGTTGGGAAGGTCAGGCATCGCAACCGACACAATTGGACTCTCCTTGTGGATTTGGGATTTCGAAGAACGCACAGTTCTTTGCGGTGCTACTGCTTTTGCCAGCTTGAGTCTTTTCATTTTTCTAGCGAGAGGCTGAGTGCTTCCATCCTCATGTGAAGCTGAACCACTAGCCATGAACATAGGCCAGGGCCTCAGCCGTTCCTTGCCACTCCGTGTGGTAAATGGCATATTGGCAAGTTTACGCTTCTCCTCCGACAATTTTATTTTAGGTTTTGGAGTCCTTTTTTTACTGATATTTGGTGTTTTGGATTTGACATGCTCTGTACTATGACATTGGGCATCGGCCTTGGCAGACGACGTTGCTGGCATTTCATCGTCTCGGCCATGACTAGTGGCAGCAGCTTCAGCACGAGGTGGAAGTGGATCTTGATCTTTCCCTAATTTTGGAACCTCAACATTTTTGTTCTCCATATTTTAATAGGCACAACTAAAAGGCACCTCAGGTAAACAATGGAGATGGATGGATACTAGTATACAATTATGGATGGACTGCCGAGTGCCGACACAGAGGTAGCTACAGCCGTGGACTACCGTACTGTGTCTGCTGCTAATATAGACTGGTTGATAATGAGATGTAGTATGTATAAAGAAGAAAGAAAAAAAAAACCACGGGTAGGTGGTATACAATTATGGATGGACTGCCGAGTGCCGACACAGAGGTAGCTACAGCCGTGGACTACCATACTGTGTCTGCTGCTAATATAGACTGGATGATAATGAGATGTAGTATGTATAAAGAAGAAAGAAAAAAAAACCACGGGTAGGTGGTATACAATTATGGATGGACTGCCGAGTGCCGACACAGAGGTAGCTACAGCCGTGGACTACCGTACTGTGTCTGCTGCTAATATAGACTGGATGATAATGAGATGTAGTATGTATAAAGAAGAAAGAAAAAAAAACCACGGGTAGGTGGTATACAATTATGGATGGACTGCCGAGTGCCGACACAGAGGTAGCTACAGCCGTGGACTACCGTACTGTGTCTGCTGCTAATATAGACTGGATGATAATGAGATGTAGTATGTATAAAGAAGAAAGAAAAAAAAACCACGGGTAGGTGGTATACAATTATGGATGGACTGCCGAGTGCCGACACAGAGGTAGCTACAGCCGTGGACTACCGTACTGTGTCTGCTGCTAATATAGACTGGTTGATAATGAGATGTAGTATGTATAAAGAAGAAAGAAAAAAAAACCACGGGTAGGTGGTATACAATTATGGATGGACTGCCGAGTGCCGACACAGAGGTAGCTACAGCCGTGGACTACCGTACTGTGTCTGCTGCTAATATAGACTGGATGATAATGAGATGTAGTATGTATAAAGAAGAAAGAAAAAAAAAACCACGGGTAGGTGGTATACAATTATGGATGGACTGCCGAGTGCCGACACAGAGGTAGCTACAGCCGTGAACTACCGTACTGTGTCTGCTGCTAGTATAGACTGGATGATAAATAATGAATATAAAAAATATATATATATCACTACTGCAGCCGGACAGGTATATATTATATAATGACGGACCTGCTGGACACTGTCTGTCAGCAGAATGAGTTTTTTATAGAATAAAAAAACACCACACAAGTCACACGACGAGTGTTTAACTTTTTCAGGCAGACAATCACAATATACTGGTGGTCAGTGTGGTCAGGTCACTGGTCAGTCACACTGGCAGTGGCACTCTGGCAGCAAAAGTGTGCACTGTTTAATATGTACTCCTGGCTCCTGCTATAACCTATAACTGCTCCCCAGTCTCCCCCACAATTAAGCTGTGTGAGCACAGTCAGATATTATACATAGATGATGCAGCACACTGGGCTGAGCACAGATATGGTATGTGACTGAGTCACTGTGTATCGTTTTTTTTCAGGCAGAGAACGGATTATATTAAATAATAATAAAACTGCACTGGTGGTCTCACTGGTCAGTCACTAGTATAACTAACTAACTACTATCAGCAAAATTCTGCACTCTCTGAGTACTCCTCCTAAGCTCCAGTAAATGAAGTGTCTCACTCTCACTCTCCTATCTATTTCTAAACGGAGAGGACGCCAGCCACGTCCTCTCCCTATCAATCTCAATGCACGTGTGAAAATGGCAGCGACGCGCGGCTCCTTATATAGAATCCGAGTCTCGCGATAGAATCCGAGCCTCGCGAGAATCCGACAGCGTGATGATGACGTTCGGGCGCGCTCGGGTTAACCGAGCAAGGCGGGAAGATCCGAGTCGCTCGGACCCGTGTAAAAAAACATGAAGTTCGGGCGGGTTCGGATTCAGAGGAACCGAACCCGCTCATCTCTAGTTTTTACTGAACACATTATAATATTTCCCAATGATTGATGCACTTCCCCCAGGGTTTGGGCCTTGGCTGATGCTCCGTGCTGTCAGTGAGTGCGCTGGGGATTAGCAGGTGCATTGTTTGTGCTACTCCAGAACACGTAGTACAGGAACAGCGGTGAATCTGCGGCCGGATGATGGATGGTGTAATCGCCTGTCTGGTGACTGAGTCCCTCGGAGATGCAGCTCTCATGTGATCATGCTAAACTCCTGGGGACGGACCATGAAGAGAACACGGAAGACATATGTTCCCTGTACCTCACCTCTCAGGAACTCCTGAGGTGTCAGTAAGGAAAGTGAATCCAAGCAGCGAGTCAGGGCGAGCATTAACTAATAGTTTACTGGCAGCAAAGTGCCTGCAATTCCCTGGAGAGCGTCCAAAGACCGGATACAGTGTGTCACTGAGCTAATATTTATCTGGCTGGGTACATTGTATTCAGGTCATATAGGGAAGGGGCAGCCGCAGAGATTGGCGCTACAGAAATAAAATAATAACTATCATTATTATTATTATTATTATTATTATTATTAATACTATTATATTTAGGGGACATAGGGGTCTATGTACTAAGTATTGGAGAGAGATAAAGTGGACGGAGATAAAGTACCAACCAGCTCCTGTCATTTCACAAACACAGCCTGTGACATGGCAGTTAGGGGCTGATTGGCTGGTACTTTATCTCCGTCCACATTATCTCTCTCCAAGGTATAGTTATAAAGTCAACATTCTGCACAGACCAGCAGAGTATGGTTAGGGTAAGGTTACGGGAAGGGATGGTTAGAGCTAAGCACAAGGGGGAGGCTCAGGATACGCTGCGTCAGTGGAGGTTTAGGGTAAAGCTAAGGGAGGGTTAGGGTTAGGCACTAGGGAGAGGGTTAGGAATATGCTGCAGCAGCGGAGGGTTAGGTGTGAGCTATGGGAGGGGTGGTTTAGGCACTGGAGAGGGTTAGGCACTAGGGAGAGGGTTAGGAATATGCTGCAGCAGATGAGGGTTAGGTGTGAGCTATGGGAGGAGAGGTTTAGGCACTGGAGAGGGTTAGGCACTAGGGAGAGGGTTAGGAATATGCTGCAGCAGATGAGGGTTAGGTGTGAGCTATGGGAGGGGAGGTTTAGGTACAGGAGAGCTTTAGGGTTAGGCACTAGGGAGAGGGTTAGGAATATGCTGCAGCAGCGGAGGGTTAGGTGTGAGCTATGGGAGGGGTGGTTTAGGCACTGGAGAGGGTTTGGCATTAGGGAGAGGGTTAGGAATATGCTGCAGCAGATGAGGGTTAGGTGTGAGCTATGGGAGGGGAGGGTTAGGCACTGGAGAGGTTAGGGTTAGGCACTAGGGAGAGGGTTAGGAATATACTGTGGCAGCGGAAGGTTAGGTGTGAGCTATGGGAGGGGAGGTTTAGGTACTCGAGAGCTTTAGGGTTAGGCACTAGGGAGAGGGTTAGGAATATGCTGCAGCAGCGGAGGGTTAGGTGTGAGCTATGGGAGGGGTGGTTTAGGCACTGGAGAGGGTTTGGCATTAGGGAGAGGGTTAGGAATATGCTGCAGCAGATGAGGGTTAGGTGTGAGCTATGGGAGGGGAGGGTTAGGCACTGGAGAGGTTAGGGTTAGGCACTAGGGAGAGGGTTAGGAATATACTGTGGCAGCGGAAGGTTAGGTGTGAGCTATGGGAGGGGAGGTTTAGGTACTCGAGAGCTTTAGGGTTAGGCACTAGGGAGAGGGTTAGGAATATGCTGCAGCAGCGGAGGGTTAGGTGTGAGCTATGGGAGGGGTGGTTTAGGCACTGGAGAGGGTTTGGCATTAGGGAGAGGGTTAGGAATATGCTGCAGCAGATGAGGGTTAGGTGTGAGCTATGGGAGGGGAGGGTTAGGCACTGGAGAGGTTAGGGTTAGGCACTAGGGAGAGGGTTAGGAATATACTGTGGCAGCGGAAGGTTAGGTGTGAGCTATGGGAGGGGAGGTTTAGGTACTCGAGAGCTTTAGGGTTAGGCACTAGGGAGAGGGTTAGGAATATGCTGCAGCAGCGGAGGGTTAGGTGTGAGCTATGGGAGGAGAGGTTTAGGCACTGGAGAGGTTAGGGTTAGGCACTAGGGAGAGGGTTAGGAATATGCTGCGGCAGCGGAGGGTTAGGTGTGAGCTATGGGAGGGATGGTTTAGGTACAGGAGAGGGTTAGGGTTTGGCACTAGGGAGAGGTTAGGAATATGCTGCGGCGTAGGAGAGGGTTAGGGCTAGGCACTATGGGGAGGGTTAAGGATACGCTACAGCAGCGAATGGTTAGTATAAGGCTATGGGAGGGGAGTGTTAGGCACTAGGGGAAGGCAGAGCCGGCCCTAGGCATAGGCAAACTAGGGCATTTGGTATGCCTAGGGGTACAAGCAGCTTCTACTGATTAAAATGATATGCGGCATGCCTATATTCTGTGTGTGACTGCGGCTGTATCTGCATACGAAATGCTACGTTACAGTGTATTCCTGGAAATTACTGTAACGTAGC